>NC_079191.1:155528700-155895880 GCF_029499605.1 Hyla sarda
GCCAAAGGCTGTCCGGGCATGCTGGGAGTAGTAGTTTCACAACAGCTGGAGGCACCCTGTTAGAAAAACACTGAGCTAAGTGTAAAAGGAAAAAGTAGTAAAATAGAAAAATCTTTTGCTCACCTAGTCCCGGTCCCTGCAGATGTCGTTCCCCTCCGTGCACTCTGGTCCCTGCTCTCTTCACTATTCATCTTGCAGGACCTTTGTCTTTTCAGCCAATCACAGGCCGCAGTGGTGTAAAGCCAGTGATTGGCAGAAGGGGAAAGGGCTTGTTCTGTAGCAAATACACTAGGTTTAAAACCTGCCCGGCAAACCCAGTGTATGCTGCTGCAGGACAAGGTGAGAAGGGGGGATGAATGTGATGGGGGGGGGGGGAGGAAGAATGTGACAAAGGGGGGAATGTGACAGAGGGGGGGATGGGACAGGGGGGGCATGTGACAGGGGGGGAGGGGAATGTGACATGAAGGTGGGGATGTGACAAGGGGGGAAGGATGTGACAAGGGGGGGGATGTGACCGGGGGAAGAGGAATGTAACATGGAGGGGGGAGAATATAACAAGGGGGGGGGGAATATGACAAGGGGGGAAGAATGTGACAAGGAGGGGGGAGAATGTGACAAGGAGGGAGGAGAATGTGACAAGGGGGGGATGAGACAAGGGGGAGGAGAATGTGATAAGCGGGGGAATGTGAAAAGAGAGGGGGAATGTGACGGGGGAGATGTGAAATGGGCGGGGGGAGATTTGAAATTCAATGCAAAAAATTGTACCGCTTTTGGTACAAATTTCCAGACAGAATCATACCGCCAGGGAGGTTAATATAAGAACAGTGAAGGGGTCACACCACACAAAAACAAAAGTTTTAGATGTTAGAAAAACAGACTTTTCAAAAATGAGATTAGTCATAAATGAGTCCCTATCAGACTGGAACAGATTACATGGAGTCCAGGAGAAATGGGGCTACTTAAAAGATGCATTATTGCAGGCAACAGAAAATTGCATTACACTTGTCAGTAAAAGCATAAAAAGGAAGAGACCACTGTGGTACTCAGCAGAAGTGGCCAAAATCATAAAAAACAAAAAGTTAGCATTTAGTAATTATAAAACAACACAGAGCAATGAAGATAGGGAAATCTACAAGATTGGGCAGAAAGAGGCTAAGCAAGAGCAGAGAGCAGAGAACTTCTAAAGCGCAGGCAGAAGAAAAATTAGCTCAGTCTGTGAAAAAAGGGGATAAGACATTCTTCAGATATATAAATGAAAAAAGGAAATTAAAACAAGGAATAACTAAATTAAAAATAAAGGAAGGAAGATATGTAGAAGAGAATAAGGGGCTAGCCTACTGCCTTAATGAATACTTCTGTTCAGTTTTTACAGAAGAAAAAGAAGGAAAAGGACCTCCATTAGGGAGGAAGACTAATGAATTGTTTGATGCATGTGTTTTTAAAGATGTAGTGGTTCTACATTTGCTATCTAAAGTGAAGACAAATAAGTCACATGGGCCTGATGGGATACACCCAAAATTATTAAAAGAGCTCAGTGGTGAGCTAGCAAAACCGTTAACAGATTTATTTAACCAATCACTGGTAACAGGAGTTGTCCCGGAAGATTGGAAATTAGCAAATGTTGTGCCCATTCACAAGAAAGGTAGTAGGGAGAAATCAAGCAACTATAGGCCAGTAAGTCTGACATCAATAGAGGGGAAATTAATGGAAGCCCTACTAAAGGATAGGATTGTGGAACATCTAAAATCCCATGGATTGTCATCGCATATCTAGATTTTAGTAAGGCTTCTGAAACTGTCTCACATAGAAGACTTATCAATAAACTACAGTCATTGAGCTTGGACTCCCATATTGTTGAGTGGATTAGGCAGTGGCTGAGTGACAGACAACAGAGGGTTGTAGTCAATGGAGTATATACAGAGCAAGGTCTTGTTACCAGTGGGGTACCTCAGGGATCTGTACTGGGACCAATTCTGTTTAATATCTTCATTAGTGATATCGCAAAAGGTCTCAATGGTAAGGTATGTCTTTTTGCTGATGACACAAAGATGTGTAACAAGGTTGATGTTCCTGGAGGGATATGACAAATGGAAAAGAATTTAGGAAAACTAGAACAATGGTCAGAACTCTGGCAACTGAAATTTAATGTGGATAAGTGCAAGATAATGCAAAAACCCTTGGGCAGAATATAGAATATTTGACACAATCCTGACCTAAGTATCTGAGGAAAGGGATTTAGGAGAAATTATTTCAGAAGACTTAAAGGTAGGAAGACAATGTAATAGAGCAGCAGGAAACACTAGCAGAATGCTTGGATGTATAGGGAGAGGTATAAGCAGTAGAAAGTGAGAATTGCTCATGACGCTGTACAGAACACTGGTGAGACCTCACTTGGAGTATTGTGTGCAGTACTGGAGGCCGTATCTCCAGAAGGATATAGATACTCTAGAGAGAGTTCAGAGAAGAGCTACTAAACTAGTACATGGATTGCAGGATAAAATTTACCAAAGGTTATAGAACCTTAACATATGTAGCTTGGAAGAAAGAAGAGACAGAGGGGATATGATAGAGACTATTAAATACATAAAGGGAATCAACACAGTAAAGGAGGAGAGCATTTTAAAAGAAGTAAAACTACCACAAGAGGACATAGTTTTTAATTAGGAGGGCAAAGGGTTAAAAGTAATATCAGGAAGTATTACTTTACTGAGAGAGAGTAGTGGATGCAAGGAATAGCCTTCTTGCAGAGATGGTCACTGCAAATACAGTGAAGGAGTTTAAATATGCATGGAACAAGCATAAGGCTATCCTCCATATAAGATAGGGCCAGGGACTATTGATAGGATTCAGATTATTGGGCAGACTAGATGGGCCAAATGGTTCTTATCTGCCGACACATTCTATGTTTCTATGTTCTATGTTTCTATGGTAGGTTATCACTTTGCCCTTTGGCAATATAGAACATTCAACATAATGTTCATGGTCTATGCCTTATGGATCTGTGATGTACCCTCCACATTAAATCTAGAGAATTCACCCTTTTTTCACCCCAGTCCACCAGTCTTATAGCAGAATAGAACTTCTCTATGTTTCCCACTTTATCTTAGACTTTGTCCTTCAGCACACATGGGATCCATTTTGTGTTCTGAGCATTCATTGGTATGAGGATCACTTTGTTTTGGTTCAACCCATTGTAGTGAGTTTTCATGACATTTGAATGAGACTTTGTTGCCAAACCTCTTTTGTGTTTGAGAGGTTTCTGAGGCCAATGAGTCCTTCAAGATTTCTCATTTCTCAGACCTAGAACTTGCCTGTAAGTATACCTTATATACCTTATACCTGAGTTTGAGAATAAGCCATTTACTGTCCCACATCCTGCACCTGAGCCTCCAGTGCATCTTTATGTCATTGATGTCAGCTCCCACGTGTGTTAAGGTTTATGCCACTAAGAATACAATAGCCCTCTTAAAGGACTACTGTGAAGACCTGTACTCTAAAAAAGAGAAATATGCTGACTTATCCCCTCATAGTTGAAGATGAAGATTTGGCATTATATTTCTACCTACCATATCCCTCGGTTCCTACAGGAAGAAATGGATACCTTGGAGAAAGATATATTTTTTTCTCAATTCCTGTTCACAATGTTTTTTTTTCCTTTTTCTCAATCCCTGTTCACATTGGGTTTTTTTCCTCAATCCCTGTTCACATTGTAGTTTTTTTCCTCAATCCCTGTACACATTATGTTTTTTTTCCCCTTTTCTTTTTTCTCATCCCTGTTCACATTGGTTTCCCTGCCCATTGATGTTTTTACATAAATGCATGCGAATATGTCTCCGCTTTGTGCAATATTATGTTCTATAGTATATGTGTCAATATCAGAAAAAGCTAAAAAATTTGACCTACTGAACATTTCATTTAGTCTATACCTGCATAAATACATTTGTCTGTGACACATACTGTAGAACTGCATCTATATGCATCGACATATCACAATTCACTTCCTGGTAAAAAAAAAAACAAGGGAAGTCCCGCTCCAGGATTCCAGTTCTCTTTTTTTTTAGCTTTTTCTAGACAGCAATACCATGTGACTGGATAGATGAATATGTAAGAAGGAACTGGTTTTTGCTTTTTTATGCAATGACTAAGGACATGCTTGTCCAAAACGCGTAGGCTGCTGTGCCCAGCTTGTATTTTATATTTATGCTTTACTAAAGTGGATCCTTTTACCTGCCTTTAGTGCCGGATTACTCTTTTCTGCTTGTACTGAAGGAGGGGAGGGGCTACCCCACAACCCGAGCACAACGGAGGTAGTGAGGTTTGGAGCGATCACTTGCTATATGGAAAGATATCAGTAACTCATTCATCTTGATGTGAAGTTCTACTGTAATATATTGGCCTCTAGCCTCAGTCAGCTCCTTCCTGGGCTTATCTTTAATGACCAAGTGGGCTTTATGATACAAGATTAGGCAGGAGACAACACCTACCCACTAAATTGATAGGTCTGTCTCTTGGGGGCACCATGGTCATCCTGTCCATTGATGTCAAAAAGGGGTTTTATAGAGTGCACTAGGGCTTCCTGAGCGAGGCTTTGAAGATGATGGGTTTGGGGCTGATTATAGCAGGGTAACAATTCAATTAGTTGTCTCTTTTGCGGGTTATTTGATTTTATATGTATTTTACCCCCTTATCAGGTTCCCTAACATTCTGGCCGAACTAGGTATATTTGGGGATCTCAGTAGCTTAAAAAAATTTTTTACATGTCAAAAGCGCTCAATGTGTCTTTGTCTTCCACTAAGGTTTGGCATCTCTAGTCCCAATTTTCTTTTAATTGTTATTAGGAATCTGTTCATTATCCAGAAATGCACGTACCTGCTGACTTTTTTTAAACTTAATTTCTTTGCCTTTTGTCTTTTGTAGAAAATGTCAACATCTAAACCTATTGGGGCTAAGACAGGTTTGTGGCTCTTAAAATGGATGTTTTCCAATGTGTGCTGTATTATTTCAAGATCCTACACATTATTTCAATATGCAATAATGGACTTAGAGACATCCTGGGTGGCTACAGCTGCCAAATTGGCACCTGCTGCAGGAGAGCAGGATCTTTTCTGTGCTTTTTCAATACACCTGTCTATGGGGTCCTTTAGATTGGACCCATCATTAGAGATGAGCGAATCGAATCGGATGAATCTGAATTCGTTACGAATTACATGAAAAATTAAACACAAAACAAATGCGAATATCGCCGTGATTCTATTGCGCGAATCGCTTTATTAAACTCCATTTAGTGCCGTCCAGGCTCCATGGCATCTAAAATGACGGATCCAGATGTGAGGACATGGGACAATGAACTCTTGGAAGGCGGGAACAAGGGTAGGCGGGATGCAGGATGCAGCTTATCAGCAGCTTCATCCTGTCACTTCATCCTTTCACTGCAGAGAGATAGGACAGCGCTGTGTGTTACACAGACAAACTTTTTTCAGCAGTGTTTCACCTCCTAGTCATGTCAGAGTTCTGGTGGACAGAGAGCAGTACATTTTTCACAGAAAATAATTTTTACTTAAGCCATTAACCTCCCAGTCACTTTCTACAGCAGTGTATTACAGAGAAGGGCAGAGAGCTGTGTGTTGCCTCATACATTTGAACAAGCTGGATCAGCAGAGGATGGAGGAATAATTTTTCAGCGCAACTCTGTGTCTTTGTTCCACAACAAATGGTCTTCTGGTTATACTAGTCTGTAGATGGTTTAATACCCAACAGTCCATTCCTTATAGTCTTTGAGAGAGTGCAATTTTGGGTATAGTACACTGCGACTGTGTGCTGCAGCACTGTTGTGTACTGCTGGTGGTGTGCAAAAACAGTTTTTTTAAGCGTACTGTAGTGCATTTTTCTGCCCTCATAAGTGCATACCACATACATACATCTAAGTAGTGTACTATTGTCACGCCGAGCGCTCCGGGTCCCGCTGCTTCCCCGGAGCACTCGCGGCGTGCTTCTGTTTGCAGCTGCTTCCTTGTTCTCGGAGGGGACGCGATCCGAGGTGCGGGACGTGCCCGCTCTCGGATCGCGTCCCGTGTCTCTCACCCACCACGTCCTCCTTCACTGCCCTCCCGGCACGCGCGGCCCTGCTCTCTAGGGTGCGCGCGCACCGGCTCTATGAAATGTAAAGGGCCAGTGCACCACTAATTGGTGCCTGGCCCAATAAGTTCAAAACATATAAAAACCCACTTCCCCTTCCTGTCCTTGCCGGATCTTGTTGCCCTAGTGCTCTGAGAAAGCGTTTTGTGTATCCCAAGCCTGTGTATCCAGACCCTTGCCGTTGCCCCTGACTACGAACCATTGCTGCCTGCCCAGACCTTCTGCGCCTGTCTCAGCTGTCAGTGAGGTTGAGTCGCTATCGGGTGGAACGACCTGGGGGTTACCTGCCGCTGCAAGTCCATCCCGCTTTGTGGCGGGCTCTGGTGAAAACCAGTAACCCCTTAGATTCCGTTCCCCTGGTACGGCCCACGCCATCACCTCACTGACACAGAGGATCCACCTCCAGTGTCCTCTCCGCATACCAGTCCGGATCCTGACAGTAGATCCGGCCATGGATCCCGCTGAGGTCCCGCTGCCCAGTGTCGCTGACCTAACCTCCGTGGTCGCCCAGCAATCTCAGCAGATCGCGCAACAAGGACAACAGCTGACTCAGTTGACCGCTATGCTGCAACAGCTACAGCTGCAACAACAGCAACCATCTCCTCCGCCAGCTCCTGCATCTCCTACGCAGTGAGGGGCTGCTCCCAGTTTCTGCCTGTCTCTTCCAGACAAGTTTGATGGGGACTCTAAACTATGCCGTGGATTCCTGTCGCAGTGTTGCCTACACCTGGAGATGATGTCGGAGCAATTTCCTACAGAACGGTCTAAGGTGGCGTTCGTGGTCAGCCTCCTGTCTGGAAAGGCCTTATCATGGGCCACACCGCTTTGGGACCGCAACAATCCTGCCACAGCTACAATCCAGTCCTTCTTCTCAGAAGTACGTAGTGTCTTTGAGGAGCCAGCCCGGGCTTCCTCAGCCAAGACTGCTTTGCTGAATCTTGTCCAAGGGAGTTCTTCAGTGGGCAAATACGCCATCCTGTTCCGCACCCTCACCTCTGAGCTTTCCTGGAATAATGAGGCCCTCTGCGCGACCTTCAAGAAAGGCTTATGCAGTCACATCAAAGATGTCCTGGCCGCACGAGAAATTCCTGCTAACCTGTCTGAACTCATCCATTTGGCCACCCGCATCGACATGCGTTTCTCAGAAAGACGCCAGGAGCTTCGTCAGGAAAAGGATCTTGTTCACACCAGGCGGTTTTCCTCCCAGGCTCCTCTCCTCCAACGTCCTTTGCAATCTGTTCCTGTGCCTTCTGCCGAGGAGGCTATGCAAGTGGATCGGTCTCGCCTGACCCTACAAGAGAGGACTGAAAACCTGTGCCTATACTGTGCAAGCACCGAACATTTCCTTAAGGACTGTCCTATTGGTCCTCCGCGTCTGTCAGACGCACCCACTCACCTAGTCAACGTAGAAGAGTCGTTGCTAGGAGTGAATTCTACCTCTCCACGATTGACTTTACCTGTGCGGATTGCTATATCCGCTAATACTACTTCCTTCTCCGCTGTGGCCTTTTTGGACTCGGGTTCAGCAGGAAGTTTCATTGAAGCCTCTCTAGTAAACAGATTCAACATTCCAGTTACCCATCTCGTCAAGCCTCTCTTCATTTCATCCGTCAATGGAGAGAGACTGGTCTGTACCGTGCGTTACCGCACTCAACCGCTACTCATGACTGTAGGAGTTCACCATCATGAACATATTGAATTTTTTGTGCTACCCAACTGCACTTCTGAAATTCTTCTGGGCTTGCCCTGGCTCCAACGTCATTCGTCTAGCCTCGACTGGGTCACCGGGGACATTAAGAGCTGGGGATCTTCTTGCCACACCCAGTTTCTTCCTGCCAAGTCTCCATGGCTACTCCTTTTCCAGGTCTTCCTAAGGCCTATCAGGACTTTTCGGACGTCTTTTGTAAAAAGCAGGCAGAGGTCTTACCACCACATAGACCCTATGGCTGTCCTATCGACCTGCTCCCTGGTACCACACCGCCCCGTGGTAGGATTTACCCACTTTCTGCCCCGGAAACACAAGCTATGTCTGAGTACATACAAGAAAACCTCAAAAGAGGTTTTATCCGGAAATCTTCTTCCCCGGCTGGAGCTGGATTTTTCTTTGTCGCTAAAAAAGATGGATCTCTCCGCCCTTTTATTGATTACCGCGGTCTCAATAAAATTACCGTAAAAAATCGCTATCCTCTGCCTCTCATCTCCAAACTCTTCGACTGACTTCAAGGTGCTAAGGTTTTCACCAAACTAGATCTAAGGGGCGCATATAACCTCATCCGTATTCGAGCAGGTGATGAATGGAAGACCGCCTTCAATACCAGAGATGGTCACTTTGAATACCTAGTTAAGCCATTTGGTCTATGCAATGCCCCAGCAGTCTTTCAGGACTTTGTTAATGAAATTTTTTGGTATGCTGTACTCTTGTGTGGTAGACTATCTTGACGACATCCTCATTTTTTCCTCCAACCTAGAGGAACATCACCTTCATATTGGTCAAGTGCTCCAAAGACTACGCCAAAATCAACTTTACACCAAATTCGAGAAGTGTCTTTTCGAACGCAGCAGTCTTCCCTTCTTGGGTTACATTGTGTCCGGACAAGGTCTTCAAAGGGACCCTGTTAAACTTTCTGTGGTAATGGATTGACCTCGTCCCACTGGCCTGCGAGCAATCCAAAGATTTCTCGGATTTGCAAATTACTACCACCAATTCATTCCCCACTTCTCCACCATCGTTGCTCCTATTGTAGCACTGACTAAGAAAAATGCTAATCCGAAATCCTGGCCGCCACAGGCGGAGGAAGCCTTTAACCACCTCAAAGCCGCCTTCTCCTCTGCTCCAGTCTTGTCCAGACCTCCTCAGAAGCCCTTCTTCCTCGAGGTTGACGCCTCCTCTGTAGGAGCTGTTCTCCTACAAAAATCCGCTAAAGGAAAAAATGTCTCTTGCGGATTTTTCTCCAAAACCTTTTCACCTCCAGAAAAAATTATTCCATCAGAAACCGTGAACTGTTGGCGATTATGTTGGCCCTTGAGGAATGGAGACAACTTTTGGAAGGATCCCTTCACCCCATCACCATTTTTACAGATCACAAAAACTTGTCTTATCTCCAATCCGCCCAGCGGCTAAATCCTCGCCAGGCTAGGTGGTCGTTGTTTTTTGCCCGTTTCAACTTCCAGATCCATTTTCGTCCCGCAGACAAGAATGTCAGAGCTGATGCTCTATCTCGTACCACCGATGCCTCTGAAGCCGAGACCCTTCCTCATCACATCATTCCCCCTGAGTGCCTGAACTCTTCTGCTCCTGCTTCTCTGGTACCTGTCCCTCCAGGAAAGACTTATGTTCTTCCCCGTCTTCACCTCCATATCCTCAAATGGGGCCATTCCTCCCTTCTGGCTGGTCACGCTGGAATAAGAAAGACTTTACAGTTGATTGCCAGACACTATTGTTGGTCCTCCTTGGAAAAGGATGTGACCGATTTCGTACTAGCCTGTACAATATGTGCACGTGACAAGACCCCTCGTCAGAAGCCTTCTGGTCTTCTCCATCCGCTGCCGGTGCCTGAACAGCCTTGGTCCCATATAGCCATGGACTTTATCACTGATCTTCCTGTATCCCATGGCAACACTGTCATCTGGGTGGTCGTTGATCGTTTTTCTAAAATGGCTCACTTTATTCCGCTTCCAGGCCTTCCTTCTGCGCCACAGTTGGCGAAGCAATTTTTTCTGCAGATTTTTCGTCTTCACGGGCTTCCCACGCATATCGTCTCGGATAGAGGCGTTAAATTAGTGTCAAAATTTTGGAGAGCTCTCTGTAATCAATTAAAAATCAAATAAAATTTCTCGTCCTCCTACCACCCACAGTCCAATGGACAAGTGGAGAGAGTGAACCAGATCCTTGGTGACTACCTGCGACATTTTGTCTCCTCCCGCCAAGATGATTGGGTCGACCTGTTGCCCTGTTACTTCTGGAGTTCCTGCCGTAGACAAATTAACCCGGGACTTCTCCACTATCTGGAAGGAGACTCAAAAATCGCTGTCACTGTTCTCTTCTCGCATGAAGAAACATGCGAATAAGAAGAGAAGAACTCCTCCTGTCTTTGCCCCTGGTGACAAAGTGTGGCTCTCTGCCAAATATATTCTGTTTCGTGTCCCTAGCTACAAGCTGGGTCCACGTTACCTCGGGCCATTCAGAGTCAAAAGTCAAATTAACCCTGTCTCCTACAAGCTCCATCTTCCTCCTTCTCTTCGTATTCCTAACTCCTTTCATGTATCCCTTCTCAAACCTCTCATTCTTAACTGCTTTTCCCCCAAAGTCACTGTTCCTGCTCCTGTCACTGGGTCCTCTGACGTCTTCTCGGTAAAAGAAATCCTCGCCTCCAAGTTCGTCAGAGGTAAAAAAAAAAAAATCTTGTTGACTGGGAGAATTGTGGCCCCGAAGAGAGGTCTTGGGAGCCTGAGGACAATATCCTCGACAAAGAACTCATCCATAGGTTCCTGGGCTCCAAAAATAGGGGGAGACCCAAGGGGGGTACTGTCACGCCGAGCGCTCCGGGTCCCGCTGCTTCCCTGAAGCGCTCACGGCGTGCTTCAGTTTGCAGCGCTCCGGTCGGCACCGCTGACCGCGAGCGCTGCTTCCTTGTTCTCGGAGGGACGCGTCCCGTGTCTCTCACCCACCATGTCCTCCTTCACTGCCCTGCTGCTCTCTAGGGTGCGCGCGCGCTGGCTCTATGAAATTTAAAGGACCAGTGCACCACTAATTGGTGCCTGGCCCAATCAGTTCAAAACATATAAAAATCCACTTCCCCTTCCTGTCCTTGCCGGATCTTGTTGCCCTAGTGCCCTGATAAAGCGTTTTGTGTATCCCAAGCCTGTGTATCCAGACCCTTGCCGTTGCCCCTGACTACGAGCCATTGCTGCCTGCCCAGACCTTCTGCTACATCCGATCTTGCTCTTGCCTTGTCCTTGTGTACCGCACCTGTCTCAGCTGTCAGTGAGGTTGAGTCGCTATCGGGTGGAATGACCTGGGGGTTACCTGCCACTGCAAGTCCATCCCACTTTGCGGCGGGCTCTGGTGAATACCAGTAACCCCTTAGATTCTGTTCCCCTGGTACGGCCCACGCCATCACCTCACAGACCACCTCCAGTGTCTTCACCGAATACCAGTACGGATCCTGACAACTATTTTGTACCTGTTAATCTGTCAAGGGCCTAGATACTGTGAAATGCCAGGTAAAAGTAATCACTTGCTGGTGTTTTACTCCAATAAGTTTTTATAGTGTACTGTAGCGTATTTTTCTGCCCTCATAAGTGCATACCCCATATCTACATCTAGATAGTGTACTATTTTGCACCTGTTAATCCGTCAAGGGCTTGATAATGTGAAAGGCCAGGCAAAAGTACTCACCGGCTGGTGTTCTACTACACTACTTCTTTAAGCGTACTGTAGCGCATTTTTCTTCCCTCATAAGGGCATACCACATACCTAAATCTAAGTAGTGGACTATTTTGTACCTGTTAATCTGTCAAGGGCCTAGATACTGTGAAAGTCCAGGCAAAATTAATCACCGGCTGGTGTTTTACTCCAATACTTTTTTAAGCGTAATGTAGCGCATTTTTCTGCCCTCTTTGTTCCACAACAAATGGTCTGCTGGTTATACTAGTCTGTAAATGGTATAATACACACCCAGCAGTCCATTCCTAATAGTCTGTGAGAGAGTGCAATTTTGGGTTTAGTACACAGCGACTGTGTGCTGCAGCACTGTTGTATACTGCTGGTGTTGTGCAAAAATAAGTGTTTTAAGCATACTGTAGCGCATTTTTCTGCCCTCATAAGTGTAAACCACAAACCTACATCTAAGTAGTGTACTATTTTGTACCTGTTAATCTGTTATGGGCATAGATACTGTTAAAGTCCAGGCAAAAGTAATCACCGACCGGTGTTTTATTCCACTACTTCTTTAAGTGTACTGTATCGCATTTTTTTGCCCTCAAACGTGCATACCACATACCTACATCTAAGTAGTGTACTATTTTCAACCTGTTAATCTGTCAAGGGCTTAGATACTGTGAAAGGACAGCCAAAAGAACACACCTGCTGCTGTTCTAGACATATACTGTTTTAATCGTAGTGAGGGGTATTGTACTCCCCTCATATACGCACTAATTATGTCAGGCAGAGAAGTGTCAGGACGTGCAAAGAGGAGTGGCAGAGGCCTCAATTGGTTAACACGGTCATCCACTTCATCACAAGTGACATCTGACACCCCTAGTCAACAGTTGGTGGGTTCCTCAGACACAACCCTTAGTTGTCATGGCTCAGGAGCAGTCCTTGTCCTCCCATTGCCTTTGTCCTATGCTTTGCCCTCCCCTAAAGAAGTATATTATGCAGTCGGTTCAGCTCCTCTATTCAGCAAGGACAGTCAGCAGCTACTGCCAAGCCAAGAACTGGAGGAGACATCCGCCACTTCCTCTGTTAGGTGAGCAAGCAGTGATGAGAGTGATGTGGGAGGCAGTGTTGCCAGCGTTCAGGGTCCTGAAGCAGACACTGTTGAGGAACCTGAGGAGGACATCAGTGACGTGCAGAGACTTGTTGATGATGATGATGCCGATTGCAACTGGGAGCCAGGTGCAGAAGAAGCTTCATCATCATCAGGAGAAGAGGGTTGCAGGTTGCCCGTGAGGCAGCAGCTGAGTCAGCAAGGTGGTAGCATGGTTGGCAGTCAGCATTGTGGCAGAAGTGGAAATACTGGAGCCAAACATGCTCGGTGGAGACCACCTGCTTCGCAGAAACCTACCTTCCCAGGAGGTAGTGCAACAAGGGTTCCTGGAGACGTTGGCAGTAGCAGTCAGTTAGTTTGGACTGTTGGTGGGAAAATCAGCTACTCGGCGGTGTGGCAGTTTTTCATCAAGCATCCAGAGGAGGTTAACATAGCCATATGCAAGATGTGTCGGCAGAAGGTGAAGTGTGGCCAGGGTCCCAATGTTGGCACCACGGCCCTGCATCAATATATGCTGCGATACCATAAAGCGATCTGGGAGAATTGTGGCTCCGATGTCATGGTCCAGCCTGTTGCATCACCCAGTGGCACGCCGCTCCCTCTTTTAGCCAGCCAAGGCTCCACCACCTCAGCCGAAGGAAGCTGTGTGCCATACCCTTCTTCTGTTGCTCCAGATGCTCCTGCTCCTCCTACTTTTAGTCAATCATTCCGCCAGCAATCCATTGGCCAAACCATGTCCAAGAGACAACAGTATGCACCCACTCATCTAATGGCGCAGAAGCTGAAAGTGCTCCTATCCAAGTTTCTGGTGCTGCAGTCAAGTGGTGGACTCTGCACCTTTCAGAGAACTGATGGCTTGTGCTGAGCCGAGGTGTAGAGTGCCAAGCCATCATTTCTTTGCAAAGAAGGCAGTACCAGCCCTGCACAATTTTGTGGAAGAGAAGGTGGGCCAGTCCTTGAGCCTGTCAGTGTGTATCAAAGTGCATGGCAGCTCCAACATCTGGAAATGTAACTATGGTAACTTTACGGCCCACTGAGTGAATGTGGTTTCTGCACAGCCACAACACCAACTTGGACAGGTCACGCCGCTTCCTCCTCCACGCTCTCAGACTGTTGGTCCTGTGACAGTGTGCAACACCGCCTCTTCATCCTCTACCGTGTCCTCAGTCTCCATTGCACAAACAAGTCTCAGTGCCACTTCAGTATTCCATTTGTGTAGGGCACGGCGGTGTCACGCTGATCTTCACATGGGGAGGAACATCTAAAAGTCATTCATGAAGAAATTGGAACATGGCTTACTCCACGGAAACTGGAAATGGGAACCATGGTGACTGTTAATGGGAAGAACATCTTGTCTGCGCTGCGACAAGGAAGGCTGAGCCATGCACCCTGCATGGCACACGTGTTCAATCTGGTTGTCAAGCGGTTCCTGAAGTGTTCCATCATTTGCAAGACATCCAAACAATGGGAAGGAAACTTTTCATGCACTTCAGCCACTCATACACCACAAAGCATACCCTCCTTGAGCTGCAGCATCAGAACGGTATCCCCCAACATAGTTTGATTTGCAACTTTGCCCCACGTTGGAATTCCCCCCTCCATATGTTGGACCGACTATATGAACAGAGAAAATCCATCACCGATTTCTTGATGATCCAAGCAGATAGTGGGGACTCCCCTGTGTAACTTCAATGTCAACCAGTGGCAGCTCATACGTGACACCTGCCGTTTGCTCAGGCCCTTTGAGGAAGCCACATTATTAGTCAGTCGCCAGGATTATAGGATAAACAACATCATTCCACTAGTTCATTTCCTACAACACGTGTTACGGTGCTGAACCAGGCATGGAGACGTGAAGGTAAGTTGAACCAACTTCGATTTATCACCCACAATGCAACACGTTTCGCTGCACATCTGCAGCTTCATCAGGCATGGCAACCCTTGAGTAGCAACATTTTATAAAGACAATAAAGTTGTATATACGTACATATTTCAAATTATACAACAATGAAAAAGATGATAAAAGACAGTTATCAGTGTATATACATAAATTTTTTTTACAAAAAACTAAATTTATATGACTGGAAATGCATACTCCAATTCATAGTATGCGGTATTAAGTTATGCGGTATTTTGAGATTATATCTAAAATGGCATAGGTATTATATCAATTTTAAACATGAATGCACAGGACGATTCATGTTATAAGCCTGTAGGAAAATAGAGTGAAAATAATTTCTATTCGCAAATAACCGCATGTAGTATATTAACACTATGAAGTAATAATTTTATGTGAATAGATTTATTTAGATTAAAAGTATGCTGTGGTATGTTAATGTTGTTGTGCATAGATTATATTTCAAAAGAAAAAAAGAGTTTTATTATTATCAGAAGCTTATAAAAAAGTAAAAAATAAAAAACAATCTGAACTAATCATTCCAAAAGTAAAACAACAGTCACACCATCAAAAAAATACTGTTAATTCCTCTGGAATGGTTAATCAAAAATTGAGGATTAATTTTGTGACTAATTTTAATAGTGAAGTAGTAAATATTAAAAAGATACTTCGCAGAAATTGGCCTATCATTTTGAATGATCCTGTTCTTAAAGAATTAGTTCCAGATCTTCCAAATATTATGTTTAGACGGTCAAAAAATTTGCTACATTTATTAGCTCCGGGAAGACTAAAAACTATAGATGAACACCCTGTTCAGACCAAGTCTTTATGTACCCCCTGCGGCAAAAGCCATTGTATGTGCTGTCACTGCTGTGCACTTATTGAAAAACAAAAAACTCAGTTTAAATCCTCTCACTCCAATAATGTTTATGAAATTAAAGGTCTCGTTTCTTGCGATACTAATTTTGCTATATACTTACTGTCTTGTGATTGCAACCTTCAATACATTGGTCGCACTGTACAAACGTATAAATAAACACCGGTAGAATATAAAACATAGTTTTATGATGCACAGCCTCTCTAAACATTTTACAATCAAACATCAAAGTTTACTAGATTCATTAGATCTTACAATTTTAGAAACAATACCGGAATATACACATAAAAGATTCCAACATCTGATTAATCGTGAATCATTTTGGATTCATAAATTAATAACCTTGGTCCCATGGAGTCTTAATGAGACCATTGAAAATGCACGTTAAATAAACCAGACAGATATTCCATAAATGTTTATATATATTTTTAACAAACTTGTTTTTTATATAATTTTCCTTCTTTTTTTAACAAAAACAACATCCTTAATAAAACGCTTTTTTTCTTTTGAAATATAATCTATGCACAACAACATTCACATACCACAGCATACTTTAATCTAAATAACTCTATGCACATAAAATGATTACTTCGTAGTGTTGATATACTACATGCAGTTATTTGCAAATAGAAATAAATAATTTTCACTCTATTTTCCTACAGGCTTATAATATGAATGGTCTTGGGCATTCATGTTTAAAATTGATATAAATACCTATGCCATTTGAGATATAATCTCAAAATACCACATAACTTAATACTGCATAGTATGAATTTGAGTATGCATTTCCAGCCATATAAATTTAGTTTTTTGTAAAAAATGTATGTATATACACTGATAGTCATTGATAACTGTCTTTTATCATATTTTTCATTGTTGTATAATTTGAAATATGTACATATATACAACTTTATTGTCTTTTTATAAAATGTTGCTACTCAAGGGTTAACACCTCTAGGGTGTTTAAACCTGAATGTTCCCTTGTATTGCCATGCCTGATGAAGCTGCAGGTGTGCAGCGAAATGGGTTGCATTGTGGGTAATAAATCGAAGTTGGTTTAACTTACCTTCACGTCTCCATGCCTGGTTCAGCGCTGTAATTCCTGATTCTATGAAGCCATCTCCTAATCTGATGCTCTACTACCCAGGAAGGCTGCAGACGGGGTCATTGCTATTATATGCTTTCACCATTGTTGTGTATGTCGGTACACAACAATCTCTGGTAAGAAGTGACTAACCCTCCCAGGTATCCTTCTACTCAAGAGATACTTGACAAGGAGCGCCTTTACTCTTATTTAATTTACAACACGTGTTGGAAACGATGGCTAGTCAGGGCAATGGAGATGTGGCGCCTACATCTCACAGCCACATGAGCCCTGTGGGGGCTGAACTGGATAAGGAGGGGGAGGGGCACAGTGGAGCACAGTTTAGGTTTTGCAAAATAGGCAGTTTTTCTAGTCATCTGACTGGAGAGGAGGAGCAGGAGCTAGAGGGTTATGAGGAAGGCGAGACAGAGGACCCAGATACACCGTGGCAGTATGCAGTGGAGATGGAGGCAGGAAGTCCCTCTGAGTCACTTGCACAAATGGCACAATGCATGCTCACTTGCTTGCGTAGTGACCACCAAATTGTCACCATTCGGCAGTGGGATGACTTCTGGCGCTCCACCTTATTGGACCCTCGCTATCGCCACAAAATGGGGGCCTTTTTTACACCCACTGAGAGGGAGGACAAACTGACCTACTACAGAGACATCCTACGTAGTCAGTTGCCCATTATCCATCCTCTCGCAGGTCTGACTCGGGGGTCCCTCTGCGCTCATCTTCCACTGCCAAGGCTGCTGGGGAGGAGTGGGGTGGCAGGAGCAGTACCAGCTTCATCAGCAGCAGCCTGATTGTACAGTCGCTGATGAGTACCTTTCTTCACCCGCATAGTGAAGAAACTCATCAGCAGCAGGTAGACCTGGAGCAGGACCTTAACCAGCAGGTGGTGGCATACCTTGACATGCACATGCTAACACACCTTGAAGATCCGCTGGACTTCTGGGCAGCCAAACTTGATTTGTGGCCGCAACTAGCAGAGTTTTCCCTGGAAAAGCTGTCCTGCCCGGCCAGTAGTGTACCATCAGAGCGGATGTTTAGTGTGGCGGGGGCCATAGTCACCCCAAGGAGAACTCGTCTGTCCACGAAAAATGTGGAGAGACTGACCATGAATCAGGCATGGATCAGCCAGGATTTCCACCCACCAATGCCTGATGCATCAGAGTAGATGTATAGTGCCAAACAGATTTAAGGCGCTGCTCCCCAGTTACAAACATTCCGCCACATCAGACCTTTTTTCACCCAGCTTCGTCTCCGGGTACTAGTATTGCCACTCACTGCACCACTCTGTCGCCGGTTCCCTTTCAGGACTCCTGATGCTGCTGCCGCCACCTCCAGGCTGTATCATTTTGCCACCCTATGGTCTCCTCATGCTTCTGCCAACTACAAGCTGTGCCATTCAGCCACTATATGTTCTACTCATGCTGCCGCCAGCTCCAGGCTGTGTCATTCAGCCATTATATGGTTTACTGATGCTGCTGGGCCTGGGACATTACCTAAAAATCTTCAATTTAAATTTGAAAAGTCATCTTTTAATCTTAGGGATTGTGAAGCCCTATGGTCTCCTCATGCTTCCGCCAACTCCAGGCTGGGCCATTCAGTCACTATATGGTCTTCTCATGCTTCTGCCAACTCCTAGCTGTGCCATTCAGCCACTATAGGTTCTACTCATGCTGCCGCCAGCTCCAAGCTGTGTCATTCAGCCACTATATGGTTTACTGATGCTGCTGGGCCTGGGACATTACCTAAAAATCTTCAATTTAAATTTGAAAAGTCATCTTTTAATCTTAGGGATTGTGAAGCCCTATGGCGTCCTCATGCTGCTGCCAACTCCAGGCTGTGTCATTCAGCCACTATATGGTCTACTCTTGCTGCCGCCAATTCCAGGCTGTGTCATTATGCCAGATTATGGTCTCCTCATGCTGCTGCCACCTCTAGGGTCTGTCATTGTGCCACCATGTGACTCCTTGTTAATTTGGGTTTTGTGGTCATACAGTATTAGTTCAAAGTAAACACCAGGACATTAAACTTGGAAATCTAATATAAATATTAAATTTAAATTTAAAAAAATCGATGTAATCTTTTCAAGACTGAGGCCCTATGGCCGTCAACGTCATATTGTGGAATTATCACAAGAATCCAATGAAACAGCTTGGAGCGATAACAATGAACCATAACTGATTAAATGTAACATTCGCACTTTCACAGTCAGGGGGGCACTGAGAGGCAGGAGCTGGAACAGCTGGTATCTTGCCTGACTCGATTTTAAGATACAAGTACGAGCTTTTTCACTGCAGCCATTTCTAGCTTTATGCGCCCACTTATCCAATGGCACAGAAGCTGAATGTGCACCTGTCCAAGTTGCTGGTACTGCAGTCACTTCCTTTTCAAGTGGTCACTATGAGTATGGGGGTGCACTGAGAGGCAGGGGCTGGAACAGGTGGTAGCTCGCCTTGCGGCGGACCGCCAGCTAAATGCTCCCTAGAATGGGTAATCAAAAAATGTAAATGAATTAAAATTTAATTAAATGAAAATTACATAAAAAATCTACCACATCCAGATGCTCTGCGGCAGTGATTCTAATAGCGATGCCTGTAATCTGCATGTCATACTGAATAACAGTATTATTTCACTAACTCAGCACACTCCTTAGGACAAAGCAAAGTGTTTTACATCCCTATTGAGGCTCTCTGTAGGCCAGAAATAGCTGTTTTTAATAGCAATTAAACCCAAACCAAATTTGTTCGGAAAATACTTTGACACGGCCAAATCGAATTTTGCAAAATTTAGCTTATCTCTACCCATCATCATTGAACCCAATAGTTCTCTTGGACAGCTTAGCAACCGCAATGTTCACTGTGGGTGGATTAATCCACTCCTTATACTGGTCTTTAGAGATTGGATAGAGAGGCTTTAATCTTTTGGTCAAAACTGAAGCCTTTTCTGGATTTTTTCACTCCAATTTCTTGAGGTACCTGTTGACCTCTTGCACATAAAATGTCCAAAATGTCCATGGCCCTCTAGTAGTGGATGGAGATTCCCCCTACCTGGTTCCTTATTCTTCCTTTAAGACAAAACAGAGTTCACTTCATCAATTACTCTGAAGTCTTCTTCGGAAGGACCAACAAGAGAAGAACACCTTGGTCTATTGCCAGATTCCTCAATTCCTTGAAAAGTCCAATATCATGAGGTCCCTAATATTAGGTTGATCCGTGTCTATAGGATGGGACGGCAGGACAGGCAGGTAGTACAATCAGTGTTGTCATGCAATGTTATAGAGCCTGCACAGTAGATGCTTACCTTTTAGATGTGTCTTTCTTGCCATTGGTTCCTCTGCCCCCCACTGTCATGAGATAACATATGAGAGACAAAAAAAAAAGCACACACACAAACACACACACATTGAGGGAGGGGGGGGGGTATTTATCATTGTCTTTAGAGCTGTTTTTGTGTGTAGATTTTTCTCATTTGGTGCAGGGCTGCATCTCCGGCTACTTTGTGCGCCTTTCTTTCAGCTGTTAAGGTTAGTCTTATGTAATGGTAATGAATATATGAACTGAGACTTTTTGTGAAAAGGTGCAAGAAAAGGCGCAAAACCATCATAAAGCCTCTAAGCCCAGGCTTCGCTTAGCTTTTTGGTGGATGTAAAGAGTGAAATTATAGAAAATGTGACCTGATCTAAATTTATCAAATACCATTTAATACATTTGGTGCTCCTACACATTACCAACACACAAAAAGTGTAGAAAAATGCTTCACTTACACCAACAATGATGGAAACCCCTATTGTTCTGTATCACTACAGCTGCCAGCAAGCTTAGGATGCAAGAATGCAGAGCTACAGAATGCAGAGCAAAAATGAAGACCCCCCCCCCCCCCCCCCCCCACCTCTTAAACAGGGGAACTAAGGAAGAGAAACTTTATTAATAATAAAGAATAAACAGTAAGGGAAGGACAGAGTGATAGCTAACAGTCTATATCAACTAAACTAACAGTAAAAAATCACAGTATTTGGAATTCTGTGAAAGCGGACGACAGACCTGAAGTGCTAAAACGTCGTTTTCAGTAGGCATGGCCAGCCGCAGCAGCCGACAAGCCCCCCATAGAGGATTGTTACAAAGTTCTACAGAGACTGAACCAGCATAACCAGATGGCATGCACTATTTAGACAGATATGGAGAGAGACTAGACTGGCCACATTCAACCTTGATAATGATAATACAACCTGATGATAATGATGGCAACCTGATGATAACAGGCCCAGCATGGTTATAACAGTGTTCTCCAGGACCACAACAGAGGCCATAGAGATCGGGGACAAGAGCTGCTGAACCTAGAAAAACAAAAAAGAACAAGGTTGGTACAAGGGAGCTACAGTTCAGCAGGACACAAGGACATAAAAACTCAAGTATATTGTGGGTAGAAGTTACCTATATAGCTGAGGGGGCAAGAGTTAGTTTAATTTAGTTTCTGATTGTAAATTCCCATGTCCCGCAGGGCTTTCGAGGGGTGAAGACACTCCATTATTGTGCTGCTGAGGACACATTGATTATTCTTAAATGCGCTTCTTTTAAAAAAACACTAGATGGTGCTCTTTGCAAATATATAGGATTACAGCCTAAATTCTACATACTGGGGGATATTTATCAAAGCTGTCTATGTCCCGCATCAATATAGACCAAACTACAGAGGGTTAGTCTGGTCTATTGTGCGCCTAAGTTATCAAAAGGCGCACGGCTCTTGATAAATTCTGTGCACAGACTGCATGATCTATGCTTTAGTCTATATTTAAACCTGCTCCAACATGGTCTGACATCTCGACGTACTTTCAGCCTACGCGACTTGTCGCTGAAAAGTCGCTTTTGATAAATTCAGCACCAATGCATTTTTCAATGCATTTCAGTCTAAAATAGACTAGCATGCATCATGTTCTAAAAATCCTCTAGAGCAAAAGTCGCAGAAAAGTCGCACAGATTTAGACTGCGACTTTCTGTGCGACAAATTTAGACAGGAAAAACCAGTCTAAATACTTTGATAAATCTCCCCCACTGAGTTATAAAAAATAAACTATTTCTTTTAGCTTCTTTTCTATGTTGTCAGTAACAACCCTTTCTAAACTTCCTTGTAGTAAATACATTAGAAAATGTAGCAGTATTGCATACATCAACCACTACTGCTGAATGAATATGTGCTGCTCTTTGATCATATGTTATTGTACATCCAATTCATGAAATTTAGATAGCAGAAGAAAGTAATGATTGTATTCATCACAATTGGATGTGATTCATTTCAGTGAATCCTTTGTGTATTAAAGGGGTACTCCGGTGAAAAACTATATATATATATTTTTTTTTTTAAATCAACTGGTGCCAGAACGTAAAAAAAATTTGTAAATTACTTCTATTTAAAAATCTTAACCCTTCTAGTACTTATCAGCTGCTGTATACTACAAAAGAAGTTCTTTTCTTTTAAAATTTCTTTCCTGCCTGACCACAGTGCTCTCTGCTGACACTTCTTTCTGTCTCAGGAACTGTCAAAAGCAAGATAGGTTTACTATGGGGATTTGCTCCTGAAATAGACAGAGGTGTCAGCAGAGAGCACTGTGGTCAGCCTGAAAAGAAATTTAAAAACAAAAGAACTTCCTCTGGAGCATACAGCAGCTGATAAATACTGGAAGGATTAGGATTTTTTATTAGAAGTAATTTAAAAATCTGTTTAACGTTCTGGCATCAGTTAATTAAAAAAAATATTGTTTTTCACCAGTGTACCCTTTTAACCTGTTAAGGACCAAGGACGTACCTGTACGCCCTGAGTCCACTCCCTTTCTATAATGCGGGTCGGGCCCGGCCTCTAACGTGCGGCACTGATCGTGGTGCCACGTGCTATTAACCCTTTAGAAGCAGCGTTCAAAGTTGAATGGATGCAGCTCATTTATGTTTAAATGGGTGGGGTGGCTGATGTGCGGGAAAGAGGAAAATGGAATTATGGGATTTGTAGTCAAAAAAAAGAAAATTCAAACTAGCCACAATATTATGGTAATCTCACAACATAGCCATTTAGCCACAAGACGAGTGCAGATCCTTCCTAAGCATGTCCATTACTGTCTGCCAGGTACGTACTAAAATCACCTTATGGTGGATAAGTACTCCCTATGGTGTGGACTTACATACATAGTCCCCCTGGCTTGGTTCTGGCACCATTCACTGCTCCCCAATTCACTGTCCTCCTCTGACAACTGCTCCATTTTTTCTCTGCCCCCTCCTCCTGCACACCCTATTAAAACTTCCCAGCAGTCCTCACTGCTGAGACAAGTATAGTGAGGAAAATGGTTCCCTGTGGCCGAATGTGACCGCACAGCTGATCATTAGTGCTGAGTCACCAGAGCCACTGTGATTGGCAGAGACACACACACCCGTCCCTTACTAATGGTTGTTGAGGGGTGTTTGCGCATGCAGCAGACACAAGTCTCTACAATCTCCCCACTGCTGTTCCCCGATCTCAGCGTTCTCACAGCGGGATGAAGCAAACTGTATTCCGCTGTGAGAACATCATACAGATCGGGAAACAGAGAAGCAGGAAATAGCACTGCGGGGCACAAAAAATCACGGGGTACACTCCCCTACATCCCCTCTGTGCTCGGACACATAGCGCCGAGCACTGCAGGGATGAACACAGAAGGTCTGCAGGGCACACTTCACTACATATGGGCTGTGCTCTGACGGGGGTTCTGAGTCGCATGGATGACATGGAGAACCGCTTAAGGCGCAATAACATCCCCTTCGTGGGCCTCCCTGAGAAGGTGGAAGGCAATGATCCAGTGCTGTTCCTGGAAACATGGTTGAAGGAGATTCTTCCTGTGGACACATTCTCTCCTTATTTCTCCGTTGAACGGGCCCATCAAGTTCCGGCTCGGCCTCCACCTCCTGGTGGCCCTCCTAGTCCCTTCCTGGGCAAACTTCTACACTTCAAGGACAGAGATGCTATTCTCCGGGCAGTGCGTATCAAGGGAGAGGTCCTTTGTGATGGAAGAAGAGTGTCCTTTTATCCTGATTTTTCTGTGGAGCTACGCAAGCAGCGGGTGCAGTTCACAGAGGTCCAGGTGAAGCTACGTGCCAAGGGCTACCACTACTCGATGTTGTACCCTGCTCGCCATAGAGTGGTGGATGGGGCCTCGACTAAGTTCTTTACTTCTCCAACTGACGCTCTTCACTGGGTGGATGCAGCCCCCCCATCAGACCTCTGGATTGAACTGTCCTGGACTGCCTTGATAAAGACTGCTCTCCTTGCTTGTCTTTAGATAGTGGTTAGGAAGCTAGGTTTTTCTTAGGTTCTCCATAGGTTCCAGTCTCCCTAAGGTCTCTCTGGGTAGTTTTCCTTAGTTACCGGACGCTTTTAGTTTATGGTGGGGTGGCGGGAGGGGTTTTTGTACTAGTTGTTTTTAGTCTGACTTAGTGTTCTCATGACACCCCGTAGCAGTTGTATTTAGGGTCTAGGTCTGCACTGTGTTAGGGAATAGATGTTTACTATGTCCCGTTTAGTGTTAGACAGAGTTTTCTTGGGGGATGTTTTGGTTATGCTTTGTTGCCTTTGTCTACGTGTTTTGTGTCTGTGCCCTTTTTGTCTTTCTGTTGGTTGTGTGCGGTGTGTGTGGTCCCGGTGCTCTACCCTTCTTTGTCCTGGTCCTCCTGTGGTCTCTCCTGTTCCTATATAGTGTTATTTTTCATGAAGGGGACCCTGAAGGTGGTTAGGTGGAATGTGCGGGAGCTTAATTCTAAGTTTAAGAGTGCCTTATGTCTAGACTTTGTGAAACGCCAGACTCCTCACATTATTTGTCTACAGGAGACTCATATTACTGGTCAGAAAGTTCTCGCCCTGAAAAGGGCTTGGATAGCGTGGGGCTACCATGCCTCCTACTCCAACTATGCTAGGGGTGTCTCTGTGTTAATCACCAAATCCCAGTGGTTTCTCAGGCAGCCTGTGACCACTTTAGGAGGTTTGTGATGTTACACTGTTCTCTGGGTTCGTTCTCCTTTGTTCTTGTCTTTGTTTACGTGACCCCCTGCCTTTCAGGTCTCTGGAGCTGATTACTGACAATCTGTTGTCTTTTCCCTCTGCTCCTATCCTTTTCATAGGGGATTTCAACATAGTTCCTGATGCAATGCCCAACTGCATCACTGCTGCCTACTCTGGCTCCTCCTCATTTAATACCTGGCGCTTGGTGTTGGACCTGCCGACCTCTGGAGGTGGAAGTACCCCACTGCTTCCTCCTTTTCCTTTTACTCTGCGTCCCACAGGTCATTCTCTCGAATTGACCTCGCTCTGGCATCCGAGGACCTCCTTCAGGCAGTAAGAGATGTTTCCTACACCACTAGGGGGATCTCAGACCACTCTACTGTACTGATAATTCTCCACCTGTGTCCTAGTCCCCCTTCCCGCGTATTTGGTGCATGCACCCTGGCTGGCTACAGGCCAAGGCAGTTGTGGAGGCTCTGGAGGTTGCCCATGCTGAGTATTTGGAGAAAAATGCTTTTTATGTTCACCGCTTAGTTCAATGGGATGCATACAAAGCCACGGTTAGAGGTGCCTTTATGGCAGGGGTTGCGGGTCAGAGGAAAATTAGGTCGGCTATGGAGGGCAGGCTGTTGCAGGAGGTGTGTGTCTTGGAGGCAGTGTATGTTAGAAATGCATCCCCTAAGAATGAGAGGGCGTAGGCCAAGGCTCACAGGTCTCTGTTGGTTTTCAGAAAGATAGGGTCCAGTTGCGGTTAGCGGATACAGAGGCTGCCCTGTTTGAATTCGGAAACAAGAATGGTAAACTGTTGTCATATTTAGTCCTGCTACCTCTATCCCTTGTATTAGGGGCCGGGACTGTGCTGTGGTGGTTGACCCCCAGCTGATTAATGGAGGAGGTGGAACAGGCCATACGTGACCTTCCTCATGGGAAGGCCCCAGGTTTAGATGGGATGATAGCTGATTGGTATAGGAAGAATGAGGAGTGATTGGCGCCTATACTCCTTAAATTGTTTCACTTGATAGCTGATGCTCTTCCAGACTCTATGAGGCATTGATTGTGGTGCTCCCCAAGCCTAGAAAAGACCCGTTGCTGCCTGATTCTTATAGACGTTTTTCCCTTTTGAATGTAGATATTAATCTCTTAGGGTACGTTCACGGTACGTTCACACGAGCGGATCCCCAGCGCGTATTACGCTATGGATCCGCCACTGAAGGACTGCTGTATGCTGCCTTTACAGGTGCCTGCTTGGAGTGGCAGTCTGCCGCTAATAGAAGACACACTGCGATGTGTGAGTTGCCGTGCGCATGCGCAGTATACTCGCACATCGCGGCAGCTCTCGGCCTAGCTCATAGAGTAGGGGGAGCGGCCGTGATGTCTGCGAGTACACTGTGCATGCACAGCGACTCGCACATCTCTTCAGTGTGTCTGCTTGTAGCGGCGTATTGCCGCTCCGAGCAGGCACCTGTAAAGGCAGCACACAGCGGTCCTTCAGCGCCGGAGCATAATACGAGCTGAGGATCTGCTCGTGTGACCGTACCCTTAAGGACCCAGGGGGTACTTTGTCTATTGATTTAATTCATATGCCACATATTGTTCTTGCACTAATTTGTTGATTTTTGTCAATGTTTCTTTGGCCCACTTGGTTCTCTGGCCTACCCTGGCCGACGGGCTTTTGTATTTGTTATGTCAATTCCTTTATTCTGATGTATGTTTTTGTTACTGTTAATAAAACCTTTTGAATTTGAAAAAATAAAGAATTTGTGACTTTTTGGTGCTCTGAGCCAAGTGCAGGCTTTGACAAATTTCCCCCATAATTTAATTCATTCAAATTATTGCCGAAATGATACATTTCTCATGTAGAATACAGGCCGCATTTTACAGAATCCTAATATTTAGAACTATAGTGTCATGAATACAGCTGGCTTGTAGCTGAATATGGTAAGGCAGCTGTGGGAATTAAAAATGATCCCACTCGTAGCACTCTATACATAAACTACACAGTTCTGTAATGATAGTGCGTAAGATAAGTTATTTATACACATGGAAAAACAGTACTCCAAAGTAGAATTACACTTAAAGATAAAAAGCAATAAGATACCAAGTAAACTAAGTATAGTATTTCATGCCTGGCAAGGGCTTCCTTCTCTTTGAGGCACTGTGAGAGCAAGTATCCTGGCAATGAATCAGAGTGATAGGTGACTCTGTTCTGGCTGTAAAGGAAACCTAAGAAGCATAGGGATGCCCCAAAACAAGATAAGATGCAGGTGGAATTTGGAGGGCATCCCAATGTGATAAGTAAGTTGTAATGCACACAGAGGGCACTGTTAAGGACCAGTTGAAAATATCACCTTTCTTTCATTAGCAGCATTTTTGTTTTTACAATATAGTATAAGTCAGTAATGTTTCTGTAGCTTTGGGCTATGGTCACATACTGTTCTTTGAGCCTTATTTTTAGTCAAATTTTCTAACTTTTTAAATTCTTTTTTTTTTCTTTGTTAAATTGGAGATTTTCCTAGCTATTGTGACGGAAAATATGGATTTTATAAAAGACAGGAGACGAGCATTATGCAATAATCTCTCTTTACTGCAACAGATAGCAGTCATTTTAAACAATATAACAGGTATAAGAAAAAACTTTGAACACACAGGTATCCAGGTGATATGATACACAACCTAACATGTTAGAATAGGTATTGTCCAATGAACGGTGGAGCCAGGTGATATAAGGCCCTGCAGTCCATAACTATCCCTCTTTCTTTGTAAAAGTCCTAGAAGAGAACAAGTCCATTGTATATGAAAACACTTGAAACTTTAATAAACTTGACTGTAGAATCTAAAGGTCGATGAGGAAGAATCAGCGGCGAAGCTGTAGAAATTCTTGAATGAAGAACATGAATAGGATCCAACATCGCACGAAGAAATAAACACCTAACCAAGTCTTTGAAGCATTAATAAGCTGTAAAGATAAAAGAAAAAATGTTAGGGATGGGTAAAAGGGAGGGATAATGCTTGTCTCCTGTCTTTTATAAAATCCATATTTTCCGTCACAATAGCTAGGAAAATCTCCAATTTTATGACAAGACAGGAGACATTCGCATTATGCAAGTTCAAAGCTAATGCAAAGAAACATAGAATAACAGTAACAATTAAGATAATAAAGACATAGAAACATATGATTCGGGTCTGAAATAAAATGTCTTAAATGTGGAGTCAGAGGACCAGTTGGCCGCTTTTAATAAATCTGAAAGAGAAACACCGGCTTGAAACAGTTTAGTAGAAACTGCCCCTCTGGCTGAATGAGCCCCAAACACTGAAATGTCAATGTTTGCTAAAGACATAACTTGTTTGACCTATCCGGCCAGAGTAGCAGAAGAAACTGGTAAATGAGGTTTACAGAAGGAAATGAGTAATTGAGTGTGAGAAGGGTTACGTAAAAGATTTGTTTTAGACTCATAAGATTTAAGCCAACGAACTACACATAATTTGTCATTATGTGGGAAAGAAGGGTAAAATATTTGCTGAAGATTAGTTTTAGTGCGTCAATGTATTTGAAATATGACTCCGTGAGGAGTATATTGTCTGGAAGATAAATCTAGAGCTCTGATGTCAGAAACTCGTTTGATAGATATCAGGCATAACAGAGTGGTAAGTTTGAAAGAAAGAAGTTTTAAGGAAAGAAGATCATTATCTTCCCATGAGGAAAAAAGGGAAAGGATAGCATTTACATCCCAAGTGGACTGATACTTAGGGGTAGGAGGACATTTAAAACGTATTCCTTTAAGGAGTTTACATATAAGGGGATGTTTACCGACAGGAATAGAATTAATAGGATCATGGTAGAAAGATATAGCCGATCTATATAAATTTATGGTACGGTATGCCTTTCCGGAATCAAAGGATGCTGAAAGATAATTCAAAATAAAGGAGATAGGTGCTTGAACGGGATCCATACCCCATTGCAAGCACCAATCAGCCCAAAGTTTCCAGGCTGATCGGTAAGCAACCCTGGTTCCTGGAGCCCATGCTTCTGAAAGAATGTCTCTAGTAGACTGAGAAAATTCTGTGTCAAATGAGTTTGACCCGAAATCAACCAAGCCACCAGAGGAAGTTGATGGGATATGATCAGGGGATGATGATTCCCTGTGGGATCTGAGAGTAGATCTGGGAGATTTGGTAGAATTCTTGGGTAATCTATAAGCATTCCCAGGATCAGTGGGAACCAAGATTGTGTTGGCCACCAAGGAGTGATCAGGGCGATGGTGGATTTTTGAATGAGCACTTGGAGGAGAACCCTGTGAATTAGGGTGAATGGTGGAAAAGCATACAGAGTCTGAACAGGCCAAGTTTGAGATAGTGCATCCACTCCCAGAGCCTCTGGGTCTGGTCGCCAACTGAAGAATAGGTGAAGTTCACGGTTGAGACGGGATGCGAAAAGGTCCAAATGAAGCAGACCCCAAAGAAGATCGATCTGGTGAAAGACAGAAGGGAGAAGTTTCCAATCGCTGGAATCTATAAGATAACGGGAATTCCAGTCTGCTACCACGTTGGATAGACCAGGTAGGTATTCTGCCTTCAGGGTTATATTTCTGTCAAAACAAAATTGCCAGATATCTTTGGCAATATTGGTTAGGAATTCCGATCTCGTTCCTCCCAGATGGTTGATATATTGAACCGCTGAGACGTTGTCCATACGGATCAGGATACAAATGTTGGAAAGATCTCTTGCAAAACTCTTCAAGGCAAAAAATCCTGCAAGCATCTCCAAACAATTGATGTGGAGTGAATTTTCTGAAGGAGACCATTTGCCTCCAGTTGATAGGGAACCCATCCGAGCACCCCAACCAATGAGGCTCGCATCAAATTCGAGAGTGACATCTGGATTGGGATTGAATATGGCTTTGCCATTCCAATCCTGAACATACTGGATCCACCAAAGAAGCTCTTCTCTGGCCTCCAGAGATAAAGAGATCTCGTCCGAGTATCCCAAACCTTCTTGTAGATGATGAATCTTTAACCTCTGAAGAGCTCTGTAGTGGAGAGGGGCTGGGAATATCGCTTGTATGGAAGCTGAAAGAAGGCCCACTATACGGGCTATGGAGCGGAGGGAGATCTTGTCTTTGTTCAATATGGAACAAATTTCCTTCCGAATAACTTTCATTTTCTTTGAAGGAAGACTCAAAAGGGTAGTCTGAGTGTTCACTGAAAACCCCAAGAACTCCATCTCCTTGGAAGGAGTCAAATTGGATTTTTTGAAGTTGACAATGAACCCGAGATTGGTTAGAAGGGATAAAGTCCAAACTCAGTGGAGAGACACCAAATGATGATCAAGATGTCTTCTAAATAAATGATTAGACGAACACCCCTGGAACGTAGAGAGGCTACTACCGGTTTCATCAGTTTGGTGTAACACCAAGGAGCTGAAGAAAGACCAAAAGGTAGACAGGTAAACTGCCATTTCTGATGGTCCCAGATGAATTGAAGGAAGGATTGGGAAGAAGGATGGATGGGAACCATGAGGTAAGCATCCTTGAGGTCGATTTTCACCAACCAATCCTCTTGTAAGAGGAGATCTCTCAGGAGATGGATACCCTCCATCTTGAAATGACGATAGCATACATAATTGTTTAGGAGTCGTAGGTTTATGACAGGTCTGTGACCGCCGTCTTTCTTTTTTACCAGAAAAAGATTGCTTACAAAACCTGCAGAGTTCATAGGAACTTCGACAATGGCATTCTTTAAATGAAGATTTTTGATCTCTGAAAGTACCAGAGTTTGATCTGTCTTGGAAAAATGTATGGGACGCTGAAGTGTGGGTTGGACTGGAGTTGAGAGAAACTCGATCTGATAACCTAAAACTGTGTTTAAGATCCTTTGATCGTTTGTGATTTTTGACCAGTAATGGAAAAAATGCATGATTCTTCCGCCTATTGGAAGGAGGGAAGAAGACTTGGGGAGACTTACCTGCGGAGGGTCTGGAACGGGTTGCACCTCTTTGGCCTCTGGCCCTCCAGGGCCGTCCACGGTAAGGGAAGAAGGGTTGAGGTTGTGGGGCGGGAAGGCTGAAGGTCTGTTTTTCTTGTTGGGGGGGCCTCGATATTGAGATCTAGGCATGGTGGTACGGCTGGGAAAATGGCCCCTACTTTTCCCAGCCCTTCCAAAAATGTTATTGGAAAAAACTTTTTAATGGAGGCCTGAGCCTTATCAAGGGAGGAGAAGAGACCCACATATTTTGAGATCTATTTTATAAAGTTGTCACCAAATAGTAGACCTTCTGATTTGGGAGGTGACTCTGTAGTGGACAAATGGACTAACTGGGGATCCAGTTTCATGAGAATTGAACGTCTGCGTTCTATGGCTACCGATTCACTTGCATTGCCCAGAAGGCATACAAGCCTTTGAGGGTATTAATATCGATAGAAGAGCCTGGAACAGAGGCTGCTTCTGTAGTCTCTAAAATTTTTGCGGCAGGACCCAGGACATTTAGAATCCTGTCTTGACAGGTTTTGAAGGCTCGGTCAACACCCTTTTTGGGGTTTTTACCTGACTTGAGTAAATGCTTGACTAAAATTGGGTCAAGTTCTGGAGTAGATGCATCTCCATTCAATAAAGAAGGGCGGGGGCATTCAGCCTTAAGTTTATTTCTGGTCTTTTTGTCCAAAGCCTTTTTTATCCAGAGGCTTATGAACTGGTCAATTTGAGACTCAGGGGACCATTCTCCTGATCTGGGATGACTGATCTGTGATGGGTCAAAAAATGGAATACCCATTTTGTCCAATATAATAGTGACATTACTAGACTCATAATTGTCCAACTCAGGACCATTATCCGACTCCTCTGGGAAATACGTGGGGTCATCAGAATTTGAGGCAACTTTGTCCTCTGAGGAAGAGTCTTCTGAATTTTCTTTAAATTAATCCGGTTTAGATCGGACAGAGGCTTTCTTAACACGTTTCTTAGTGCCTTCCTCATGGGTGGAGGGTGAAAGATGTGTTATATGAGCATCAGAGTAGCTACAACAGGGACGCATGCCTGTGTCAGTATCCTGGCACACCTCAGTGGTAACTGTCTTAGGTTGTTTCTGAGGATTGTGGCCGTCAGAATCAGAGCGCCTCTTTTTAGGTAATTTGTCCTGTTTATTTTGGGCTGCCTGCTGAGCAAATGACTGTGAGATTGCCATAGCAACCGAATTGGCCATGGACTCATGTATATTGGCCATAGCAAAGCCCACAGCCTTCTGAACTGAAATAGACACAGACTGGTCCACAATGTCTTGAATGTCATTTTTGGATACATATTCCGCAAACTTAGATTGGTCAGAAGATTTTGTAATGAATATCTGTAATTTGTAAATAATTTGTAAATAGTATATTAGTATAATTAATCTAAAAACAGGCTGCTAACAATATATATATAGGAATTGAATGGGTAGAATGTAGAAGAAAAAATATATATATAGCTGCACTGTCCTGAAAAGGACAGTAGGGGGCAGCAGTATACAATAAATGAAATGCAGGATAATTTGAAAACCAGTAAGGCACTAGTCAGACTAATGGAGGAGCGAGGGGTAGTACATCCTTCTCTGAGGCGGTCCGGAGCGCTTCTGAGGGGACAAGCTAGAGGCGGGAAATCAGAACAGCTGATTACCAACTGTACTGACGCGCAAGCGGAGGAAAAACTCAAAGCGCATGCGTTGATCAATAATGGCGTTGCAGACCGGGAGAGCGCGCGCACGGGTAATGCACGGGAGATGCCGCTGACCGGAGAAGCAGCTGAAAGTCAAAGGTAACAATGGAAGGACCGGAAAGTAGAGGAAAAAGAGGGGGAGACACAGGGAAGGTGTAAGAGATGAGGAAACCGAACGAAGCGATAATAACAGGAGAAGGAAGAATATACATATATATATATATATATATATATATATATATATCAATATATATATATATATATATATACAACATAAAAGGATATAAAGCATAAGAGAAACGGTTAAAAGCACAAATGAGGATATATTATTATGAGGGAATAAGAAATTAGTATATAGTTGTATACTTATCTGCGGAGCAGCAAAGAAAGAGGGACAGTTATGGACTGCAGGGCCTTATAACACCTGGCTCCACCGTTCATTGGACAATACCTATTCGAACATGTTAGGTTGTGTATCATATCACCTGGATACCTGTGTGTTCAAAGTTTTTTCTTATAGCTGTTATATTGTTTAAAATGTCTGCTATCTGTTGCAGTAAAGAGAGATTATTGCATAATGCGAATGTCTCCTGCCTTGTCATAAAATCTAAATTTACCCCCATCCCACCTGCCGCCCACTGATTCACACCATGCAGGTTCTGGTTGGGAAGCAGAGATCTCCACCAGGACCTGCTCTGTATCTGCATAATACTGGAGGTGAAGGACCTTTCATGATGTCACAATCATGTGACCTGTACATGTGGGGGAGGAGCTTAGCAGAAGAGCTATGATTGTGGCTAAAGGACCTGTTGAGCCAAGCAACTGGGAAAAAGCAGAGCCTGGCAGGGAGCCTGGTGAGTTGTTCCTGCATAATACTCCCAGGGCTTCAGTCACAACTCTGCTGGTGTCGAATCACTGTATACAGTATATACCCATTTACAGGGTAAGTAATATAATTGTACATAGGTGACCCAACCAGCAGAACAGTGAGTGCAGCTCTGGTGCATATCACATGTTGCTCCTAAGTTACATCCTATATTAGGCAGGATTCACACAGGGTTCACACGTTTTCAGCCATAAGGGACCGCATAAGACTGGGGGGAGCTAAAACCGGGCGCTCCCGTATCCCTGCCATATGCCGCCCTTATGTAATTCATTTCAATGAGCCGTAGTGGTTCACTACAGTTTTAGGTCCGGTGGGAAAACCGCATACGGGGCAAAAATGAGCCGACCGGAGTCAACTTTTCACTCCGGTCGGCTCATTGAAATGAATTACATATGGGCGGCATATGGCAGGGATATGGGAGAGCCCTGTTTTAGCTCCCCCCAGCCTTATGCGGTCCCATATGTCTGAAAACGTGGTGTGAACCCAGCCTTATATGTGGCGTTTCTATGATTTTACATTCACTTTGGGTTTTATACTTTGAATTTTTAAGATGGACTATTAAAAGTAGAATTTTGAGATTTTCTATTTTTGGGAGCTGGATATCACTTTTATGAATTATTACTATACTCCAGAGCTGCACTCACTTTTCTGTCAGTGGGGTCATTGTGTACATACATTACATTGATGGCTTGTGTTCTCCTTTTTCTCCTCCCCCTTACTTATCCATACTTTTGTGGAAAGTGTATTTTTTTCTGTTTATCCTGAAAATGTATCAAATAAACAGTTATATATAAGAAAAGTTAAACAAAAGAAAATAAAAAGGATAATCATGTTCTTTATTATTTGTATATAAATAATAATACACAATACTAACTAATCCAAAATAAGGATACATTCCACATCCTTAAATTATCTGTTCTTCCCACCCTGTCCTGCCCAACATAATTAGTGTATCTGCTGTCTACTTCTAGGCCATTGTGTGACACCACTTAAAGGGCTAGTCTGACCATTAACTTCTTTTACAAATAACTAGTCAGGGAGAGCACTTCTGGGTTTGGGGATGTGTCGGCACACGGCTGCTCAGCCAATCAGGGCCGGACTGGGGATAAAAACCAGCCCTGGAAATTATTGCATACCAGCCCCACAACACATTGTGCCAGCCATCGGCCACCATGTGCGCAGGCGTATTACTTAACATGGATATAAATATATATCCAATATGTCACAGTATAGTTCAGTATAGTATGGTATAGTTCCCCACATTAGGTGCAGTATATAGTCCCCCACATTAGGTGCAGTATATAGTCCCCCACATTAGGTGCAGAATGTAATCCCCCACATTAGGTGCGGTATATAGTCCTCCACCCCCCACATTAGGTGCAGTATACCTCCCCCACATTACGTGCAGTATAGTTCCCACCACATTACGTGCAGTATAGTTCCTCCCACATTAGGTGCAGTATAGTTCCCCCCACATTAGGTGCAGTATAGCTCCCCACATTACGTGCAGTATAGTTCTCCCCACATTACGTGCAGTATAGTTCCCCACGTTAGGTGCAGTATAGTTCCCCCCACACTAGGTGCAGTATAGTTCCCACCACATTACGTTCAGTATAGTTCCTCCCACATTAGGTGCAGTATAGTTCCCCCCACATTACGTGCAGTATAGTTCTCCCCACATTAGGTGCAGTATAGCTCCCCACATTACGTGCAGTATAGTTCTCCCCACATTACGTGCAGTATAGTTCCCCACGTTAGGTGCAGTATAGTTCCCCCCACACTAGGTGCAGTATAGTTCCCACCACATTACGTTCAGTATAGTTCCTCCCACATTAGGTGCAGTATAGTTCCCCCCACATTAGGTGCAGTATAGTTCCCCCCACATTAGGTGCAGTATAGCTCCCCCTTGATTAGGTGCAGTATAGTTCCCCACAATAGGTGCAGTACAGCTCCCCCACATTAGGTGCCATATAGTTCCCCACATTATGTGCAGTATAGTTCCCCACATTAGGTGCAGTATAGTTCCCCACATTAGGAGCAGTATAGTTCCCCCACATTAGGTGCAGTATATAGTCCCCCACATTAGGTGCAGTATATAGTCCCCCACATTAGGTGCAGTATATAGTCCCCCACATTAGGTGCAGAATAGCTCCCCCCACATTAGGTGCAGTATAGCTCCCCCACATTAGGTGCAGTATAGCTCCCCCACATTAGGTGCAGTATAGCTCCCCCACATTAGGTGCAGTATAGCTCCCCCACATTAGGTGCAGTATAGCTCCCCCACAATAGGTGTAGTATAGTTCCCCACAATAGGTGCAGAATAGCTCCCCCCACATTAGGTGCAGTATAGCTCCCCCACATTAGGTGCAGTATAGCTCCCCCACATTAGGTGCCGTATAGCTCCCCCACATTAGGTGCAGTATAGCTCCCCCACATTAGGTGCAGTATAGCTCTCCCACAATAGGTGTAGTATAGTTCCCCACAATAGGTGCAGTTTAGCTCCCCCACATTAGGTGCAGTATAGCTCCCCCACATTAGGTGCAGTATAGCTCCCCCACATTAGGTGCAGTATAGCTCCCCCACATTAGGTGCAGTATAGTTCCCCACATTAGGTGCAGTATAGTTACCACAGATTGGGTGCAGTATAGTTCTCCACATTAGGTGCAATATAGTTCTCCCCATTTGGTGCAGTACAGTTCCCCCCACGTTAGGTGCAGTATAGTTCCCCCCACATTAGGTGCAGTATAGTTCCCCCCACATTAGGTGCAGTATAGTTCCCCCCACATTAGATGCAGTATAGTTTCCCCCCACATTAGGTGCAGTATAGTTCCCCCCACATTAGGTGCAGTATAGTCCCCCCCCCCCCCCGCATTAGGTGCAGTATAGTTCCCCACACATTAGGTGCAGTAAAGTTCCCCCCACATTAGGTGCAGTATAGTTCCCCCACATTAGGTGCAGTATAGTTCCCCCACATTAGGTGCAGTATAGATCTCCCAACATTAGGCGCAGTATAGTTCCCCAGATTAGGTGCAGTATAGTTCCCCACAATAGGTGCAGTATAGCTCCCCCACATTAGGTGCAGTATAGCTCCCCCACATTAGGTGCAGTATAGTTCCACACATTAGGTGCAGTATAGTTACCACAGATTGGGTGCAGTATAGTTCTCCACATTAGGTGCAGTATAGTTCTCCCCATTTGGTGCAGTACAGTTCCCCCCACGTTAGGTGCAGTATAGTTCCCCCCACATTAGGTGCAGTATAGTTCCCCCCACATTAGGTGCAGTATAGTTCCCCCCACATTAGGTGCAGTATAGTTCCCCCCACATTAGATGCAGTATAGTTTCCCCCCACATTAGGTGCAGTATAGTTCCCCCCACATTAGGTGCAGTATAGTTCCCCCCCCCCCGCATTAGGTGCAGTATAGTTCCCCCCACATTAGGTGCAGTAAAGTTCCCCCCACATTAGGTGCAGTATAGTTCCCCCACATTAGGTGCAGTATAGATCTCCCCACATTAGGCGCAGTATAGTTCCCCAGATTAGGTGCAGTATAGTTCCCCACAATAGGTGCAGTATAGCTCCCCCACATTAGGTGCAGTATAGCTCCCCCACATTAGGTGCAGTATAGTTCCCCACATTAGGTGCAGTATAGTTACCCCACATTAGGTGCAGTATAGTTTTCCACATTCGGTGCAGTATAGTTCTCCCCATTTGGTGCAATATAGTTCCCCCCCACATTAGGTGCAGTATAGTTCCCCCCACATTAGGTGCAGTATAGTTCCCCCCACATTAGGTGCAGTATAGTTCCCCCCACATTAGGTGCAGTATAGTTTCTCACATTAGGTGCAGTATAGTTCTCCACATTAGGTGCAGTATAGTTCTCAACATTAGGTGCAGTATAGATCCCCCACAATAGGCGCAGTATAGTCCCACACATTAGGTGCAGTACATTTTCCCCACATTAGGTGCAGTACAGTTCCCCCACATTAGGTGCAGTACAGTTCCCCCACATTAGGTGCAGTATATAGTCCCCCACATTAGGCACATTATATAGTCCACCACATTAGGCACATTATATAGTCCCCCACATTAGGCGCATTATATAGTCCCCCACATTAGGCGCAGTATATAGTCCCCCACATTAGGTGCAGTATGTAGTCCCCCACATTAAGCGCAGTATAGTTCCCCCACATTAGGTGCAGTATAGTTCCCCCACATTAGGTACAGTATATAGTCCCCCACATTAGGTGCAGTATATAGTCCCCCACATTAGGTGCAGTATATAGTCCCCCACATTAGGTGCAGTATATAGTCCCCCACCCCCCACATTAGGTGCAGTATAGCTCCCCCACATTAGGTGCAGTATAGCTCCCCCATATTAGGTGCAGTATAACTCCCCACATTACGTGCAGTATAGTTCTCCCCACATTACGTGCAGTATAGATCCCCCCACATTACGTGCAGTATAGTTCCTCCCACATTAGGTGAAGTATAGTTCCCCCCACATTAGGTGCAGTATAGTTCCCCCCACATTAGGTGCAGTATAGTTCCCCCCACATTAGGTGCAGTATAGCTCCCCCACATTAGGTGCCAAATAGTTCCCCACATTATGTGCAGTATAGTTCCCCACATTAGGTGCAGTATAGTCCCCAACATTAGGTGCAGTATTGTTCCCCCACATTATGTGCAGTATATAGTCCCCCACATTAGGTGCAGTATATAGTCCCCCACATTAGGTGCAGTATATAGTCCCCCACATTAGGTGCAGTATATAGTCCCCCACATTAGGTGCAGAATAGCTCCCCCCACATTAGGTGCAATATAGCTCCCCCACATTAGGTGCAGTATAGCTCCCCCACATTAGGTGCAGTATTGCTCCCCCACATTAGGTGTAGTATAGCTCCCCCACATTAGGTGCAGAATAGCTCCCCCACAATAGGTGCAGTATAGCTCCCCCACATTAGGTGCAGTATAGTTCCCCACAATAGGTGCAGTATAGCTCCCCCACATTAGGTGCAGTATAGCTCTCCCACATTAGGTGCAGTATAGCTCCCCCACATTAGGTGCAGTATAGTTCCCCACATTAGGTGCAGTATAGTTACCCCACATTAGGTGCAGTATAGTCCTCCATATTAGGTGCAGTATAGTTCTCCCCATTTGGTGCAGTATAGTTCCCCCACATTAGGTGCAGTATAGTTCCCCCCACATTAGTTGCAGTATAGTTCCCCCACATTAGGTGCAGTATAGTTCCCCCCACATTAGGTGCAGTATAGTTCCCCCCACATTACGTGCAGTATAGTTACTCCCATTAGGTGCAGTATAGATCCCCCCACATTAGGCGCAGTATAGACTCCCACATTAGGTGCAGTACAGTTCCCCCACATTAGGTGCAGTACAGTTCCCCCACATTAGGTGCAGTACAGTTCCCCCACATTAGGCGCAGTATATAGTCCCCCACATTAGGCGCATTATATAGTCCCCCACATTAGGCGCATTATATAGTCCCCCACATTAGGCGCAGTATATAGTCCCCCACATTAGGCCCGGTATAGTTCCCCCACATTAGGTTCAGTATAGTTTCCCCTACATTAGGTGCAGTATAGCTCCCCCACATTAGGTGCAGTATAGCTCCCCCACATTAGGTGCAGTATAGTTCCCCTCACATTAGGTGCAGTATAGTTCCCCCCACATTAGGTGCAGTATACTGTTCCCCCCCCCCCCACATTAGGTGCAGTGTAATTCCCCCCACATTAGGTGCAGTATAGTTCCCCCCACATTAGGTGCAGTATAGTTCCCCCCCCCCATTAGGTGCAGTATAGTTCCCCCCACATTAGGTGCAGTATAGTTCCTTCCACATTACATGCAGTATAGTTCCCCTCACATTATGTGCAGTATAGTTCCCCACACATTACGTGCAGTATAGTTCCCCCCACATTACGTGCAGTATAGTTCCCCCTCACATTAGGTGCAGTATAGTTCCCCCCACATTATGTGCAGTTTAGTTCCCCACATTAGGTGCAGTATAGTTCCCCCACATTATTTGCAGTACAGTTGCCCCACATTAGGTGCAGTACAGTTCCCCCACATTAGGTGCAGTAGTTCCCCCACATTAGGTGCAGTATAGTTCTCCACATTAGGTGCAGCATATAGTCCCCCACATTAGGTGCATTATAAAGCCCCCCACATTAGGTGCAGTACAGCACCCCCACATTAGGCGCAGTACAGTTCCCCCACATTAGACGCAGTATAGTTCCCCCACATTAGGTGCAGTATAGTTCCCCCACATTAGGTGCAGTATAGTTCCCCCACATTAGGTGCAGTATAGTTTCCCCACATTAGGTGCAGTATAGTTCCCCCCACATTAGGTGCAGTATAGATCCTCCCCACATTAGGTGCAGTATAGTTCCCCCCACATTAGGTGCAGTACATAGTCCCCCCACATTAGGTGCAGTACATAGTCCCCCCACATTAGGTGCAGTACATAGTTCGCCCACATTAGGTGCAGTACATAGTTCCCCCACATTAGGTGCAGTACATAGTCCCCCCACATTAGGTGCAGTACATAGTCCCCCCACATTAGGTGCAATACATAGTTCCCCACATTAGGTGCAGTATATAGTCCCCCACATTAGGTGCAGTATAGTTCTCCACATTTGGTGCGGTATATAGTCCCCCCACATTAGGTGCAGTGTAGTTCTCCACATTAGGTGCAGTATAGTCCCCCACATTAGGTGCAGTATATAGTCCCCCACATTAGGTGCAGTATAGTTCTCCACATTAGGTTCAGTATATAGTCCCTCCACATTAGGTGCAGTATAGTTCTCCACATTAGGTGCAGTATATAGTCCCCCACATTAGGTGCAGTATATAGTCCCCCATATTAGGTGCAGTATAGCTCCCCTCATTAGGTGCAGTATGTTCCCCCCTCAGACATACAGCCTTCAGCCATATACAGTGTATGGCTGGAGGCTGTATGCCTGTGTACTGCTCCACTTCAGTAATCCGACCACCGCTCCGGGGTCACGATCTAGTGCTATGGCCAATAGCCTATGATCGTGATCCCGGAGCGGTGGTCGGAATTCTGAAGATGACGTGCCGCTGCCTGCTGGTCACTTACCTACCATGCGCGCGTCCTCCTCACCGCTCCGCTCTGCTATGTTACTATGGGCGCACGCACGGGACGTCCCTGCGTGCGCTACTTCCCGGCGGCCCCTGCGTTTTTAAAGTTAACGCGGGACCGGCGGCTGCACAGAGGTAACCGGGGATGTCCCTAATGTGACAGGGGCCCCCTGCGGGTACGGGGCCCGGATCAGGAGCTCCATGAGCGGCCGCTGAAGGGGAAAAAAATGCGCAGCCACATCTCAAAGCGGCCACAGGGCTGCGGCCCACCGGGAATTTTCCCGGTATCCCGATAGGCCAGTCCGGGCCTGGTCACCAACCCTGGAAACGCTGGACACTGGGAAGCATAACACCATTATGGTCGTGCTGGAATGTGGTCAGGTAATAGTGGGTTCTATTTCTCACTTAACCCCTTCTTGATTAGAATTCAAAAGTAATTTAATTGCCGAACTACTGGACGTTTAACTATAGAAACACAATCATCCTGAGCTATCGAATAGCTTTTCTTTGGATAAGACCCTGTTAATAGATGAAAACATAAACTGATTGCATGGTTATCCACTTATCCCAAATATTTTCAAACTTGAGCAGTACATTTTTCATAAACCTCATACTCTACTCTACTTTAAAAACCTTAAAGGGGTTATCCAGGAATAGCAAAGCAGAGCTATTTTCTTTCAAAAACTGCTCCCAGTCTGTCTCCAGGTTGGGAGTGGTTCTGCCGCCCAGTTCCATTGAAGTGAATGGAGCCAAGTTGTAAAACCACACCCATGTTTTTCTATTCCTGGATAACCCCTTTAAAACCTTATTCAAATTTTCTTTTACAGATGGGGCTTTAGATTCACGCTATAACAATGCAATTAGTTGTCATACTTGGTATAGAATTCCTACTTTTCACACTGTTTTCTGTTCACACTTTTTTTTTTCTGGTCTGTTTTTTTAGCCCTTTACTGGTCAAAATGAGGTTCATAACACAATGTGTGAACATAGCCTAACTGATATTCCAAGTTTGTAACATAAAATATTATTATCAAGATTTATGACAAGCTTTTAAAACATACGTAGACTCCAAAATTATTATTGTGAAAACATATATGCTAAATGTATCCTTAGACTCCTTTTATACAGTAAAATGAAAACAAAAAAAACATGCAGTATATTTTTTAAACATATAAGTCTATGGTAACACTCACGTTTCAGAAGACAGGAACTCCGGTGGATGTAGATCCGCTTGACCTGTGTGGTAGATGACTCGGACTGTACCAGGGAGCGGAGTCGGAGGTGCCCCTTGTTTTAACCAGAGCCCGCCGCAAAGTGGGATGGACTTGCTGCAGCAGGTGGCACCAAGGTCGGTACCCCTGGCACGGCTCGACCACATAGGTGGCTGAGGAGATGCAAGGCACAGGAGGGATAAGGCAGCTTGTAGTCAGGATAGCAGAAGGTCAAGGCAGGCGGCAAAGTAGCGTAGTCAGGACGTAGCAGGAGGTCAGAAGGCAGGTGGCAGAGGAGCAAGGTCAAGTCACAGAGCAAAGGATCAGATACACAGAAAAGCAACTCTCAGGAATGCTTTCTCTCAGGCACAAGGCAACAAAGATCTGGCAGGGAAGTGAGGAGGGTGGAGGAATTATCAATGAGCTACAGGTGAATTGCACTAATGAGCGCACTGGCCCTTTGAATCTTAAAGCTCCGGCGCGCGCGTGCCCTAGGGGACAGGCATGCCGGAGCAGAGAGGCAGAGGCTGGTGCAGGAGAAGCACCAGCTGAGTTATGGATTGCGGCTCGCATGTGGGCGCGATGCGAGTCCCAACCCGCCGGAAGCAGCAGGTAATGGGACCAATGCGCTCACGGCCATCGTGTGCGGCCTGAGCGCATAAAGTAACAGTACCCCCCCCTTTGGTCTTCCCCTCCTTTTACGAGTCAAAAAACTCCTGAAAAGGTCATGGTCCAGGATATTCTCCTCAGGCTCCCAAGATCTCTCCTCAGGACCGTAACCCTCCCAGTCGACCCCAAAAAATTGTTTACCTCTCACAGTTTTTGTAGCAAGAATCTCTTTAACCTTGAAGATGTCATAAGAGCCGGAGACAGGTGTGGGGACGAGATTCTTCTGAGAAAACCGATTTATGACAAAAGGCTTGAGGAGAGAGACGTGGAAGGAATTGGGAATATGTAATGTAGCAGGTAGATGGAGTTTGTAGGAGATATGGTTGATTTTTTTGTAGAATCTGGAAGGGACCAAGGTAGCGAGGACCAAGCTTGTAACAGGGGATCTTGAAGCGGATGTACTTGGATGAAAGCCACACCATGTCAACAGGAGAGAAGGACGGAGGAGGTCTTCTACTTTTATCCGCTTGCGCCTTCATGCATGAAGCCTGAGATAATGACTGTCGTGTCTGTTGCCAGATGGTAGAGAAGTCACGGACCAACTCATCAACAGCAGGGACACCGGAGGAGACTGGGAGTGGAGGAGGAGGATGGAGATGGAGTCCGTAGACAACAAAAAAGGGAGACGACCTTATGGACTCAGAATCCTTATGATTATATGAGAATTCAGCCCAGGGAAGAAGGTCAACCCAATCATCTTGGCGAGCTGAAACAAAATGCCGAAGATAAGACTCTAGGATTTGATTAACCCTCTCCACCTGACTGATGGACTGAGGGTGGTAGGCCGAGGAGAAGTCCAGATTGATGTCCAGACGATTACAAAGGGCTCGCCAGAACTTAGAGACAAACTGCACACCTCGATCTGAAACGATATGCTGAGGAAGACCATATAAATGAATGACATACAACAAGAAGTACTTCACCAGCTGCAGGGCAGAAGGAAGACCTAGTAGAGGAATGAAATGAGCCATTTTGGAAAACCGATCTACAACGACCTAGATGACAGTGTTATTATGAGATGGTGGCAAATTGGTGATGAAATCCATGGCGATATGGAACCAGGGACCTGCCTTTATAATGGGTAAAGGCTGTAAGAGTCCTGCAGGTCTCTGTCGAGGAGTTTTGTCACAGGCACAAGTTTCACAGGAATTAACAAAATCAGAAACATCACATTCAAGATGGGGCCACCAGTAGTGCCCAGAGATAAGAAGTAGAGTCTTGCGTATTCCAGGATGTCTTGCTGTCAAGGAAAAATGACCCCATTTCAGGACCTTGCGTCTCATTCTGGCGGGCACAAAGGATTTTCCGGGAGGAACTTGCTGAATCTCGGAGGCAGCTGCAGGATTTAAACGGTCAGGAGGAATAATATGCCTAGGCGTGGAGTTCAAACCAATTACATCAGAGGACCTGGAGAGAGCATCAGCCCTGATGTTCTTGTCTGCTGGACGGAAGTGAATGAAGAAGTTGAACCTGGAAAAGAGCAGTGACCACCTTGCCTGGCGGGGGTTCAAACACTGAGCAGACTGAAGGTATAGAAGATTCTTATGGTCAGAGTAGATGCTGACCGGATGAGAAGAGGCTTCCAATAAATGTCGCCATTCCTCCAAAGCTAGCTTGATAGCGAGGAGTTCACGATCAATGGAGTAATTCCTCTCAGCAGGAGAGAAGGTCTTGGAGAAGAACCCACAAATTAAATTCTTGCCCTTTGCGTTTTTCTGAGTAAGAACGGCACCTGCTCCAATAGATGAGGCATCAATCTCCAAAGCAAAGGGCCTCTCCAGATCAGGTCTTGTAAGTACGGGAGAAGAGGCAAACGCAAACTTCAAACGGCAGAAGGCCTCTTCAGCCTCTTGAGGCCAAGACTTAGGATTAGATGCCTTCTTAGTGAGAGCCACAATTGGAGCAACCAAGGATGAAAAATGTGGGATACATTTACGATAATAGTTTGCGAATCCCAGAAAGCGTTGAATAGCACGTATGCATGAAGAACGAAGCCAATCCAATACTGCAGACAACTTATCTGGATCCATCTGCAGGCCCTGGTGAGAGAAAATGTAGCCAAGAAATGGAAGACTAGATTTCTTGAACAGGCATTTCTCCAGTTTGACGTAGAGATGATTCTTCCGTAATCGCTGAAGAACAAGACGAACATGAGTACGATGCTCCTCTAAGTTGGAAAAGAAGATCAGGATGTCATCTAGGTATACGACAGCACAGGTGTAGAGAAGATCACGGAAGATATCATTGACTAACTCTTGACTAACTCGAGTATTGAAGGCCGTTTTCCATTCATCTCCCTTACAGATACGAATGAGGTTATACACTCCACTTAAGTCCAATTTGGAGAAGACCTTGGCACCACGTAGATGGTCAAAAAGTTCTGAGATAAGAGGTAGAGGGTAACGGTTCTTGACCATGATTTTGTTAAGTCCCCTGAAGTCAATGCATGGACGGACTGAGTCTTCCTTCTTTCTAACAAAATCAAAACCGAATGACCAGGGAGTCAGGAGTTTGTCTGGCGCAGAGAGGAACCATCAGGCAGCCAAGTAAAATCAATGGATTTATTAGATGCAACGCGTTTCGCTGCGCATGCGCAGCTTCATCAGGCATGACAAGGGAAGGCTGGTAACAGATATATATACCTCCAGGAATTAACCATTAGAGTGCTTTTTGAAAGAGTTGTTACATAGAATTACATATCCATGTGACAATGTATGAAAAAAATATATAAATAGATATAAATAAATATAAATAGACAAACAAAAATCACAAAAATAATAATAAAACAGCAATATAAAAGTACAATGCAATCCTATAAACATATATATATATATATAATATAATTATCGCATGTGGTGTGAATATAACACCACAAGCGACTCAAGGAGTCACACCGCTTAGTCACCGGTGCGGCATTCAACAACGCAAGTTGGATATTATTTCGAAAAATGTATATGATATAAAGAGTTATGTATGTTAATTCAAAGGATAACAATTTTTTTAATTGTATATCGCTGCCTTATTAAAATAAAATAAAAAATAAATAATAAACAGTGCGGTAAACCAAATCGCAACTGACCAGAAGGGAATGTATGAACACTACTTGGAAAAAAGATGAACTAGAATGACTAGTGCGTGTCACGATGCCGGCTGGCAGGAGGTGGATCCTCTGTGCCAGAGAGGGATTGGCGTGGACCATGCTAGTGGACCGGTTCTAAGTCACTACTGGTTTTCACCAGAGCCCGCCGCAAAGCGGGATGGTCTTGCTGCGGCGGTAGTGACCAGGTCGTATCCACTAGCAACGGCTCAACCTCTCTGACTGCTGAAGATAGGCGCGGTACAAGGGAGTAGACAGAAGCAAGGTCGGACGTAGCAGAAGGTCGGGGCAGGCAGCAAGGATCGTAGTCAGGGGCAACGGCAGGAGGTCTGGAACACAGGCTAGGAACACACAAGGAAACGCTTTCACTGGCACAATGGCAACAAGATCCGGCGAGGGAGTGCAGGGGAAGTGAGGTATACATAGGGAGTGCACAGGTGAACACACTAATTAGAACCACTTGCGCCAATCAGCGGCGCAGTGGCCCTTTAAATCGCAGAGACCCGGCGCGCGCGCGCCCTAGGGAGCGGGGCCGCGCGCGCCGGGACAGGACCGACGGAGAGCGAGTCAGGTACGGGAGCCGGGGTGCGCATCGCGAGCGGGCGCCACCCGCATCGCAAATCGCATCCCGGCTGGAGGCGGTATCGCAGCGCACCGGGTCAGTGGATCTGACCGGAGCGCTGCAGTAGCGAGAGTGTAGCGAGCGCTCCGGGGAGGAGCGGGGACCCGGAGCGCTCGGCGTAACAGTACCCCCCCCCCCTTGGGTCTCCCCCTCTTCTTAGAGCCTGAGAACCTGAGGAGCAGACTTTTGTCTAGGATATTGTCCTCAGGTTCCCAGGATCTCTCTTCAGGACCACAACCCTCCCAATCGACCAAAAAAAAAGTTTTCCCCCTGACCTTCTTGGAGGCCAGTATCTCCTTTACGGAGAAGATGTCTGAGGAGCCGGAAACAGGAGTGGGAGAAACAAGTTTGGGAGAGAAACGGTTGATGATGAGTGGTTTAAGAAGAGAAACGTGAAAGGCATTAGGAATACGAAGAGAAGGGGGAAGAAGAAGTTTGTAAGAGACAGGATTAATCTGGCACAAAATTTTGAAAGGACCAAGATAGCGTGGTCCCAATTTGTAGCTAGGGACACGGAAGCGGACATATTTAGCGGAGAGCCATACCTTGTCTCCAGGAGAAAAAATGGGGGGAGCTCTTCTTTTCTTATCAGCAAACTTCTTCATGCGTGATGAAGCCTGTAAGAGAGAATTTTGGGTCTCTTTCCATATGGTGGAAAGATCACGAGATATTTCATCCACAGCGGGCAAACCAGAGGGCAAGGGAGTAGGGAGGGGGGGAAGAGGGTGACGGCCGTACACCACGAAAAATGGGGATTTGGAGGAAGATTCAGAGACTCTGAAGTTATACGAGAATTCGGCCCATGGTAGAAGATCTGCCCAGTCATCCTGGCGGGAGGAAACAAAATGCCGTAAATAATCACCCAGGACCTGGTTAATTCTTTCTACTTGCCCATTGGATTGAGGATGATAGGCAGAAGAAAAGTTTAATTTAATCTTGAGTTGTTTACAGAGAGCCCTCCAGAATTTTGACACGAATTGGACGCCTCTGTCCGAGACGATCTGCGTGGGCAACCCGTGAAGACGAAAAATGTGTACAAAAAATTGTTTTGCCAACTGAGGCGCTGAAGGAAGACCAGGAAGAGGGATGAAATGTGCCATCTTGGAGAATCGATCAACGACCACCCAAACAACAGTGTTGCCACGGGATGGGGGTAAGTCTGTAATAAAGTCCATACCAATCAGAGACCAAGGCTGTTCGGGGACAGGCAAAGGATGAAGAAGACCAGCGGGCTTCTGGCGAGGAGTCTTATCCCGGGCACAGACAGTGCAGGCTCGCACAAAATCCACAACATCCGTCTCCAGAGTCGGCCACCAATAGAAACGAGAGATGAGTTGCACGGATTTCTTGATGCCCGCATGACCTGCGAGATGGGAGGAGTGACCCCATTTGAGGATTCCGAGGCGTTGGCGTGGAGAGACGAAGGTCTTCCCTGAAGGAGTTTGCCTGATGGAGGCTGGAGAAGTGGAGATCAGGCAGTCAGGAGGAATGATGTGTTGCGGAGAGAGCTCTACTTCCGAGGCATCCGAGGAACGAGAGAGAGCATCGGCCCTAATGTTCTTATCGGCAGGCCGAAAGTGAATTTCAAAATTAAATCGGGCAAAGAACAGAGACCACCTGGCCTGGCGAGGATTCAGCCGTTGGGCAGACTGGAGATAGGAGAGGTTCTTGTGATCGGTGTAAATAATAACTGGAAATCTTGATCCCTCCAGCAGATGCCTCCATTCCTCAAGTGCTAATTTAATGGCTAGTAGCTCTCGATCCCCGATGGAGTAGTTCCTCTCCGCCGGAGATAAGGTCCTAGAAAAAAAACCACAAGTAACAGCATGCCCGGAAGAATTTTTTTGTAGAAGGACCGCTCCAGCTCCTACTGAGGAGGCATCAACCTCCAATAGGAAGGGTTTAGATGGGTCAGGTCTGGAGAGCACGGGAGCCGAAGAAAAGGCAGACTTGAGCTGTTTAAAGGCGTCTTCCGCTTGAGGAGGCCATGACTTAGGATTGGCATTCTTTTTGGTTAAAGCCACGATAGGAGCCACAATGGTAGAAAAATGTGGAATAAATTGTCTGTAATAATTGGCGAACCCCAAAAAACGTTGGATAGCACGGAGTCTGGAGGGGCGTGGCCAATCTAAGACGGCAGAGAGTTTGTCTGGATCCATTTGTAGTCCCTGGCCAGAGACCAAGTATCCTAGGAAAGGAAGAGATTGACATTCAAACAGACATTTCTCCATTTTGGCATAAAGTTGATTGTCACGAAGTCTCTGAAGAACCATGCGGACATGCTGGCGGTGTTCTTCTAGGTTGGCAGAAAAAATCAGGATATCGTCCAGATACACAACAACACAGGAATATAAGAGATCACGAAAAATTTCATTAACAAAGTCTTGGAAGACGGCAGGGGCGTTGCACAGGCCAAAGGGCATGACCAGATACTCAAAGTGTCCATCTCTAGTGTTAAATGCCGTTTTCCATTCATCCCCCTCTCTGATGCGGATGAGATTATAAGCACCTCTTAAGTCCAGTTTGGTAAAGATGTGGGCACCTTGGAGGCGATCAAAGAGTTCAGAGATGAGAGGTAGGGGGTAGCGGTTCTTTACCGTGATTTTATTAAGACCGCGGTAGTCAATGCAAGGACGTAGGGAGCCATCTTTTTTGGACACAAAGAAAAATCCGGCTCCGGCAGGAGAGGAGGATTTGCGGATAAAGCCCTTTTTTAAATTTTCCTGGATGTACTCAGACATAGCAAGAGTCTCTGGGGCAGAGAGAGGATAAATTCTGCCCCGGGGTGGAGTAGTGCCCGGGAGGAGGTCAATAGGACAGTCATAAGGCCTGTGAGGAGATAGAGTCTCAGCTTGTTTTTTGCAAAAAACATCCGCAAAGTCCATATAGGCCTTAGGGAGACCGGTTACAGGGGGAACCACAGGGTCACGGCAAGGAGAACTGGGAACCGGTTTAAGGCAGTCCTTGAAACAAGAGGAACCCCAACTCTTGATCTCCCCAGTGGACCAATCCAGGGTTGGGGAATGGTGTTGAAGCCAGGGTAGTCCGAGGAGAATTTCGGAAGTGCAATTGGGGAGGACCAAAAACTCAATTTTCTCGTGATGAGGTCCGATGCACATTAGGAGGGGCTCCGTGCGGAAACGTATGGTACAGTCCAATCTTTCATTGTTAACACAATTGATGTAGAGGGGTCTGGCGAGACTGGTCACCGGGATGTTGAACCTGTTGATGAGAGAGGCCAAAATAAAATTTCCTGCAGATCCGGAATCCAAGAAGGCCATAGTAGAGAAGGAGAAGGTAGAGGCAGATATCCGCACAGGCACAGTAAGACGTGGAGAAGCAGAGTTGACATCAAGGACTGTCTCACCTTTGTGCGGAGTCAGCGTACGTCTTTCCAGGCGGGGAGGACGGATAGGACAATCCTTCAGGAAGTGTTCGGTACCGGCACAGTACAGGCAGAGATTCTCCATGCGGCGTCGTGTCCTCTCTTGAGGTGTCAGGCGAGACCGGTCGACCTGCATAGCCTCCACGGCGGGAGGCACAGGAACGGATTGCAGGGGACCAGAGGAGAGAGGAGCCGGGGAGAAAAAACGCCTCATGCGAACAAAGTCCATATCCTGGCGGAGCTCCTGATGCCTTTCGGAAAAACGCATGTCAATGCGAGTGGCTAGATGAATGAGTTCATGTAGGTTAGCAGGGATTTCTCGCGCGGCCAGAACATCTTTAATGTTGCTGGATAGGCCTTTTTTAAAGGTCGCGCAGAGGGCCTCATTATTCCAGGATAGTTCAGAAGCAAGAGTACGGAATTGTACGGCGTACTCGCCAACGGAAGAATTACCCTGGACCACGTTCAACAGGGCAGTCTCAGCAGAAGAGGCTCGGGCAGGTTCCTCAAAGACACTTCGAATTTCCGGGAAGAAGGAGTGTACAGAGGCAGTGACGGGGTCATTGCGGTCCCAGAGCGGTGTGGCCCATGACAGAGCTTTTCCAGACAGAAGGCTGACTACGAAAGCCACCTTAGACCTTTCAGTAGGAAACTGGTCCGACATCATCTCCAAGTGCAGGGAACATTGAGAAAGAAAGCCACGGCAAAATTTAGAGTCCCCATCAAATTTATCCGGCAAGGATAGTCGTAGGCCTGAAGCGGCCACTCGCTGCGGAGGAGGTGCAGGAGCTGGCGGAGGAGATGATTGCTGAAGCTGTGGTAGTAGCTGCTGTAGCATCACGGTCAGTTGAGACAGCTGGTGGCCTTGTTGCGCTATCTGTTGTGACTGCTGGGCGACCACCGTGGTGAGGTCGGCGACAACTGGCAGAGGGACTTCAGCGGGATCCATGGCCGGATCTACTGTCACGATGCCGGCTGGCAGGAGGTGGATCCTCTGTGCCAGAGAGGGATTGGCGTGGACCGTGCTAGTGGACCGGTTCTAAGTCACTACTGGTTTTCACCAGAGCCCGCCGCAAAGCGGGATGGTCTTGCTGCGGCGGTAGTGACCAGGTCGTATCCACTAGCAACGGCTCAACCTTTCTGACTGCTGAAGATAGGCGCGGTACAAGGGAGTAGACAGAAGCAAGGTCGGACGTAGCAGAAGGTCGGGGCAGGCAGCAAGGATCGTAGTCAGGGGCAACGGCAGGAGGTCTGGAACACAGGCTAGGAACACACAAGGAAACGCTTTCACTGGCACAATGGCAACAAGATCCGGCGAGGGAGTGCAGGGGAAGTGAGGTATACATAGGGAGTGCACAGGTGAACACACTAATTAGAAGCACTTGCGCCAATCAGCGGCGCAGTGGCCCTTTAAATCGCAGAGACCCGGCGCGCGCGCGCCCTAGGGAGCGGGGCCGCGCGCGCCGGGACAGGACCGACGGAGAGCGAGTCAGGTACGGGAGCCGGGGTGCGCATCGCGAGCGGGCGCCACCCGCATCGCAAATCGCATCCCGGCTGGAGGCGGTATCGCAGCGCACCGGGTCAGTGGATCTGACCGGAGCGCTGCAGTAGCGAGAGTGTAGCGAGCGCTCCGGGGAGGAGCGGGGACCCGGAGCGCTCGGCGTAACAGTGCGGTATTGAATACAGCACCCGGCGAAAACGCAGGGTGTGAATATTCGTACAAAGATCCAAATTTACAAACAATAAATAATTAAATAAAAAATACAAAAGTATCTATATGTAGAAAGGAAGGGAAAATAAACGGAACTTAGATAATAAAACATAAGGAATAATGAATACGCAGTGGGGCGCTCCAGGGTGAACAGCACAGAAGGAACGAAGAAAAATCAAGGTATAATATTTTGGAGATTAATCCATAAGAAAAAATGGGAAATTTTTAAACCCTAAATTATCAAATTATTTAACTGTATCGATACATTCATTAAAACCTTGAGGGTGCAAAGTATGTAGTTTGTGAATCCAGAAGGATTCACGATTATTTAATCTTTGTATTCTGTTAGGTAAATGAATGGGGATAGTTTCTAGAATAATTAATTTCAAAGTTTCGGTGTTTTTTTGATGATGAAGAGTGAAGTGTCGGGACAAACTATGCAACAAAAAACCATGTTTTATGTTCCATCTGTGTTTGTTCATCCTGGAGCGCACCGTTTGTGTGGTACGGCCAACGTATTGGCGGTCGCAACCACAGGTTAATAGATAGATAGCAAAAGTGGTGTCGCAATTTAGTGAATCCTTTATTTTAAATGTTTGTTGTGTAAAAAAGGAAGAAAAAGTATCAGTTTGGATGATCTATTCACAACAAAGGCAGCGACTTTTTTTTACAAGGGAAACAATATGGTTTAATGGAACAGGAATTCTGTGGTGTAAGATGTTCGGAAAATCTACTGGGGGCTAATAAATTGCTGAGATTTTTGGAACGTCTGTAGGTGACATTAGGAACTGGGGGAATTATTTGGTTTAGAATTTTATCATTTTGAATAATGGGCCAGTTTTTAGTTAGTATTTTTCTAATATTAGATGCCTCAATATTGAAATTTGTAACAAAATTATATCTAAAGGGGTTATGAGGCTGATTGGAACTGGATTTTTTGGAAATAGATGTAACCAAATCAGATTGTTTTTTATCTTTCACCTTCATATATGCCTTGGTTAGGAGCGATTTAGGATAGCCCTTCTGTATGAAGCGCTGTTTTAAAACCTCAGCTTGAGAAATAAAATCTGAATCAGAAGTACAATTTCTGCGAATTCGTAAATACTGGCCGAATGGCACCCCTCTTAGCCAGCTTGGATAATGTGCACTATCGAACTGTAAAAAACTGTTAATATCGACAGATTAGAAAAAAGTCTTCGTGGAAATAAATAAATAAATAAATAAAAGGGACACTGCGGAGTTGGAAAGGGTGCAGAGACGCGCGACTAAACTAATATGGGGCATGGAACATCTTAGCTATGAGGAGCGATTAAAGGAGTTACAATTGTTTAGTCTTGAGAAGAGACGTTTAAGGGGGGATATGATAAACGTATATAAGTATATTAATGGTCCATACAAAAAATATGGAGAAAAACTGTTCCAGGTTAAACCCCCCCAAAGGACGAGGGGGCACTCCCTCCGTCTGGAGAAGAAAAAGTTTAGTCTCAAGGGGTGACACGCCTTCTTTACCGTGAGGACTGTGAATTTATGGAACGGTCTACCTCAGGAACTGGTCACAGCTGGAACAATTTACAGCTTTAAAACAGGATTAGATACATTCCTGGAACAAAATAACATTAATGCTTATGAAGAAATATAAAATCTCATCCCTTCCCAATATCGCGCCACACCCCTACCCCTTAATTCCCTGGTTGAACTTGATGGACTTATGTCTTTTTTCGACCGTACTAACTATGTAACTATGAAATAGTGCCATCGACTGTTTTATGGATTTCAAGGTCTAAAAATTGGATGGAATTTTCTGCATAATGCATGGTAAATTTTATGCCCTATGTATTAATGTTCAACTCATGTAGGGTCAGCTTCATGTTTGGTACCTACCCAGATCAAGAAGAGGTCGTCTATATAACGACGGAAGAAAAAAACAGACTTAAAATACAGGGACTGTGCCATAACTAGGGACTCGAATCGCCCCATGAACAAATTAGCGTAACTGGGGGCGAATCGAGTCCCCATGGCACAGCCCCTGTTCTGCCGATAGATGGTATGATTGAATTCAAAAACATTATTAAGAAGAATAAATCTAATAGACTCCAGTAAAAATTCTGACTGACTGGGGTTTAGTGAGGGTTCCTCTTGTAGAAAATGTTTAATTGCAGGAACACCTAAATCAGTAGAGATGTTAGAATAGAGGGAGCACACATCCAGGGTAAGGAAACTATAATGAGGGGGTATATAATCTATAATCTGTTTTTTTCTTCCGTCGTTATATAGACGACCTCTTCTTGATCTGGGTAGGTACCAAACATGAAGCTGACCTCTTTGTACATGAGTTGAACACTAATACATGGGGCATAAAATTTACCATGCATTATGCAGAAAATTCCATCCAATTTTTAGACCTTGATATCCATAAAACAGTCGATGGCACTATTTCCACGAAGACTTTTTTCAAATCTGTCGATATTAACAGTTTTTTACAGTTCGATAGTGCACATTATCCAAGCTGGCTAAGAGGGGTGCCATTCGGCCAGTATTTACGAATTCGCAGAAATTGTACTTCTGATTCAGATTTTATTTCTCAAGCTGAGGTTTTAAAACAACGCTTCATACAGAAGGGCTATCCTAAATCGCTCCTAACCAAGGCATATATGAAGGTGAAAGATAAAAAACAATCTGATTTGGTTACATCTATTTCCAAAAAATCCAGTTCCAATCAGCCTCATAACCCCTTTAGATATAATTTTGTTACGAATTTCAATATTGAGGCATCTAATATTAGAAAAATACTAACTAAAAACTGGCCCATTATTCAAAATGCTAAAATTCTAAACCAAATAATTCCCCCAGTTCCTAATGTCACCTACAGACGTTCCAAAAATCTCAGCAATTTATTAGCCCCCAGTAGATTTTCCGAACATCTTACACCACAGAATTCCTGTTCCATTAAACCATATTGTTTCCCTTGTAAAAAAAAGTCGCTGCCTTTGTTGTGAATGGATCATCCAAACTGATACTTTTTCTTCCTTTTTTACACAACAAACATTTAAAATAAAGGATTCACTAAATTGCGACACCACTTTTGCTATCTATCTATTAACCTGTGGTTGCGACCGCCAATACGTTGGCCGTACCACACAAACGGTGCGCTCCAGGATGAACAAACACAGATGGAACATAAAACATGGTTTTTTCACGACACTTCACTCTTCATCATCAAAAAAACACCGAAACTTTGAAATTAATTATTCTAGAAACTATCCCCATTCATTTACCTAACAGAATACAAAGATTAAATAATCGTGAATCCTTCTGGATTCACAAACTACATACTTTGCACCCTCAAGGTTTTAATGAATGTATCGATACAGTTAAATCATTTGATAATTTAGGGTTTAAAAATTTCCCATTTTTTCTTATGGATTAATCTCCAAAATATTATACCTTGATTTTTCTTCGTTCCTTCTGTGCTGTTCACCCTGGAGCGCCCCACTGTGTATTAATTATTCCTTATGTTTTATTATCTAAGTTCCGTTTATTTTCCCTTCCTTTCTACATATAGATACTTTAGTATTTTTTATTTAATTATTTATTGTTTGTAAATTTGGATCTTTGTACGAATATTCACACCCTGCGTTTTCGCCGGGTGCTGTATTCAATACCGCACTAGTCATTCTAGTTCATCTTTTTTCCAAGTAGTGTTCATACATTCCCTTCTGGTCAGTTGCGATTTGGTTTACCGCACTGTTTATTATTTATTTTTTATTTTATTTTAATAAGGCAGCGATATACAATAAAAAAATTTGTTATCCTTTGAATTAACATACATAACTCTTTATATCATATACATTTTTCGAAATAATATCCAACTTGCTGTCACGATGCCGGCTGGCAGGTAGTGGATCCTCTGTGCCAGAGAGGGATTGGCGTGGACCGTGCTAGTGGATCGGTTCTAAGTCACTACTGGTTTTCACCAGAGCCCGCCGCAAAGCGGGATGGACTTGCTGCGGCGGTAGTGACCAGGTCGTATCCACTAGCAACGGCTCAACCTCTCTGACTGCTGAAGATAGGCGCGGTACAAGGGAGTAGACAGAAGCAAGGTCGGACGTAGCAGAAGGTCGGGGCAGGCAGCAAGGATCGTAGTCAGGGGCAACGGCAGGAGGTCTGGAACACAGGCTAGGAACACACAAGGAAACGCTTTCACTGGCACGATGGCAACAAGATCCGGCAAGGGAGTGCAGGGGAAGTGAGGTGATATAGGGAAGTGCACAGGTGAAGACACTAATTGGAATCACTGCGCCAATCAGCGGCGCAGTGGCCCTTTAAATCGCAAAGACCCGGCGCGCGCGCGCCCTAGGGAGCGGGGCCGCGCGCGCCGGGACAGGACCGAGGGAGAGCGAGTCAGGTACGGGAGCCGGGGTGCGCATCGCGAGCGGGCGCTACCCGCATCGCGAATCGCATCCCGGCTGGAAGCGGAATCGCAGCGCCCCGGGTCAGTGGATCTGACCGGAGCGCTGCAGTGGGGAGAGTGTAGCGAGCGCTCCGGGGAGGAGCGGGGACCCGGAGCGCTCGGCGTAACACTTGCTTTGTTGAATGCCGCACCGGTGACTAAGCGGTGTGACTCCTTGAGTCGCTTGTGGTGTTATATTCACACCACATGCGATAATTATATTAAATATATATATATATATATATATATATATATATATATATATATATATATATTTATAGGATTGCATTGTGCTTTTATATTGCTGTTTTATTATTATTTTTGTGATTTTTGTTTGTCTATTTATATTTATTTACCGTATATACTCGAGTATAAGCCGAGTTTTTCAGCACGATTTTTCGTGCTGAAAACACCCCCCTCGGCTTATACTCGAGTGAACTCCCTCACCCGCAGTGGTCTTCAACATGCGGACCTCCAGAGGTTTCAAAACTACAACTCCCAGCAAGCCAGGGCAGCCATCGGCTGTCCGGGCTTGCTGGGAGTTGTAGTTTTGAAACCTCCGGAGGTCCGCAGGTTGAAGACCACTGCGGCCTTCAACATCATCCAGCCCCCTCTCACCCCCTTTAGTTCTGAGTACTCACCTCCGCTCGGCGCTGGTCCGGTCCTGCAGGACTGTCCGGTGAGGAGGTGGTCCGGTGAGGAGGTGGTCCGGGCTGCTATCTTCACCGGGGAGGCCTCTTCTAAGCGCTTCGGGCCCGGCCTCAGAATAGTCACGTTGCCTTGACAACGACGCAGATGCGTCGTTGTCTAGGCAACGGCTCTATTCCGGGCCGGAAGCGCGGAGAAGAGGCGCCCCCGGTGAAGATAGCAGCCCGGACCACCTCCTCACCGGACCACCTCCTCACCGGACAGTCCTGCAGGACCGGACCAGCGCCGAGCGGAGGTGAGTACTCAGAACTAAAGGGGGTGAGAGGGGGCTGGATGATGTTGAAGGCCGCAGTGGTCTTCAACCTGCGGACCTCCGGAGGTTTCAAAACTACAACTCCCAGCAAGCCCGGACAGCCGATGGCTGCCCGGGCTTGCTGGGAGTTGTAGTTTTGAAACCTCTGGAGGTCCGCATGTTGAAGGCCGCAGTGGTCTTCAACCTGCGGACCTCCGGAGGTTTCAAAACTACAACTCCCAGCAAGCCCGGACAGCCGATGGCTGCCCGGGCTTGCTGGGAGTTGTAGTTTTGAAACCTCTGGAGGTCCGCAGGTTGAAGACCACTGAGGGCGAATGATGAGAAGAGGATGATGAAGGGGGGGGGGGGGTGTGGGGATGATGAAGGGGGGTGGGGATGATGAAGGGGGGGGGGGTGTGGGATGATTACAAGGGGATGATGAAGGGGGGATGTGTGGGATGATAAGGGGATGTGTGGGATGATGACAAGGGGATGATGAAGGGGGGATGTGTGGGATGATAAGGGGATGTGTGGGATGATGACAAGGGGATGTGTGGGATGATGACAAGGGGATGATGAAGGGGGGATGTGTGGGATAAGGGGATGTGTGGGATGATGACAAGGGGATGATGAAGGGGGGATGTGTGGGATGATGACAAGGGGATGATGAAGGGGGGATGTGTGGGATGATAAGGGGATGTGTGGGATGATGACAAGGGGATGATGAAGGGGGGATGTGTGGGATGATGACAAGGGGATGATGAGGATGTTAATGACGGGTCTGGATGATGACAGGGGGGGATGAGGTATTTCCCACCCTAGGCTTATACTCGAGTCAATAACTTTTCCTGGGATTTTGGGTTGAAATTAGGGGTCTCGGCTTATACTCGGGTCGGCTTATACTCGAGTATATACGGTATATCTATTTATATATTTTTTTCATACATTGTCACATGGATATGTAATTCTATGTAACAACTCTTTCAAAAAGCACTCTAATGGTTAATTCCTGGAGGTATATATATCTGTTACCAGCCTTCCCTTGTCATGCCTGATGAAGCTGCGCATGCGCAGCGAAACGCGTTGCATCTAATAAATCCATTGATTTTACTTGGCTGCCTGATGGTTCCTCTCTGCGCCAGACAAACTCCTGACTCCCTGGTCATTCGGTTTTGATTTTACTCTCACCCAGGAGGGCTGCAGTGGACCTTCTTCCATATCTCTTCTGCTCTTAACCTTGTTGTGTGTGGGCGCACAACCAACTTTGGTAAGCGGCTTGGGAATCACCGTCCCCTACCCCCACCTGCAAGATCTACTGATCCCGCACATGAGGCGCCTTCCTTTCTTTCTCTAGATTTCTTTCTAACAAAGAAGAAACCAGCTCCAGCAGGAGAAACGGACTTACGGATAAATCCCTTTTTCATTTACTCGATAGAGTGTATATCTTTCCACGAGGAGGAGTGGTTCCAGGCAGAAAATCAATAGGGCAATAGTAAGGATGATGTGGAGGCAGAGACTCAGCCTGTTTTTTGCAGAAAACATCAGAGAAATCTTGGTAAGGTGGTGGCAGACCAGGTAAAGGAGGAGGACGAAAAACTCTTTTAGACTTAACAGCGAATCATTTCTCCAGTTCTCCAATCCAGGTGTGGAGAATGGCATTGCAGCTTAGGAAGGCCAAGAAGAATCTCTGAAGTACAGTGTGGCAGTACATAGAATTCAATCTTTTCTTTATGCGATACACCCACTTGCATGACAAGAGATTCAGTACAGAAGTGAACCATACAGTCCAGATTTTGTCCATTAACAGAGGAGATGAACAAGGGCTTGGCAAGCCGAGTGACAGGAAGATGATATTTGAGGACCAAAGAAGCATCAATAAAGTAACCTGCTGATCCAGAATCCAAAAATGCTGTAGCACTGAAGGAAGACTTGGTAGAAGCAAAGACTTGTACTGAAATAGTTAAGCGAGGAGAGTGGTATTCACACCTAGGGACGCCTCTCCTACGTGCCCTAGGTGCAAGCGTTTTCCCGGATACTGTGGACGAACAGAACAGTCTTTGTGGAAGTGTTCGGGGCTAGCACAATACAAGCACAAATTCTCACTGCGTCGTCGTGATCTCTCCTGTTGCGTAAGATGGGAACGATCCACTTGCATAGCCTTTTTTTAGCAAGTGGTGCAGGAAACTGTAGAGGCGGATGTTGAAACACAGTTGCCAGGCGAGAATATCTCCGTGTTCGGGTAGGTTCCCTCTCTAAGCTCAGTTCTTCCTGACTTTCAGCAAAATGCACATCAATACATGTGGCCAAGGGGATAAGTTCAGTCAAAGAAGATGGAGGATCACGTGCAGCAAGGGCATCTTTAATCCTTCTAGACAGTCCCTTTTTGAATGTGGCACACAAGGCCTCATCATTCCATGCTAGTTCTGAGGCTAGAGTGCAGAATTGAACCATGTAGTCACCAACGGAAGAATTCCCTTGACATAGGTTCAGCAAAGCTGTCTCAGCAGAAGAGGCACGTGCGGGTTCCTCGAAGACACAGCGAAATTATAACAGAAAAACCGTCAAGTTGGAAGCTACTGGATCCCTGCGGTCCCAAAGGGGTGTAGCCCAGGCCAGGGCTTTTCCAGACAATAGACTAATGACAAAGGCCACCTTCACACGTTCCATCGTAAACAGTTCAGACATGAGCTCCAAGTGCATGGAGCACTGTGTAACGAAGCCTCTGCATGACGTGGAATCTCCATCATACTTGGAAGGTAAAGGCAGATGTAGCTGCGAACCAGAAGACACTGCAGGAGCTGGTGGTGGAAGTGGGCCAGGTTGCGGTACCTGCTACTGTTGCAAGGCCAAAAGCTGTTGCATCATAGCTTAAAGTTGCTGCGTCTGTCGGGCCAACTGCTGTGACTTACGTACCAAAACGGAGGAAAGATCCGCAACTTCAGGCAGGGGTACCTCAGCGGGATCCATGGCCGGATCTTACTGTAACACTCACGTTTCAGAAGACAGGAACTCCGGTGGATGTGGATCCGCTGGACCTGTGTGGCAGATGACTCGGCCGTACCAGGGAGCGGAGTCTAACGTGCCGCTGGTTTTCACCAGAGCCTGCTGCAAAGCGTGATGGACTTGCTGCGGCAGGCGGCACCCAGGTCGCTACCCCTGGCATGGCTCGACCACACAGGCGGCTGAGGAGATGCGAGGCACAGGAGGGATAAGGCAGCTCATAGTCAGGATAGCAGAAGTTCAAGGCAGGCGGCAAAGTAGCATAGTCAGGATGTAGCAGGAGGTCAGAAGGCAGGCGGCAGAGGAGCAAGGTCAAAGTTACAGAGCAAAGGATCAGATACACGGTGAGGCAACTCTCAGGAATGCTTTCTCTCAGGCACAAGGCAACAAGGATCCGGCAGGGAAGTGAGGAGGGTGGAGGAATTTATCAACGAGCCACAGGGGAATTACACTAAGTGCACTGGCCCTTTAAATCTTAAAGCTCCAGCGCGCGCGTCCTAGGGGATGGGGACACGCACGCCGGAGCAGAGAGCCAGAGACTGGGGCAGGAGAAGCACCAGGTGAGTGACGGACTGGGGTTCGCATGCGGGCGTGTCCCGCGATGCGAGTCCCAGCCCCGCCGGCAGCAGCAGGTAACGTGACCATGCGCTCACGGCCAGCGTGTGCGGCCGGAGTGCATAACGTAACACCTATGTAGGATGGATGGATGTTGGAGGTATATATTTCAAAATTCCCCAAACGTATATATCAGATGGACACATTAAATTTGGGCAATAAGTCCCAACAACAAACACTTGCTAAGGGGAGGCATCATCAATGTTCTTGACTGATTGGGAATGTGTTGTGCTTAATTTGTAGAGTAGTATTTACAGAGGGGAAACCTTAGATAAAGTGTATGCAGAAGGCTCTAACTCAGCCCCATAGGGCACTACTAAAGAGCTGAAGAAGCAGGGAGAGAATGACTTTCAGAAGAGTGTTGTGCTGTGTGAGTGACAGGCTAAAATGCATTTTCCTGGGTTGTGATGTTACTGTCGGTGTATGCTAGGTTTGTGTGGTGGTGTATATGACATGCTATGTACAAGTGTGCATGTTGTATTTGAATGATTTGTGTTTTACACTGTTTGGGTACTGTTTAGACCGGAATAGGTAGTGGCCAAACAGCTGTCCTTTAGGTGTTGGTGTCCCAGTCAGCACAGGCTTTGTTGAAATCCGATGCAGGTGAATGTACTAGCATATAGCGCTAGTGCACTGTGTCTCAATGCTGGCATAAGGGGCAAGTAAAGGTAGTTGTTGAGACAGGACAGTGGAAGTTGCCTGAAGAACCTGTTGAAGATTTATGTAACTTTTAGGCTTGGGCATGTCCATTGGGTTGGTGGCTTATGGGTGGACTTGTACACCTAGGGATGCATAGGTGGGCTACAGGTCAAAATGACCGGTCCATTGCAAGAGAGGTGGTGGCTAGAGAGTTAAACATGGGATCTGTGAAGACAGTGTGCAGAAAGGGAGAGCATGCCAACTTCATTCTGTAGGGTGTCTCTGGGAGCTGACTGTGAAATGGTTTCTACTTTAGCATACAGTGACTGGGTAGTGTAAGCTGTGGAGAGTAACAGCAGCCTGGAGTAAGCCAGCAATAGGTGAGCGGTGGTATACTTAAACACAGGGGAGGCTGTAGTTAGGGCTTGCTGATGGTGAAGGAAGATCCTAAAATTCTAGTATGTATAATTTGACGTGCACAATATCTTTGAGAAGGTTGATATCTTTTTGCTGTTTGCCTTCCCTGTTGTAACAGTGACAGGTCTTGTTGATGTGTTTTTGAGAGTTTCTGGTTCAAGGAACCCCAGAATTCCAGGAAACCCTGGTTGGAAAACACTGTATTAGAAGATGGATATAATCATGAGTTGTTGACTTGCTACTTTATTTCAAAGCAGCTTAGAATCTAACAAACTGGCACAGAAATCCGAAACAGATGTCGCTCTGTGGGAACAGATTTAATTTCAAGAACTATCCAGGAACAAAATAGGCATAAAATTAATATTATTCATGCTTAAATGGAAACAGATTTCATGTAGACACTGCTATATATATTTAATACATGTATTTAATGGTTATAGACGCCATATAGATGGTGCCAAATCCGGAAATTGATACATTAAAAATAGGCAACACGTTGTTGTGCCCTTAAAGGGGTACTCAACTGGCCAGCCTTCTGGCCGTTATGCCCCCTCCCATAGACTTGTATTGGGGCCGTGGCCTGAATTCACGATTAGTTCTGAACGCAGCCGTAAGGCTGGCCATGGAGTACCCCTTTAAAAATCTATTTGGGGGCCTTGTGGACACAGCCTTCCTTTTTCTTTTTTCATGCATTCCAAGAGAAATAACTTAATTGATTTTTATTTTTCACTGACATAAGCATATTTTCCATAAGCATAGTTTTTTAAGTACTAATTTGTATTTTTAATGATACTGTTTAAGTGTACATATAATCTAAGTACACAGAATGTACCTGGCTGCCTGGTACTTGGCACACCCGAATGTACATGTATGTCCTGAGTCCTGCCCAGACTATGAAGCGAGCACAGGAGCAGCTGATTCCGGCCACTGACCCTTCAGATGCTGTGATGCTGTGCTGTAAATACTGATCACGGGTACTGAAGTACAAGGAGGACGTATAGAGACTTTTCAGACCACATGTGACACAATTTTAGGGTTCAATGAGTCAAAACGGGGGCCAGAGATCTTCTCACCTGCATCCAGGGCCTCTCCGAGGATCCTCTTCTATAGTCTAAGTAGATTAGTAGCAGATTATACTGATGCATAGCACTGAACAGTATTAGTTATTAAAAGATTGCTATAAATAGTTCCCTCTGGAGACTTAAAAAATGTTTTTAAAAAGTAAAAAAAAAATGTTTTAATAAATGTGAATGAGCCCCTCCTTCAATAAAAAAAAGGAAATATCCCTCTTTTCCCTTTTGACAAATCATTTTTTTTTAATATACAATAAATCAACATATTTGGTACCGTCATGTGCAGAAATGTTTGAACTATGAAAATATAATATATATGATACCTTATTGTGAACAGTGTAAGTATAAAAAAAATATCAAAGTTCAAAACTGCTAATTTTCTGTCACATCACATCCCAGAAAAAAAGGAATAAAAAGTAATTAAAAAGTCACATATACACAAGAATGGTACTGACAAAAACTACAGAAAAATAAGTTAAAGGGGGTTAGAATAGGGCAATTTTAAACATACTTTCTGTGTTTGAGTTTTTTAATTAAAGCAATACAATATTAGAAAAGCATTTAACCATGCCTATCATTTCAATATGCATGCTTACATGCATTGTTTTCGGGTTGTGCCGTACATTTTATGGTAAAATAAAAGGTGTCTTTACAAAGTGCAATTGGATGTGCGAAAAACAAGCTCTCATATGGGTCGGTGGATGGAAAAATAAAAGAGTTATGGCTCTTGGAAGGTGAGGAGAGAATAACAAAAAGGCAAAAATAATAAAATGTTTGTGTCCTCAAGGCCAGAATGGACTGCTAAGTGGGTAATGTATTGTAAAACTTTTATTAAATCTTTAAGGGGGGGGGGGTGGAAAAATCTGCATTTCTGCCATTGTTTTTATTTAATTCACTGTGTAGAATAATTTGAGTAAGTTTTATTTTACAGATATTTATGATTATGGCAATGCCAACTTTATATAGTTTTAGGGTTGGGTCACACTTGCCATATTTTGCTGCATATTTTGCTACTGCATATTTTTCTATTCATTGACTTCAATGGGTAGGAGGGTAGGAAAATACGCAGCAGCAAATATGCAGCCAAATTACGGCATTTGTGTGACCCTACCCTTAATATGTTTTGTATTAGAAAAAAAAATGTGTTTGCATTTACACACGAGAAACCATTACCTTTTATTTTCAACAGAGCTGTATCAACATGTTATTCATGGAGTGGTTTGGCAGGTGCTGGTCCTCTCTAGGTTCTGATTGGCCTTTACCAGCATGCATATATATATATATATATATATATTCCCTCTTATAAAATCCCCAGTTCTCATTTTTAAGTATAGAAATCTACCGTATTTTTTGCCGTATAAGACGCACTTTTTCTTCCCCAAAACGGGGGGGGGGGGGGGAAGTTGGTGCGTCTTATATGGCGAATACACACCTATTGGGTTGGTCCCTGCGGTCCCACAGCCGGGACCCGCGGCTAATACAGGACATCACCGATCGCGGTGATGCCCTGTATTAACCCTTCAGATGCGGCGATCAAAGCTGACCGTCGCGTCTGAAGGGAAAGTGACAGTAACCCGGCTGCTCAGTCGAGCTGTTCAGGACCGCCGCGGTGAAATCGCGTCGTCCCGAACAGCTTACAGGACACCAGGAGGGAACTTACCTGCCTCCTCGGTGTCTGCTCCGTGTCGGGATCCTCTGCATGGCGGCGCTCTCCTTCGACGTCGCCGTCATCCAATAGGAGCCGTCCCGTCATCCAATAGGAGCGGCGTGCGTAACGACGTGATGACGGCAACAGAGAGCATGGATCCCGGGGAAGAAGACGTACAGAGCGTCGGGGACACCACGGGGACGCGGCGACAGCGATGGAGCGACATCCAGGGCAGCGCTGACAGGTCCGGAGCGGCGAGGACACGTGAGTACTACCTCCTATCCAGTGGTCTTCAACCTGGGGACCTCCAGATGTTGCAAAACTACAACTTCCAACATGCCCGGACAGCCAACGGCTGTCCGGGCATGCTGGGAGTTGTAGTTTTGCAACATCTGGAGGTCCGCATGTTGAAGATCACTGTTGGGTGCAGAATCTTTTTTTTCTAGATTTTGCATCTTTAAAATTTGGTGCGTCCTATATGGCGAAAAATACGGTAATCGATAAAAATGAACATAATTGGTATCATGGTATGCGTAATTGTCTGAAATATTAAAATATGATTATTCATCCCACTTGATGCATGTCATAAAGGGGGAAAAAAAGATACCTAATGGCAGAATTTTATTTGTTTGGTCACCAGTCAATAAAATGTTCTACTTCTTACTTGTTAAATTAACCCACCTTTCTCTAGGCCCCCCATATCGGCGTGGACCAGCTAAGAAAACATACTCTGCTATACCCAGAGGCTTCATCATACTTAGGTTTGGCACTTGTTAATGTCAGCCTTAAAGGGGTACTCCGGTGGAAAACATTTTTTTTTTTTTTAAATCAACTGGTGCCAACAAGTTAAAAAATCTTAATCCTTCCAGTACTTATTAGCTGCTGAATACTACAGAGGAAATTCTTTTCTTTTTGGATTTCTTTTCTGTCTGTCCACAGTGCTCTCTGCTGACACCTCTGTCCATTTTAGGAACTGTCCAGAGCAGCATATGTTTGCTATGGGGATTTTCTCCTACTCTGGACAGTTCCTAAAATGGGCAGTGGTGTCAGCAGAGAGCACTGTGGACAGACAGAAAAGAAATCCAAAAAGAAAAGAATTTCCTCTATAGGACAGCAGCTGATACTGTAAGTATCAGGATTAAGATTTTTAAATAGAAGTAATTTACAAATTTTACAAAATTGCACATTCTCTCAGTCACCTGAAACGCGTCTATCAGTGAATTTCCGCATCATTACCGCATCTATATTTGGGATTTTATCCTACATGACTACAAAGACTGACACCGATCCCTAATCCAGCCACATGTTCCAACTATATCTTCTTCTACCGGCTTTTCCATCTTTACCAGCCCCATCACCTGGCTGACGTCAGACGCCAAGACTTTCCACGAGGCTGTATTATTCTTTCAGTTTTCTATCCCCATAAATAGCGGATTTCCACCTGGTCTGTGACAGGCGGACCAGCCGCTGGAGCGCACGCCAGCGCCTAATACAGCGCACTAAGTCTCATAAATCTCAGACATATATGGATCTTGGATAACTCTGACACTTTGAATATCACCAGCTGGTAAATATACATTTCTGATACGGCTGTCTATATATAGAACATTTAATATATATCCATTTATATGCATCATAATTGTGGACTGTGACTATTTTTGGACTAACAGATGCCGGATTAGTGGATTTCTTGATATTCCTATAGAGCGGTATAACTGTTTTATTATATCTTACATTTATCTGCCTCCCCACAAGGGCCCTGTGTAAGGAAGCTTTTTTTTATATGTTTTTTCCTTTTTTTCATTAACTAATTTACAAATCTGCTTATCTTTCTGGCACCAGTTGATTTAAAAAAAAATAAAAAAATAAAAAGTTTTCCACTGGAATACCGCTTTTACCTTTGTTGAATTTATAGTAGGAACCACAATCCACAAAAGGATTGAAGGGCAGCTGGAAGCTTGTTGGCCAATGCCAATGAAATTTATAGGCAAACTTTTACCTTATGTATATAGCCAGTTTAAGGTTGGCTTACAGCCTATAATTCTGGGTGTGGAGTGCTGTATTGTAATGAACATAGCAAGCAAATAAGACACACCAGACATTAAGGTTATCTGTCAATCATAATAGCTATTTCAGTGTCAAAGGTATTCAGTTCATAACATAGCTTAAACAGGAGAACTGCACATCCGTATAATTGCTGTTCATTACTCTAAGTGTTTGAATTTCTTTCATAGTTACACAAGAGATATTAAAGGGAGTGAGTCTGTCAGCAGTTCTGAGACATCACAGCTACTACCAGCCCTATACAGAGGTCAGGGAGGGGAGTGTGACGATAGTGTATGTCCAGGCATACAAGTTGCATTACCAATAAAAATTTAGGATATTCTCCCAGTTGCAGCCACATGTACTGCTCAGAAGGCGGGCTCTTCTTGTAAGGAGCATGGAGCTCCTATTATTTAGTTTGTCTGGACCTCCTCTCAGCTAAGATTGACAGCTCTCATGTCCAACCAGCGTTTGCCTCCTGGGCACTTACAATGGTGGCTGCCAATACATCAATGTTTTTCTCATGCAAGTTGCATGACCAAGACAAATGGTATTGTTCCACTTCCCTCCATGACCTCAATATATAGCTGTCAATAATTTTGATGGCTCAAAACTGCTGACAAACTCCTTCTAAATTGGTATTCTCATCTTGACATTAATATCATCAACACCTATCTCTAAAAAGATGTCCTTATGGCCCTGTCCAGCTTGTTTTTGGTGGCTAAAGGTGGTTGTAGAGCCCAAAACAGCTAAACAGGCTGTTTTACACACTAATGTAATTTCCATAGAGGTTTAAAGTAGTTGTATAAACAGCATAGCACTGTGAGCTACACTTTTTCTTTAACTCCTGAATTACGAAAACAGCATAGCTCATGGTGCTATCGCAGAAGTTGAGAAGGAATGTAAATTTTGCAGCAGGGGAGAATATATGTGGGATGGCTGGTACCTGTAGTCTTCAATTGGCCATGGTTGATGTAGCTCTGGGCACAAGGGCTTTCACGGGGTTTCCATTTGCTCAGTGGGCTTGTACAGTGACGAGGGGGCTACACAGTAGGTGTTGTAGGTGTGTGCCCCCGATGCACACCCTTTAAGATGTCTGGCCTGATGCCTAATGGTCCTTGGGGTGCTCTTGTCAGTGTAGTTAGGAAAGTAGGTCAGACACTGGTATAACACAAAGAAGGCACAACTTTTACTATAGGCCAACATATTATTCCACAAAACAGAAGCAATCTCTTTAACAATTTGAGGTAACTGAAGTTCAACAGTATCCCTGGAACTGGCAGTCATTGCTGTAGCCCATGTTGTGTCACTAACTCATTGGCCCTGATTTACTATTGTAAATCCAACCTGTTTTGTCAGGTGGTGCACCAGAATTTGACGTATTGCACCACAAATTGTCTCTGCACCAGAATTTGCGCCAAAAAATGTAAAAGCCCGACTCAGAAAACCTGAAAAAGGGGCATGGCTGCCGGGGAAAAGGGGTGTGGACAGACATGCTGGGAGTTGTAGTTTGACTACTGATGCCTACAACTATAAAGGACACAAACGCAAGTTGAAAACAAAATGCTTTACCAACAATCTTCAAGCTTTTATTGGCCTCAGATGTTTTACAAGTTTTACCAACTGCAACACGAACAAGTATTGTCACAACATATATGCAAGACATGTCAGCTACATGTTACTTCACAACGGTAATAACACCAACAACTTCCTCTGTCACATACAGTACAGCAGCGTCAACTTCCATGTGTTCAAAATTTCCCCATTGATGTCTTCTGCAATAACTACAACATCTGTTATGGAAGAAATATTACATGCACCACCGACTAAAGGTGTAAAAAAATGAAGACAAGCAGAGTTCCGCTGTTAATTCACCAACAATTCTACACCAATCAAAAGACAATAAAGAATGTTCTCAAACTCCTTCACATGATGTAACCAATGCTGATTCATCATCATATATCAGTACTATATCTTCCAGTCAGTATATTAATTTGTCTTAAATATTAGTCCTCAAAAAGTAGATGTAGCTGTCAATACAGGTTGGACCTTGTTCAGACGAAATCAAGGGACTCAAGTCATATTATAATTAAAAAACTAAATACAGTAATCTGGAAGCTCACACTACAAATGAATAGATGAATACAAATTCTGAGGTGACTGCAATACACAATACCCTACGTGTATTTCATTAAATAGTAAAAAAAAAAAAGATGGATGCAGACCTCCTAAATATGAGTATACATTAAAATTGGGAAAATTAGGCAATATGGCTAGTTAAATTCAAATATTTAAAACATATATTATAACTGACCAACCAACATCTTAACAGGGCCCATATGTCCGATGTGATGGTTTGAAAAGTACAAATGGAGTAAAAATATAAATTCTGAGTTAAATAATATACCAACTAAAGGAAAAAGGGAAATAATATAAACTGTATATACTGTTCAGGCTGAAAGATTCATTGGTGATACAGATAATGATCCTGATAGACTTGAAAATCAATTTATATTATGAATTGATACTGAGAGAGTCATTGGTGATACAGTCTGTGACAATAAAAATCCTGTAGATCTATGTATTTTGGCGGTCCCCTTCTTCAGTAGCGATTGAATGATTCAATCGCTACTGGAGAAAGGGACCCCTGAAACGCATTTAGCCAGTATTCCTGTGTACCCCAACACTACTATACTTTATATACCAACTACGAACTTTGCCATACTGTTTGCAACAACTGGAAGCCCTCAAACAGGGTACCACTGCAGCATGCGTGCTGATAACGCTTCATTCACATGAGGCACCCACCTCTGAACCACTTCACATCCATTGTCAAATCGTCATCTCCAGCTCCCCAGTCACGGACATCACTATCTGACGGGCCGGACACAGTCCGTGCCAGTCCAAGGCTACAAGGAGGAGAGGAGGACAGCAGGATCGCAAGTGAGGACAAACAGGCATTCTGAGACTTCTAGTAGCTGCATCTCTACCAGCTAACAGCAACTACTTCGTGCCGGACACAGTCAGTGCCAGCCTGCAGGATCGCAATTTCCAGTTTCACATTCATCTCCCTCTCGGTCGGTGAGTGGTGCCGTGCATCAATCTATAGAACCTTGTATACCAGTACATTGATCTACAGGATTATTATTGTCACAGACTGTATCACCATTGACTCTCTCAGTATCAATTAATAATATTGTAATATGGTAGTAGTAGATCCACTGTACCTATAAGTTGAAGTGGGCCGTACCAGGGAGCGGAGTCTAAGGTGCTGCTGGTTTTCACTAGAGCCCGCCGCAGAGAAGAAGGATGACAAAGCTTATAGGAGAACGGATTAATTATTTGCAATACCTCAAATGGACCCAGGAAACGAGGACCCAACTTGTAGCTGGGAATCTTGAAACGGATGTATTTGGAGGACAACCAAACCTTATCACTGGGAGAGAAGGACGGAGGAGGTAATCTCTTCTTATCTGCCTGGGATTTCATACGAGAGGAGGCTTGAAACAGAGAATGCAGCCAAATGGAGGAAAAGTCCCGAACTAGTCATCAACAGCTGGAAAGCCAGAGGAGACTGGAAGAGGAAAACGAAGATGATGACCATAGACAATAAAGAATGGTGAAGTCCTCGTAGACTCAGATGGGGAGATTTATCATTGTGTTCTATTCCTTTCTTTAGTCTAAATCTGCGACTTTTATTTATTTTCACGCAAATTGCGGTGTTTTTTTGCGGTGTTTTTTTTGCGGCATTTTTTTCAACTTCTAAATTCTGTCATTTTGACCTTTTTTTTTTTGGGCTAGACCAGTTTTTAATTTGACGGATGCAGGGGTAACATATTTATTATCTGCGTCTTTTTAATTTTGTCACAAAATTCCCGCAATTGGTGCTAAAAAATCCACAAATCTAGACCACCTCCTGACCAGGTCTAAAAAAAATCACTACTCCTGTCTGTTTGCCAAAAATCTAAAAACATCAGGCAAAGTGAAAGAGAGGGAGATAGAGACTTTAGCGATCCAAAAAAATTATAGAGATACCTTTTTTTACTAAAATTTCGTAGGGTACCATTAAAAACCAAATAATAAAAAAGATACAGTAGTGATGGAAAAAATTGTCTTAAACAAAATGTATCTTTTTAATAACGAAATTTTTATTATTTTTTAAACAGGGATCAATTTCTGTGTACGGGCAGGGTACAAAAAATGTAGCCGACAAGAAAAAAAATGTAGTGTGTGTCTGTTTTTCACTTTTTTTTCTTTATTTTTTAGAACACACTGTTCCCTGATTGGGGTAGTAGTACCTGTACTAATTGACTGATCGCCCGTTGCAATCCTCCTGTATAATGTATAGATGTGGCCAGCCGCTCTTTTATGGTCCCCTGCACTGATATATATATATATATATATATATATACACCTATTCATATTTCATTTCACCTATTCAGATGGTTCCAGCCAATCAAGCTCTCTGTGGGAAATAGGAATATGTGTATATATACGTCAGTGCAGGGGACCATAGAAGAGCGGCCGCCCGCATCTATACATTATACAGGAGGATCACAGCGGGTATCAGTAGTGACATCCACTGTGATCTTTCCTTAACTGCAGGTATTACTACTCCCAACATGGAGCCCAATCTGCTCCATGCTGTGAGCTGTAATACCTGCATTAATAGACAGAGCGCAACAAGTGTCAGAAGTTACACTCGCTGCGATCTGTCTATTAATACAGGTACTACAGCTCCCAGCATAGAGCAGTGTGTGCTCCATGTTGGGAGTAGTAGTACCTGCAGGTAAGAACAGATCACAGCGGGCATCACTACTGACATCCAATGCGATTGTCCTATCTATTGCAGAGATGTGGAGCGGCTCTATACAGCGCTCACATCTCTGCACTATACTTCGGCCAGTGATGTGAATAGAACATCACTCATTCATATTTCCCTCAGAGCTGTGATTGGCTGCAACCATTCGGCCAATCCCCACTCTGGGCAGAAAATATGAATCAGTGATATTCTATTCACATCACTGGCCGGCCGGAGTACAGAGCAGAGATGAGAGCGCTGTATAGAGTCGCTCCACATCTTTGCTATATTATGGACGATCGGATCGGGTGTCAGGACTGACACCCGGGGAGATATGTCTATTAGTACAGGTACTACTACTCCCATCATGGAACAGTTTGCTACATGCTGGGAGTAGTAGTACTACAAAAAAAATTACAAAATAGAGAGAAAAAAAAGGAAACGCACACACTTTATTAAAATGTATTAAAATGTAGTTATGAAAAATAAAATTTTTTGTTAAATTAAATATTTAATGGCGTATAACATGCACTTTTAAAACTTACATTTATGACAAAAACCCTACCTGCGTGTTATACGCCGATAAATCTTCTGGTCACTGATTCAAAGTGGCCGCAGCACCGACTGCTTGTTAAAGATCAGCAGCCCGGTCGCAGCCACTTTAAACCAGTGGCCAGCGGCGGTTCCTGCGGGCCAACATGTCTCCCCTACCCTGCATTTTGTTTTTCATACTCCATTACCCGGCCGTGCTCCAGCAGGCCCAGGTCAGCTGCGGATCTTACGAGGCTGTACGGCAGGTATGTCAAGGACGAGTGATGTCCCTGCTGGCTCCTCTGCATGGTGTCACGTCACTCCTCATTCCTTGCAGCCGCCGATGGTCAGTGTGGCCTCCACACTGGCTGCTTGTTAAAGTTCAACAGCCCGGCCGCAGCCACTTTAGAACAGCCACCAGCGGCGGCTGCAGGGAATGAGGTGTGATGTCCCTGACACCGTGCAGAGGAGCCGGCAGGGACATCACTTGTCCTCGACATACCTGCCATACAGCCTCGCAAGGCCCGCCGCTGACCTGAGCCTGCCAGAGCGCAGTCAGGTAATGGAGTATAAAAAACATTAAAAGCAGGGGGGATAATGAGCAGGAAGGGTATAACGAGCAGAGGGGGAAAATGAGCAGGGGGGAAATGATGAGCAGGGGGGATAATGAGCAGGGGGGATAATCAGCAGGGGGGATAATGAGCAGAGGGGGAAAAATGAGCAGGGGGAAAATGATGAACAGGGGGGATAACAAGCAGGGGGAAATAATAAGGCAGGGGGAATCACAGGGGAAAAAAGGCACACAGGGGATCGGGGTGGTAGGTAAATGTGGCACAGAGGCTCTTAAAAGGGGAGGAATGATGTGGCACTGGGGGGGGAACAAACTGAGGAGCAGGGGGAATCAAAGTTGTGGGAATGATGAGGCATATTGTTCAGAGCTTCCAAGTCATTTATTTTACATTTATTTTTTCTCAAATTTCCCTGTGAAAATGAAGGTGCGTGTTATACGCCAATGCGTGTTATGCGCCGATAAATACGGTAAATTTTTCCCATCCCTACTGCATCCTTTTTTTTTCAGTGAAAATAAATAAATAAAGGAAACCTAGCCTTAGTAGCAGGATAGACGTGATCAGAAAACAGGGTAGAAAATGATCTAGGTGCAGATCTGCACAAAATTTATCATGGTCACTGCAATAATATGATAAATTTGGAGCAGCACTGCCAAAAAAAAATGCTTCTAGACAAACCACAAAAAGCAGCTAGCCAAGACCATTATTGATAAATACCCCCAAGAATCTTTATGATTGTTAGAGAACTCTGCCCAAGGTAGGAGGTCGACCCAATCGTCCTGTCAAGCTGAGACAAAATGACGGAGATAGCTTCCCAGGATTTGATTCCCTCTCTCCACCTGACCGTTGGTCTGAGTGTGGTAGGCAGAGGAAAAGTCCAGATTGATGTTAATACGGGAACAGAGAACACGCCAGAACTTGGAAACGAACTGCACTTCAAGATCTGAAATGATGTGATTCGGAAGGCCATGAAGGCAAAAAATATATTGAAGAAAATGTTTCGCTAGCTGTGGAGCAGACTGAAGACCTGGTAACGGAATGAAATGAGCCATCTTGGAGAATCGATCGACCACCACCCAGATGACCGTATTATTACTGGAAGGTGGCAGATCGGTAATAAAGTCCATTGCTATGTGAGACCAAGGGGTTTCCGGAATGGGCAAAGGCTGTAGGAGACCCACAGGTTTCTGTTGTGGAGTTTTGTCGCAGGCACAGGTAACACAGGAACGGACAAAATCTGTGACAGCGCATTCAAGGTGAGGCCACCATTAATGCCGAGAGATAAGTTGAATGGACTTTCGTACTCCAGGGTGACCAGCCAGCAAAGAAGAATGTCCCCAAATCAAGACTCTACGCCTCAGTTTAGCAGACACAAAAGATTTCCCAGGTGGGACATGCTGAAGATTGGCAGGAGCTGTAGAAATCAATTGCTCAGGAGAAATAATATGCCTTGGCTTGGAGTCCAATCCTACCACATCGGAGGACCTAGAAAAAGCATCGGCTCTGACATTCTTGTTCGCAAGGCGGAAATGAATAAAGAAAAGAGACCATGTAGCCTGCCGAGGGTTCAGTCGCTGAGCAGACTGAAGATATAGGAGATTCTTATGGTCTGAATAGATGCTGACCGATTGAGAAGAACCTTCTAAGGCTGCTTTCACACTATAAAGTTCTTCCATTTAAAGATCCGTTATGAAATTCCGTTATAAAGTCTTTTATAACGGATCCTTAAACTTCCGTTAATAAATCCCATTAAAGTCTATGGGATTTTTTAATCTTCCATTTGTACCTTTTTTATTCCATTAAACTAACGTCCGTTAGTTATAACGGAAGTATAGAACGGACATGCAGTATTTTTTTTCCGTTTATAATTAACGAATCATTGAACGTCCGTTAATTATTAACATTGAAGCTTATGGCGTAACGGACGTTACAAAATACACCCGTTATTGTCCGTTAATTTAACGTCCGTTAGTGCTACTGAGCATGCTCAGTAGAGACTTCACACTCCTGAAGTCACATGGAAAAGTTGAGTAGTGCTTACACCCCCTTTCACACCCCCTCTACTTCCTGGTCAGACAGCAGGAGGCAGCAGTAGGAGTCTGCTCTGGGTATTCATATTCATCTGCCGCCATCCGCCACTATCCGCCGCAATCTGCAAACCAAAAACTTTGTATAGCAGGTGGGTACATGGATGGCTGTTTTTGTGTATATTTTTTGTGACTTTATTACTATATTGGTGAACATGTGCTTGTGTATATGTGTGCTTTTTAATAAAGCAAATTTTCATAGGGGGCATGCATGCTATTGCTAGGGGAGCATGCATGAACATTTCTGACCGTGTGGTGGCACTCTGCGACATTTTTCTCGCTGCCATGTGCTTGCGCTTTTGCAGTCCACGGTTGTTTATGCATGCTTTTTGTACGGGGGCATGCATGCTATTGCTAGGGGAGCGTGCATGAACATTTTTGACCGTGTGGTGGCACTCTGCGACATTTTTCTCGCTGCCATGTGCTTGCGCTTTTGCAGTCCATGGTTGTTTATGCATGCTTTTTGTATTGGGGCATGCATGCTATTGCTTGGGGAGCGTGCATGAACATTTTTGACCGTGTGGTGGCACTCTGTGACATTGGGGCATCCTTTTATACCCTCCCCTTCAGGTAGGAGGAGGAGCTTCAGCTGTTGCAAGGTGTGCAGGTAGGGAGAGGTCAAACAAAGGTGAATATAACGAACGTTAATAATAAGGTATTAACGGATAATAACGGATAAACATTTATCTGTTTAATTAACGGACATTAGAAATCTATTCATCCGTTATAATCGTTTTATTCATCCGTTATATAACGTCCGTTAAATCAGTATAGAATTGAATATAACGGATGTTTTATAACGGATTTATGAACCATAGTGTGAAAGTAGCCTAATAAATGTCGTCACTCTTCCAAAGTAAGTTTAATTGCAAGGAGTTCCCGATCTCCAATAGAGTAGTTCCTCTCTGCAGGTGAGAAAGTCTTGGAGAAGAACCCACAGGTTACAATCGTGCCCTTGGAGGTTTTCTGAGTTAAAAAGGCACCCCCTACTACGGATGATGTGTCGACATACAAAGCAAAGGGTTTTTCTGTATCAGATCTTGAAAGGACGGGTGCAGAGGCAAATGTAGACTTTAAGCAAGTGAAGGACTCTTCGGCTTCAGGAGGCCAAGTCTTGGGGTTACAGTTCTTGTTAGTGAGCGCCACAATCGCAGCAACCAAGGAAGGTAAATGTGGGATGAACTGATGATAATAATTGGCCAATCCCAAAAAGCATTGAATAGCCAGTAGGACGAGGCCAATCCAATACCGCAATCAGCTTGTCAGGATCCACCTGGAGTCCTTGATGAGAAACTATGTACACGAGGAAAGGAAGACTATATCTCTTGAATAGGTATTTTTCCAGTTTGGCATAAAGATGATTCTCCCGGAGGCGCTTTAGGATCTGACAGACATGTGAGGGATGCTCCTCCAAATTGGGTGAGAAGATCAAAATATCATCAAGGTATACATCAACACCCATGTAGAGAAGATCTCGGAAGATATCATTGACAAATTCTTGGAAGACAGCTGGGGCATTACAGATTCCGAAAGACATCACAAGATAATCAAAGTGTCTATCTCATGTATTAAAGGCCGTCTTCCATTCGTCTCCCTCGTGGATACGAATTAGATTATATGCTCCCTACAAATCCAACTTGGAGAAGACCTTGGCACTCCATAGACGATCATAAAGCTCAGAAATTAGAGGAAGAGGATAACGTTTTTTTATCGTGATCTTGTTTAGTCCCCTATAGTCAATACATGGACGGAGAGATCCATCCTTCTTCCCTACAAAGAAGAAACCAGCTCCGGCAGGACTTTCAGATAAAGCCCTTTTGGAGATTCTCTAGGATATATTTTGCCATGCCTATTCACACCCAGGGACACCTCTCCCACTTTTCCTAGGTACGTGCATTTCCCGGACGCTGAAGACGAATAGTACAGTCTTTGAGAAAGTGCTCCGGACTGGCACAATATAGACACAAATTCTCATTGCGTTGATGGGATCTTTCCAGCTGAGTTAGGCGAAAACGATCCACTTGCATTGCCTCTTCGGCAGGAGGCAAAGAAAACTGTAGAGGTGGACGTTGGGACACGGGTGCCAGGCGAGGAAATCGCCAAGTTCGAGCAGGTTCTTTTTCTAGACGAAGTTCTTCCTGCCTCTCGGCAAAACGCACATCTATTCGAGTGGCTAAATGGATAAATTCACTCAGGGTAGACGGAGGATCACGTGCAGTGAGAGCATCCTTGATTCTACTGGACAATCCTTTTTTAAATGTAGCATACAAGGCCTCTTCGTTCCAAGCCAGTTAAGAGGCAAGAGTGCGGAATTGAACCGCGAAGTCGTCAATGGAGGAGTTCCCCCCCTGTAGGTAGCAGACCCTTTGTGGATAGATACCCCCAGCCTCCCCACACACATATGTAGCAGACCCCTTTAAGATAGTTGCCCCCAGAAAAGCCATACACTTTTCTGTGCTTCATTGCTCATCCAGTCCGCAGTCAGGACCTGCTACTATGGGCCATAGCACTAAGCATTAGGTCCCCCGACTGGAGGAGCAGTGGAGCATAGAATCAGCAGATACCTGCGGCAGACATGGCCGGGACACCCTCTTTATGGTCCTGTCCTCCACGTGTCCCACCGCTGCCTCTCTTGATGCCTGGGCATAATGATGGCGTAGCACCGGATGTGCCCACATGCTGCATGCTATCCCCCAGCAATCACTGCTCTCAAAATGACAGCGGCTACCAGCACCAGCGGACCCATAAGACGCAAGTACACTATTGTTTGCACTGCCGCTTACTTTCTCTGCAAACAATCTGTGCAGAGCCGTGAAGTTTAAATAAAAAATGGGAAAAAAGGGGTCCGTTCTGGGACGGCGGGACACAACCTCAAAAACGGGAATGTCCCGCTGTATCCGAGACGGTTGGGAGCTATGCACATACACATATATACATAAACATACAAATATACATAAAAAAATATATTTATCTATTACTTTATTAAAAACAATTTTACATGATACATAAAATGTATAGGCATAGCATTGGTCAGTGTTATCGGTGCTCCACTAGGGCAGACTGCCGAAGCAGGTAGGGGCCCTCTGTCTGTTATCTGAGCTGATAAGGACAACACCCTTTTGTGGCGGAGGTCCTTATCAGCTGCCGCAATGTTGCGTGTCTGGGGGCGCACACTGTATGAAAAGGATTTATCTACTGGCCGGCGAGTGGAGCGAAATGCCAACATGTCACCCAGTCAGAGGCTGCATGCCCAGCAGAGTGCCTGAAGTCAGCGGAGATGACAGACTCTGATTCAGGGATATGTACTTATTAGCTGCTGAATACTACAAAAGAAGGCTTGCCGGATTGAGGGGGGGTTTAAGGATGGAGAAACCCCTCTCGCTTAAGTAAGTGAGAATTTATATCACTGCATGCACTCCAATTTTTTTATTTTTCTATTTCTATTTGTGTTATTCGGAGTGATGTGTTACTAACCGAAGTTGATTGAAGCGGATAAGGACCGACACAAGATATTAGAAAATTCTCTCTATCCAAGTGTAAGTGCTTTTCTTTATGTAACAAATCAAAAGGTGATAATTGTCTGAAGAATTCTGGGACTGCTTCCAAAAAGTTTTTTCTATGTACTTTTCAATATAGTAATTTTTTACATAGATTAGTACTATATGTGTGATGCAAGGTATTTTTATTTTTTTTGGTAGGGCATAGTCGGATAACCCCTTTTTTTATTTCTGCACTTTTGTTTTTTCCACCTCACATTCTAAAAAGCATAACGCTTTCAATTTTCCACCTATAGACCCATGTGAGAGCTTGTATTTTGCATCACCAATTTTACTTTGTAATACCATTAATCATTTCACCACAAAATCTATGTCAGAACCATAAAAAAATTATTTGTTGGGCAAAGATGGAAAAAAAAACGCCATTTTGGAACTTTTGGGGGCTTCTGATTCTTCGCAGTGCACTTTCTGGTAAAAATGACACCTTATATTTATTCTGTAGATCATACGATTAATATGATTAGTACATTTTATTTTACTTCTTTTAAAAAATTATAACTTTTTGTACAAAAATTTACATGTTTAAAAATGTCCTTTTCCGACCCCTATAACTTTTTTATTTCTCCGTATATGGGGATGTATGAGGGCTCTGTTCTTATTTGTTTTTATTGGTGCTTTGATCTGTTTTTAATAGTTTTTATTGGAACCATGTTTGTTTTGATGAGACCTTCTGATCGGTTTTTATAAAAAAAAAAATTTTTAGGGTATACAAAGTGACTGAAAATACGCAATTCTGGGCTTTAGTATTTTTTTACATAAACGCCGTAGACCACACTGTTTAATTAACATTATATTTTATAGTTTGGACATTTACGCACACGGTGATATGACATATGTTTATTTTTGTTTACGTTTTTTTTATGGGAAAAGGGGAGTGATTAAAACGCGATTGTTCCAGTGAACCATGACTGGAGCACAGGAGCACCAACGGTGAGGAGGCAGGTAAGGGCCCTCCCACTGTCCTTGCATCTGATCGGGATTCTGTGGATAGTTTTTTTTTTTTTTTTACATTTTAGATGCCGCAACCAACTTTGAGCAACCAACCGCACGGTCCCGGCTGCTATCAGGACCCGTGGCTAATGCCGGACATTGCGGTTCCGGTAAATGGGTCTAAGGGGTAAATGCCGGGAATGACTGCAATCAGTGATTTCAGGCATTAGCTACGAGTTCTGCTAAGCCATCCCGCTATGATGCACACTTAGACGGGGATCAGGCGCAGGGCGTACATGTACACCCTTTGTCCTTAAGAAGTTAAAATTATTGACTGCTCTTTCTTTATCGGTGGGCAAACGTACAAAGTCAGCAGAGGATCAAATATTTTTTCCTTCACTACATATAAAATAAGGCATTATCTCAATGACATTCAATCTTTGATATTAATGTAAAAATCAACGGGTGAAAAAAAATTACGATTTCCCTTTTACTTCAATGGAGAAAATGTATGTTTTTCTATCCAGCCAAGTAAACAGAACATTCAATGGAAACACTGATGTAACCGATGACAACTCTTCAGTCTCATCATTGTAAGTTAAACAGTATCCACTCCAGGATAATCTATATATATATATATATATAAAAAGAAAAGGCCTGACTCACTGACTCATCAATGCCCAGTCTAAACCCTTGGACCTAGAAAGTAGATTTTTTTCACAGGTGTTGTTTTTAAGACGTAGGCGAGGAATAAGAAAGGATTTTTCGAAATTCAACCCTTAAGGGGGTAAAAAGGGGTTGAAAGTTTGTATGGAAGTCCGTCATTTTTGAAGCTAGAAGCATAAAACTTTGTTTTTAGGCTAACAATTAGTGATAAAGAAACATGTGTTTTAACGTTTTCTAAAATTCCACCCCTGAAGGGGTGATAACGTTTTCTAAAATTCCACCCCTGAAGGGGTGAAATGGGGGTTAAAATTTTGCATGAATTAACCCCTTGCCGCAGAATGCCGGGTATACTGGGCGCTGCGGCACGGGAGGGTTATAAAGCGAGCTCAGGAGCTCGCATCATACCCGCACGGTCCCGGCTGCTATCAGGACCTGTGGCTAATGCCGGACATTGCGGTTCCGGCAAATGTTTGGCATTAACTCTTTAGACGCCGCGATCAAAGTTGAAAGAATTCGGGTTGTTTGGATGCCCGTAGACTTTACCCAGAGCGGCCTCATTACTATATGATCCTAAAAAGTAGATCTATGTTACCCCAAATTTAATGCAAGTGAAGCCGCGGGCAAAAGCTAGTTGATACATGTAACAATCCAAGTGTGCTGGTCAGACATGTGAGAGATTTCAGGTCTGTATTTGTTTTCACTGATAGCACAGATCTTGAAAATGGTTCAGAACATTATTATGTGTATGCAGAAAGTACCAAACAGCCTTACCTAAACATCTTTCAGTTTTCACTTTGCAGTGGTCATGAATTTATGAACTGTGAATGTTGCACATAGACATAAAAAAGTCGCAAGCCCCTCCAAAAAGCCATAAACCTAAGCCAAACCAGACCTGGCTAACAAAACAGAGGACGAATCATGCAAAATGGTGTTCTTAAGGGATTTATTGTTTTTTGCTTATGTGAGCCAAAATGTATCAACCCCCCTTGATAGTATGATAAATATGTCGCACGTAATCAAAAATAAATGACTTTACTAAAACACACGTACTAAAGATGACAATGATAAATCTCTCCCATGGTCTATGATTAAGGTCAGTGTTACCAAAATGCGTCATATCCGCATATCTGTTGTTGCTATATACAAAGAATAGGGGGCAAGTAGCTGATTGGTAGGATCCAACCATTGGGACCCCTGCTGATCACAAGAACGGGGGTTACTTTGTCCCCTAAGTGAAGAGAGTGGCAGTGTGCAAGAATGACTGCCATCAATTTCCTGGCAGTGGGACTGCTGAAGATAACTAGACAATAACAAAGTTATAACCTTGACATAAGGTGGCTGGGCAGTCACACCCAGTGGCGTACCTACCGTTTGGCGAACCCGGCTGATGAGGCCGCTCCACTACTGACTAAAAAAAGGGCCTGCCGCTGCCTCCGCTACTGAGGATCCAGGACACTTGTCCTGGATCCCCAGGCAGACAGTGCTGCCTTCTGCTGCATGTGCGGTACACACACATACATTAGAATATATAGCATCTCGCCAGGGGCACAAGGGGCTCTAGGTACGCCTCTGGTCACACCATGTGTAATAAGCTCCATAAGTGACACGTGACAACTGTATCTTTAGGATTTCAGTCCAATCCCAGCAGTTTACACCTCTAAATACTGTAATGAATAGCGATAATGGAATGTAAAGAGTGATTTGACAGGTACCATACATGTCTGGATTCTTCAGCAAACCCTGATACTATTGTGGCAGGCTGTACTAATGAAGTGCCAGATCAACACAACACATATCTATTGCATTGATGTGTTTGCCAACCAGGCTGATACCCTCCAGCTGATACCCGGACATGCAGGGAGCTGTCATTTTACAACAGTTGGTGGCACCCTGCATGGGAAACACTGGTGTGAGAAATTGTATGATTGCTCATGAAAGGTTCCTAGAAGTACTAAATACTGTATGTGTATAAAAAAGCTTTCAAAAATATCATGTAAATCCTTTTCCAATTTAAAAAAAAAAATAAAAATAAAAAATAATAATCTTGACCAGTGTTTTCCCCTCCCCCATTGTGTCTTTGTTTTTCAATGTTCTCTAGTATCTTCGGGCCATACCTGAGATACAATGATTTTTGTGTAGTGACCGATGCTGATGCTCTGTAAGATGCCTGTAGTCCTTAGGCTAAGTTCACATTGCCGCTGTGCTCTGTCCCGTTCTGGGTCCGCACGGCTCTTTTTCCCCCTTGGAACGGACCCATAAATGGATTGGAGCACAACGGACTCCACCAGGTCCCGATGGTTCCCATTGACTTGAATGGGGTCTGTCGGAGATCCGGTAGTTCACCAGAGTTCAGTGGAGAAATAAATAGCGCATGCACAATTTTTTTCTCTGCTAAAATAGATGGAACTGCTGGTGGAGCTCCATAAAGCGGAGCAATGTGAACTTAGCCTTAAAGGGGTACTCCGGTGAAAAACTTTTTTTTTTTTTTTTAAATCAACTGGTGCCAGAAAGTTAAACAGATTTGTAAATTACTTCTATTAAAAAAATCTTAATCCTTCCTGTACTTATTAGCTGCTGAATACTACAGCAGACATTCTTTTCTTTTTGAAACACAGAACTGTCTGCTGACATCACGAGCACAGTGCTCTCTGCTGACATCTCTGTCCATTTTAGGAACTGTCCAGAGCAGCATATGTTTGCTATGGGGATTTCCTTTTACCCTGGACAGTTCCTAAAAATGGACAGAGATGTCAGCAGAGAGCACTGTGCTCATGATGTCAGCAGAGAGCTCTGTGTTTCAAACGGAAAAGAATTTCCACTGTCGTATTCAGAAGCTAATAAGTACAGGAAGGATTAAGATTTTTTAATAGAAGTAATTTACAAATCTGTTTAACTTTCTGGAACCAGTTGATTTAAAAAAAAAAAAAAAAAAAAAAAGTTTTTCACCGGAGTACCCCTTTAACCCCTTAAGGACCAAGGACGTACCGGTACGTCCTTGGTCCTGCTCTTCTGATATAACGCGGGGTTACACAGTAACCCCGCGTCATATCATGGCGGGCCCGGCGTCATAGTGAAGCCGGGACCCGCCTCTAATAGCGCGCAGCGCCGATCGCGGCGCCGCGCGCTATTAACCCTTTAGCCGCGCGCTCAAAGCTGAGCCGCGCGGCTAAAAGTGAAAGTTCCCGGCTAGCTCAGTCGGGCTGTTCGGGATAGCCGCGGCTAATCGCGGCATCCCGAACAGCTTACAGGACAGCGGGAGGGCCCCTTCCTGCCTCCTCGCTGTCCGATCGCCGAATGACTGCTCAGTGCCTGAGATCCAGGCATGAGCAGTCATCCGGCAGATTCGTCGATCACTGGTTTCCTATGAGAAACCAGTGATCAACATAGAAGATCAGTGTGTGCAGTGTTATAGGTCCCTATGGGACCTATAACACTGCAAAAAAAAAGTGAAAAAAAAAAGTGAATAAAGATCATTTAACTCCTCCCCTATTAAAAGTTTGAATCACCCCCCTTTTCCAATAATAAAAAAAACACAGTGTAAATAAAGATAAAAATAAACATATGTGGTATCACCGCGTGCGGAAATGTCCGAATTATAAAAATATATCATTAATTAAACCGCTCGGTCAATGGCGTGCGCGCAAAAAAATTCCAAAGTCCAAAATAGTGCATTTTTGGTCACTTTTTATATCATTTAAAAATGAATAAAAAGTGATCAATAAGTCCTATCAATACAAAAATGGTACCGTTAAAAACTTCAGATCACGGCGCAAAAAATGAGCGCTCACACCGCCCCATACACGGAAAAATAAAAAAAGTTATAGGGGTCAGAAGATGACAATTTTAAACGTATTAATTTTCCTGCATGTAGTTATGATTTTTTCCAGAAGTCCGACAAAATCAAACCTATATAAGTAGGGTATCATTTTAATCGTATGGACCTACAGAATACATATCAGGTGTCATTTTTACCGAAAAATGTACTACGTAGAAACGGAAGCCCCCAAAAGTTACAAAACAGCGTTTTTTTTTCAATTTTGTCGCACAATGATTTTTTTTTCCCGCTTCACCATAGATTTTTGGGCAAAATGACTGACGTCATTACAAAGTAGAATTGGTGGTGCAAAAAATAAGCCATCATATGGATTTTTAGGTGCAAATTTGAAAGAGTTATGATTTTTTAAAGGCAAGGAGCAAAAAACGAAAATGCAAAAACGGAAAAACCTCCGGTCCTTAAGGGGTTAATGGAGTACACCGCTGAAAACATCGGGCCGGCAGCAGTGACGTCCGGAACACAGAAGCTTGCAGCTTCTGCATTTGTGACACCCCACCCCCTCCACTCATTTATGGGAGGGGCCGTGACGGCTAGTACATAGTCATCATGCCTCCACGTGAATGGAGGGGGCTTTGGTGGCTGGCATCGCCAGTCATCGGTCACGGAGTGGAGTTCGCTCCCTGCACCAAATGACAGGGGTGCCGCAGCGAAGATCGCAGGGGTCCCCAGAGGTGGGACCCCCTCGATTAGACATAAGATGTTTTCAGCGGAGTACCCCTTCAATATGCGATTTAGTCCAATTGTATTGCAGTTCTTTCTATGTCATATGATGTCTTTAGAGATACTGTTTCCTTTTACTTTATTAACCTCTTAGTGACCAACTGTCAATATTTTTTTGGCAGTGACTAATGGGACTTTGGCTAGGCCCTGCCTTTTTCATGGCGGCAGCCTGGCACCCCAGAGCTGGCACCCCAGGAGCTCGGTTGTCAGCATGACACCCCGGACTGAGAAAATCTCTGATCCTGGCAGTTTAACCTATAACATACCACATGACTGTAACATTTAATGCATTTGCAGGCCTCTGGGACCCCAATGGCAGTCTGGCGACACAATCGCCTGTTGCTGATGGGTTTCCATGGCAGCAGGTCCCCCAGGTCTGCCATGTATGTGCTTCTGCCTCTGGCACGGCTGCATAGATTTCCTGTCAGCATAATATACCGCACTACAATGTAATGAAGTGTATTATATCATATCATACCTAAAATGATATCATTATTTATTCCACACAGTCAAGCCTAAATTAAAAAACAAAATACCAACATTGGTGTATTTTCATAATCTGCCTCCCAAAAAACATAAAAAAGCAATCAAAAAGTCATATACAGTATATACAAAAAGGAAAGCAATAAACCGAAAACTTATCCCACAAAAGCCCCCAAACAACTCTGACGAGAGAACAATTAAAAGAAAATTATAAATTATTATTATTTTTTTTTTTACTTAGAAACAATAAAACTTTTGTATCGCTATCATTCTAGTGACCCAGAGAATAAAGTTATCACATTTCTTTTACGGCATGGTGAAAGGCGCAAAACTTGCATTTTATTCCCATGATTCCACAGCCCCCCCAAATATTATGAGTTAGTCAATTTATGTTATGAATCCCAAAATGGTGCCATTTTCAAGTGAAACTAGTCCTGCCAGAAATAATCCACCAAGTGGCTACTTGGAAGGAAATATAAAATAAATAAAGAATGGCTTGGTCAGTGAGTGGTTAAAAAAAGAACTTTATTAATCTCGAGCTGTGAAAGTCATAAAGGAGAAAAAACTTCATCGGTGCCTGCTAGTCACTTATAGAAGAATGGAAGAAAAAAGAGAGACTGATTGCTGGGGGTTCCATTCACTGACATGTGACATGCTGTAGGGCAGGTTGCTGTCCAGTGCATTGTTTCCCAACCAGGAGACTGATTGCTGGGGGTTCCATTCACTGACAGGTGACACATCCTGTATGGCAGGTTGCTGTCCAGTGCATTGTTTCCCAACCAGAAGACTGATTGCTGGGGGTTCCATTCACTGACAGGTGACATGATGTAGGGCAGGTTGCTGTCCAGTGCATTGTTTCCCAACCAGGAGACTGATTGCTGACGGTTCCATTCACTGACAGGTGACACATCCTGTATGGCAAGTTGCTGTCTAGTGCATTTTTTCCCAACCAGGAGACTGATTGCTTGGGTTTCCATTCACTGACAGGTGACACATCCTGTATGGCAGGTTGCTGTCTAGTGCATTGTTTCCCAACCAGGAGACTGATTGCTGGGGGTTCCATTCACTGACAGGTGAAACATCCTGTATGGCAGGTTGCTGTCCAGTGCATTGTTTCCCAAACAGGAGACTGATTGCTGGGGGTTCCATTCACCGACAGGTGACACATCCTGTATGGCAGGTTGCTGTCTAGTGAATGGTTTCCCAACCAGAAGACTGATTGCTGGGGGTTCCATTCACTGACAGGTGACATAATGTAGGGCAGGTTGCTGTCCAGTGCATTGTTTCCCAACCAGGAGACTGATTGCTGACGGTTCCATTCACTGACAGGTGACACATCCTGTATGGCAGGTTGCTGTCTAGTGCAGGGTTTCCCAACCAGGGTTCCTCCAGCTGGTGCAAAACTACAACTCCCAGCATGCCCGGACAGCCAAAGGCATGTTGGGAGTTGTAGTTTTTGCACCAACTGGAGACATCCTGGTGTAGTATAATGGGCACATGTACTGCAGCAGCTGATCGATGGTCACACTACTGTTCACAGCCTCTGTTCCGGTGCACTGTGTTATCAGATCCTGCTTGTACGGGAGGACAGCAGTGCTGAACAGGTGCCAGCTCACTGCAGGGAGCACGCCATTCAAGTGACAGCGCCATCCTCCACCCCGTCAGCCCGGCTCCGCGCTCCACACAACGCCCAGTCAAGTGACGCTCCGGCCGCTGGGCGGGATCCAGTCCTCGGCTTCACTCCCGTGCGCGCTCCCCGCGTCCTGTACTGCTGTCGTGAGCGCGCACCGCGGAGGGAGCTGACGGACGGGGCCGGCCTCACAGCGGGGGAGTCGCCGACAAACTCCGTGTCGTTTGCCCTATGGCCATGCTGGTTCGGTGATCGGGGGCGCCGCTGGGCGATGGATTCCTGGAGGGACTGCTTCCTGGTGCGCTGGGTCTGGCAGCAGCTGGTACGTGTCCTGTACTCGGCGCATTGATCTGGGGCAGCCCCGCAGGATAGTCCGGGGATCCGTGTAGGCCTCAATCTCAGTCCGGACTGAGAACTTTTTGCCGTTGGTTGTGTGTGTTGTGGCGCCGTCCTGAGGTGATGGCGGCGGGAGGTGTGAGGGGCTGACACGGTCATGGCTGTGGAGGACATATGGGAGAGTTACACAACTTTATATGCGGGGTGTGCGGCTCTTGTCCTCATACGTGACACCGCCATAGTGATGAGGGCATCCCCCTGACAACACTGACAGGATTACAGCGCCTGGCCTGGCACATGGGGATTCCGACAGCTGCCATTCCATCCTGCTGCACCACACATGGTGGCACACACCAACTTCATCCTATGTGCTGGGGCACTTTGTTACCAACGGCTAATGTGTCCGAGCCACACCGGGAAGTCAGGAAGTGTGGGGTCAGTAAGGATGGGGTCAGGAAGTGTGGTGTCAGTAAGGATGGGGTCAGGAAGTGTGGTGTCAGTAAGGATGGGGTCAGGAAGTGTGGGGTCAGTCAGTAAGGATGGGGTCAGGAAGTGTGGGGTCAGTAAGGATGGGGTCAGGAAGTGTGGTGTCAGTAAGGATGGGGTCAGGAAGTGTTGTGTCAGTAAGGATGGGGTCAGGAAGTGTGGGGTCAGTAAGGATGGGGTCAGGAAGTGTGGGGTCAGGAAGGATGGGGTCAGGAAGTGTGGTGTCAGTAAGGATGGGGTCAGGAAGTGTTGTCAGTAAGGATGGGGTCAGGAAGTGTGTTGTCAGTCAGGAACTGTGGAGTCAGTCAGTAAAGATGGGGTCAGGAAGTGTGATGTCTGTCAGTAAGGATAGGGTCAGGAAGTGTGATGTGTCAGTAAGGATGGGGTCAGGAAGTGTGTGGTGTCAGTAAGGATGGGGTCAGGAAGTGTGATGTGTCAGTAAGGATGGGGTCAGGAAGTGTGGTGTCAGTAAGGATGGGGTCAGGAAGTGTGGTGTCAGTAAGGATGGGGTCAGGAAGTGTGGTGTCAGTAAGGATGGGGTCAGGAAGTGTGGTGTCAGTAAGGATGGGGTCAGGAAGTGTGGGATCAGTAAGGATGGGGTCAGGAAGTGTGGTGTCTGTCAGTAAGGATGGGGTCAGGAAGTGTGGTGTCAGTAAGGATGGGGTCAGGAAGTGTGGTGTCTGTAAGGATGGGGTCAGGAAGTGTTGTCAGTAAGGATGGGGTCAGGAAGTGTGATGTCTGTCAGTAAGGATAGGGTCAGGAAGTGTGATGTGTCAGTAAGGATGGGGTCAGGAAGTGTTGTCAGTAAGGATGGGGTCAGGAAGTGTGGTGTCAGTAAGGATGGGGTCAGGAAGTGTGGTGTCTGTAAGGATGGGGTCAGGAAGTGTTGTCAGTAAGGATGGGGTCAGGAAGTGTTGTCAGTAAGGATGGGGTCAGGAAGTGTTGTCAGTAAGGATGGGGTCAGGAAGTGTTGTCAGTAAGGATGGGGTCAGGAAGTGTTGTCAGTAAGGATGGGGTCAGGAAGTGTTGTGTCAGTAAGGATGGGGTCAGGAAGTGTTGTCAGTAAGGATGGGGTCAGGAAGTGTGGTGTCTGTAAGGATGGGGTCAGGAAGTGTTGTCAGTAAGGATGGGGTCAGGAAGTGTTGTCAGTAAGGATGGGGTCAGGAAGTGTTGTGTCAGTAAGGATGGGGTCAGGAAGTGTGGTGTCAGTCAGGAACTGTGGAGTCAGTCAGTAAGGATGGGGTCAGCAAGTGTGGGGTCAGTCAGCAAGGATGGGGTCAGGAAGTGTGGTGTCAGTCAGTAAGGATGGGGTCAGGAAGTGTGGGGTCAGTCAGGAACTGTGGAGTCAGTAAGGATGGGGTCAGGAAGTGTGGTGTCTGTCAGTAAGGATGGGGTCAGGAAGTGTGGTGTCTGTCAGTAAGGATGGGGTCAGGAAGTGTGGGGTCAGTCAGTAAGGATGGGGTCAGGAAGTGTGGGGTCAGTCAGTAAGGATGGGGTCAGGAAGTGTGGGGTCAGTCAGTAAGGATGGGGTCAGGAAGTGTGGGGTCAGTCAGTAAGGATGGGGTCAGGAAGTGTGGGGTCAGTCAGTAAGGATGGGGTCAGGAAGTGTGGGGTCAGTCAGTAAGGATGGGGTCAGGAAGTGTGGGGTCAGTCAGTAAGGATGGGGTCAGGAAGTGTGGGGTCAGTCAGTAAGGATGGGGTCAGTCAGTAAGGATGGGGTCAGGAAGTGTGGGGTCAGTCAGTAAGGATGGGGTCAGGAAGTGTGGGGTCAGTCAGTAAGGATGGGGTCAGGAAGTGTGATGTGTCAGTAAGGATGGGGTCAGGAAGTGTGAAGTAAGTCAGTGAGGATGGGGTAAGGAAGTGTGGGGTCAGTCAGTAAGGATGGAGTCAGGAAGTGTGGGGTCAGTATGAAGGGGGTTAGGAAGTATGGCGTCAGAAAACATGTCAGCCAGTAAAGATGGGGTCAGGGAGTATGGTAGCAGTAAGGATTGAATATGTATGTGGACACAATAACTGGGTAATAATAAAAATTTGTAATCATATTTGATGCTCAGGATTTTAAGCCACGGATTTAAAGCTGCGTTCAGTGATTTAAATTACATTAAACTCTATAGCATAAAATCTGCAGCTTTAAATCCTGCACTTCAAATATATGCAGGATTCTGTACATAGACCCTAAAGGGTTTTGCCCACTATGATATTTTAAAGTACTGAAAAAGTTATCCAGGTCACACACAGGAAACGCCAAGAAAAGGTCAATTCCGTATATATACACCTATTCATATTGCCAGCAGAGAGCTGTGATTGGCCAGATGGCTCCAGCCAATCACAACTCTGTGGGAAATATGAATATGTGTATATATACGGCAGTGCAGGGGACCAGAGAAGAGCGGCCTCTCGCATCTATACATTATACAGGACGATCACAGCGGGTGTCAGTAGGGATACTCGCTGCTATCTGTCTATTAGCAGAGTGTGCTCCATGTTGGGAGCAGTAGTACCTGCAGTTAAGGACAGATCACAGCAAGTGCCACTCCTGACACCCGCTGCGATCATCCTTCATCCCTGAGATGCGGAGCGGCTTTCTCCTGCGCTTGCATCTCTGCACTCTACTCCGGCCGGCCACTCCCCATTCATATTTCCCGCTGAGAGCTGTGATTGGCTGCCACCATCCGGCCAATCCCCACTCTGGGCGGAAAATATGAATGAGTGATGTTCTTTCACATCATTGGCCGAATTACAGAGCAGAGATGTGAGCGCTGTATAGAGCCGCTCCGCATCTCTGCTATATTATGGACTATTGCATCGGGTGTCAGGAGTGACACCCAGGGCGATTTGTCTATTAGTACAGGTACTACTACTCCCATCATGGAACAGTGTTTTCCATGCTGGGAGTAGTAGTACTACCTAAAAAATATTAAAAAAAATTCATACAAAAAAAGGGAAAAACACACACTATATTTTTATTATTGTCGGCTACATTTTTAGTGCCCTGTTTAAAAATGAATTAAAATTTTGAAAATGCAATTTCCAATCAAACGCAAAAACGCCAGAAAAAACGTCAGACGCTAGAAATTGCACTGGCGGTTTTCTCGCTTTTTTTTTTTACACAAAAAAAGCACAGGAAAAATAAACAAGTGAAAACTTAGCCTTAGCCTTAGTCCTTAGGGAACTCCATAGAACCACGTGTGCTCTGTGCTTGATCCACCCCACTGGACCACCAGTGAGGGTTTAAATGTCTCTTTAGACGCCGCTATCAAATTTGACAGCGGAGATCTAAAGGGTTTATAGCCGGCCGCGGCGATCGCCGCATGTCGGCTATTTACAGCAGCCCCCAGCTACAGGAATCAGCTGGGGGCCAGCCGGTATCCGCGGGCTCAAGTCGGGAGCCTGCGTCATACACCGCTTGCCGTCTTAGGACGAGACTGCTCATCCTTAGGGTGCGTTCCCACAGGGCGTATACGCAGCGTATTTGACGCTGCGCAAAATGTATGGCAGCAGCGGGAAATACGCTGCGTATCCCTTGCTCACTATACACACAGGGCTTTCCGGCGGCAGCCCTATGTGTGTAGTGAGTTTTGGAGGCGGGGACGTGTGCCGGCGTGTCTGTGACGCGCGGCCCCGCCTCCAAAACTCACTACACACATAGGGCTGCCGCCGGAAAGCCCTGTGTGTATAGTGAGCAAGGGATACGCAGCGTATTTCCCGCTGCTGCCATACATTTTGCGCAGCGTCAAATACGCTGCGTATGCGCCCTGTGGGAACGCACCCTTAGACTGCAACCAGTTAAGGTAAATTATTTTAAGGGTAGGGTCACATGTGTTGCATATTTTACTACCCATTGTAGTCAGTGGGTAGCAAAATCAGCTGCAGAAAATATGCAGCATGTGTCACACTGCCCTTAAAGTTTACAGAGGCATGTCTCCTATTGAATATAATAGGACCTGTGCACAATACTCGCTGGGCATGATACAAATGCCTCAGCAACTATACAGACCAGCATGAAGTAGGGTCGCGGCAATACTGATGTTGAGCGGGTGAGAAATACTTTGGGTCCAGATTTTTCATCCAGACATAATTCTAGATGCATTGCTTCATATAAAAGAAAAGGCTTAAAGGAGAAATCTGGCAAAAATAAACTTATCCGGCAGACAGGAACTTTTCTTCATGCTATCATTCCAAATCAGGGGTTATTTTTGCCCACTGAATAGGACATTATGGGGAGAGGCTCCCCCCCCCCCCCCCCCCCCATTTCTACTATAGGAATAAGGAGTTGCACATATAGTCACCCCTTGGACCTCTTTAGGCCGCCTGCTATTCTGATTGTTTATTATGTGGATCATGGGGAGTTTTTGGTCTCTACAAGTCTACTGAATGTGTGAATATATGTGCACGTAGACACAAGCAGAAGTGTCAGGTTTCAACACATCTTGGGGGGTAATTTAAATGTCCGTCTTCAGTAAAATCCTGCAGCCCTTTGATTTGGCTGATTCATCCCTGATTAACCCCCTAATAGCCATGATACGTCTTTTGTTGGCAGGACAGAAGTGGCCCAGCACTGGTCTCCTGTACACAATATTAGAGGAGTTCTGGCTCTTACCACCAGAAACAGAGAAACCTCTGATCCTTTACTTTAACCATTTATATGCTGCAGTCAAATATTACTTACTACATCTATATGGTTTCAGGGCATTTACAAATAGGGGTGTGAATTGGCAAGAATCTGGCGATATATGTATCACGATACACGTATGAGGATACAGTATATCCTGATATATCCCAATTCTGTATCGGTACCATTTTGGTATTGATCTGACTTTTTAATCTTTTAACTTTTTTTGTGGGATATTATAAAAATTATTATTATTTTATATATTTTTTTTACATTTACATCATTTACCTTATGGGATACATATTGTTATATTTTAATTGGTCGTACAAATACATGTTTTATTTTTATTATGTTTACATGTTTTTATATAGGAATAGGGGGTGATTTGGAATTTTGAAATAAGGAATGGGTTAATGTGTGTCTTTTAAAGTTTTATTAAAACATTTTATTTTTTACACTTTATTAGTCCCTTAGGGGACTTTTAGGAGGAATCATTAGATTCCTCATGAAGATCAATAGAGTTCTATTGAACTCCATTAATCTGTGTGCTCTGCTATCCATTGATAGAGCCTAGTCCAGCCAGGCTATATCAATGACAGAGCCACAGACACCAGGGAAGCAGAGGTAAGCCCTCCGGCTACCTCTATAGTGGATTGTGCCCCCCCCCCCCCCCCCCACCCGCCTGCAATCGCACTGCAGGGGGCAATACACCCCACTAGCCAACCAGGGAGCATTCACAGGTCCCTTTAGACACCGCTGTCAGCTTTGTCAGGGTTAATAGCCAGTCACGGCAATCGCCGCATGCTGGCTATTAGCGGTGGCCCCCAGCTACTGAGAACAGCCGTGGGCTGCAGAGTATGGAGCGGGCTCGAGTCAGGAGCCTGCTCCATACACCCCTCTGAGCGCTGCCGTGCTTGTCGGGGGCTTTCAGGTCCGGCCCTTCTTGCCCGAAGCAGGGCTAAGGGCCAGAAAAATTCCCCTGCCCCGTGCCCGTAACTGCATGTGCCGGGCATCAGGCGATTGGAATTCCACATCCCTGACTGTTTATAAAAGATCGATTCGAACATATTTTGAATCGGTACTAGTATTGTCTAATGAAATATCGGGATAAATGACAGAATCAATTTTTTTCTTACACCTCTATTTACAAACTTATAGAAGGACATTTATTGTTGTGTATCTTTAAAAAGTTTGTTTTGAAGTCATTTATTTCTGCTTTTGTTTTGCTATGTGCAACATATTTATTATAATATACAATAAATCACTTCAGGAGACCACTTTGTATGATTCCTCCTCTGCGATATTTATTTATTTATTTTTTACCCAATGGGTGCAACTTTTTTAAAATGTTGTCCACAGCCAGTTTTGTCAGGCTCCATTCACACTATGTTTTCACACATCCATTCATTTAACTGAGCCGTCTGCAGTCAGATAATTCTGAAAACCGTGGTCACAGTTCAAAAATGAGCCAACCGGAGTCTCTGACTGCAGCCGGCTCATTTTAAATGAATGGGATAAAAAAAAAAAAAAAAATTGCCACCTGTATCCCAAAAACATAGTGTGAATACACCCTAAGCCAGGTCTGTGTAGATTGAGGGCTTTGCAACAAATGTGCAATTTTAAGAAAAGTTGTACTTTATAAATCAGCAACCCCTGCAAAGTGAAGAACCTAAATTCTTGTTGTATAGTCAAAATCACTTCAGCAAAAACTTGCAGACATTTCTGCTCCTTCTACACAACAGGAAGGCTCTAAACCTGTTTGTGAATTCCCACCCATAGACCCTAATGCAAGGAGGGTATAACAACTGTTTGTAATGAAGTGTACTGCCTTAGGTATAAAGGTTACTATATTGTCTCATACACTTTAGACTTGTTTATAGCTTAACCCCTTAAGGACCCAGCCAATTTTCACTGTAGGACCCGGCCATTTTTTGCACATCTGACCACTTTCACTTTAAGCATTAATAACTCTGGGATGCTTTAACCTTTCATTCTGATTCAGAGATTGTTTTTTTTCGTGACATATTCTACTTTATTTAAGTGGTAAAATTTTGTCAATACTTGCATCATTTCTTGGTGAAAAATGCCAAAATTTGATGAAAAAATTGAAAATTTAGCATTTATTTTTAACTTTGAAGCTCTCTGCTAATAAGGAAAATGAATATTCCAAATAAATTATATATTGATTCACATATACAATATGTCTACTTTATGTTTGCATCATAAAGTTTACATGTTTTTACTTTTGGAAGACATCAGAGGGCTTCAAAGTTCACCAGCAATTTTCCAATTTTTCACAACATTTTCAAAATCGAAATTTTTCAGGAACCAGTTCAGTTTTGAAGTGGATTTGAGGGGCCTTCATATTAGAAATACCCCATAAATGACCCCATTATAAAAACTGCACCCCTCAAAATATTCAAAATGACATTCAAAAGGTTTGTTAACCCTTTAGGTGTTTCACAGGAATAGCAGCAAATTGAAGGAGAAAATTCAAAATCTTCATTTTTTTACACTATCATGTTCTTGTAGACCCAGTTATTGAATTTTTACAAGGGGTAAAAGGAGAGAAATCTTCCTAAAATGTGTAACCCAATTTCTCTCGAGTAAGAAAACACCTCATATGTGTATGTCAAGTGTTCGGCGGGCGCAGTAGAGAGCTCAGAAGGGAAGGAGCGTTAATTGGATTTTGGAGAGTGAGTTTTTTTTTAAATGGTTTTTGGGGGGACTGTCACATTTTGGAAGCCCCTATGGTGCCAGAACAGCAAAAAAAAAAAAAAAAAACCACATGGCATACTATTTTGGAAACGGCACCCTTCAAGGCACGTAACAAGGGATCCAGTGAGCCTTAACACCCCACAGGTGTTTGACGACTTTTCGTTAACCTGTTGGGGACGAAGGGCGTATCCATACGCCCGTGGGAATTTCGGTCCCCGCCGGGCGGGGACCGGGCCGGGGTGACTGCTGATATCTATCAGCAGGCACCCCGTGCAAATGCCCAGGGGGGTCATTAGACCCCCCCCATGACGGCGATCGGCGCAAATTGCAAGTGAATTCACACTTGCGATTTGCGCCGATTCCGGGTCATTACGGGTCTATGGTGACCCGGTGACCCGGAATAGAAGGGGGATCGCGGGTGTCTAAGACACCCACGATCCCCCTAAAGCGATAGGAGTGAGGTGGCACGGGTGCCACCCCTCCTATCCCTGCTATTGGTGGTCTATACGCGACCACCAATAGCAGATCAGGGGCGGAGGGGTTTACTTTCGTTTTCCCCGTCCTGCCCACCCACAATAGGCGGGGCAGAACGGGGAAAACGAAGAGGAGCGGCGCCGGAGTCCACTTACCCCTCCGGAGGCTGCGGAGCGACGGCGATCGGGGGGCGGCGACGGAGATCTGCGGCGGCGTGCGGCAGAAGAGGACGGCTCCCGGATGCGACGGAAGCCGGTGAGTAGTTGCCTAGCAACATCTAGATGGCTACAGTCTGAGACCACTATAGTGGTCTCTAGACTGTAGCCCTCCAGATGTTGCAAAACTTCAACTCCCAGCATGCCCAGACAGCTGTTTGCTTTGTGGGCATGCTGGAATTTGTAGTTTTGCAATAGCTGGAGGTCTACAGTTTAGAGACCACTGCACAGTGATCTCTACACTGCCCTCTAGATCTTGCAAAACTACAACTCCTAGCATGCCCACACAGCTGTTTGCTGTCTGGGCATGCTGGGAGTTGTAGTTTTGCAACATCTGGAGGTACACATTTTGGAGATCACTGTTCAGTGGTCTCCAAATTGTAGCAGTTCAGATGTTGCAAAACTACAAATTCCAGCATGCCCACACAGAAAACAGCTGTCTCGGCATGCTGGGAGTTGTAGTTGCGTACCTCCAGCTGTTGCATAACTACATCTCCCAGCATGCCCTTCTGTGATCAGTACATGCTGGGAATTGTAGTTTTGCAACAGCTGGAGGCACGCTGGTTGGAAAATACTGAGTTAGGTAACAGAACCTAACTGAAGGTTTTCCAACCAGCGTGCCTCCAGCTGTTGCAAAACTACAACTCCCAGCATGCACGGTCTGTCAGTACATGCTGGGAGTTGTAGTTTTGAAACAGCTGGAGGTTTGCCCCCCCCCATGTGAACGTACCGGGTACATTCACACGGGCGGGTTTACAGCAAGTTTCCTGCTTCAAGTATGAGCTGCGGCGCAAATTCCTAGCAGGAAACTCACCGTAACCCGCCAGTGTGAATGTACTCTAAAAACACTACACTACACTAACACATAATACAGAGTAAAACACTACATATACACCCCTTACACTGTCCCCCCCCCCCCCCCCAAATAAAAATGAAAAACATATTGTACGGCAATGTTTACAAAACGGAGCCTCCAGCTGTTGCAAAAAAAAACTCCCAGCATTTCCGGACAGTCACTGACTGTCCAGGCATGCTGGGAGTTTAGCAACAGCTGGAGGCACCCTGTTTGGGAATCACTGGCATAGAATACCCCTATGCAATCCCTAATTTAGTCCTCAAATGCGCATGGCGCTCTCTCACTTCGGAGCCCTGTCGTATTTCAAGGAAACAGTTTAGGGCCATATATGAGGTATCGCCGTACTTGGGAGAAATTGCACTACTAATTTTGGGGGCTTTTTTTTCCTTTTACCCGTTATTAAAAGGAAAAGTTGAGGTCTACACCAGCCTGTTAGTGTAAAAAAAAAATGTTTACACTAACATGCTGGTGTTGCCCTTTACTTTTTATTTTCACAAGAGGTAAAAGGAAAAAAAGACCCCCAAAATTTGTAACGCAATTTCTCCTGAGTACGGAAATACCCCTTATGTGGGAGTAAAATGCTCTGCGGGCGCACAACAAGGCTCAGGAGTGAGAGCGCACTATGTACATTTGAGGCCTAAATTGGTGATTTGCACAAGGGTGGCTGATTTTACAGCGGTTCTGCCATAAACGCAAAAAAAAAATACCCACATGTGACCCCATTTTGGAAACTACACCCCTCACGTAATGTAACAAGGGGTACAGTGAGCATTTACGCCCCACAAGTGTCTGACAGATTTTTGGAACAGTGATCGGTGAAAATGAAAAATGTAGTTTTTTTGTTTGCACAGCCCACTGCTCCAAAGATCTGTCAAACGCCAGTAGGGTGTAAATGCTCACTGTACCCCTTATTACATTCCATGAGGGGTGTAGTTTCCAAAATGGGGTCACATGTGGGGGAGTCCTTCTCTTCTGAGCATTGTAGTTCGCTCGCAGTGCACTTGACGTCCAAACATGGGGTATTTCCATACTCAGAAGAAATGGGGTTTACAAATTTTGGGGGGCATTTTCTCCTATTACCCTTTGTAAAAAAGTAAAATTTGGGGAAAAACCAGCATTTTAGTGGAAATTATTTTTTTTTTCCATTTACACATCCGACTTTAACAAAAAGTTGTCAAACACCTGTGGGGTGTTAAGGCTCACCGTACCCCTTGTTACGTTCCTTGAGGGGTGTCTTTTCCATAATAGTGTGCGATGTGGGGTTTTTTGCTGTCCTGGCACCAAAGGGGCTTCCTAAATAGGACATGCCCCCCAAAAACCATTTCAGAAAAACTCACTCTCCTAAATCCCATTGTTGCTCCTTCGCTTCTGAGCCCTCTAGTGCACCCGCCGAACAATTGACATACACACATGAGGTATTTTCTTACTCGAGAGAAATTGGGTTACAAATTTTGAGAGGATTTTTTTCCTTTTACCCCTTGTAAAAATTCAAAAACTGGGTCTACAAGAACATGCGAGTGTAAAAAATTTAGATTTTGAATTTTCTCCTTCACTTTGCTGCTATTTCTGTGAAACGCCTAAAGGGTTAACAAACTTACTGAATGTCATTTTCAATACTTTGAGGGGTGCAGTTTTTATAATGGGGTCATTTATGGGGTATTTCTAATATGAAGACCTAAACTGGTCCCTGAAAAATTCCGATTTTGAAAATGTTGCCAAAAATTGGAAAATTGCTTCTGAACTTTGAAGCCCTCTGGTGTCTTCCAAAAGTAAAAACTCATCAATTTTATGATGCAAACATAAAGTAGACATATTGTATATGTGAATCAATATATCATTTATTTGGAATATCCATATTCCTTATAAGCAGAGAGCTTCAAAGTTAGAAAAATGCAAAATTTTCTAATTTTTCATGACATTTTTGCATTTTTCACCAAGAAAGGATGCAAGTATCGACGAAAATTTACCACTAACATAAAGTAGAATATGTCCCGAAAAAACAATCTCGGAATCAAATTAAAAGCATCCCAGAGTTATTAATGCTTAAAGTGACAGTGGTCAGATTTGCAAAAAATGCTCCCGTCCTTAGGGTCATAATGGGCTCCGTCCCCAAGGGGTTAAAGTTGGATGTGTAAATTTTTTTATTTTTTTCACTAACATGCTAGTTTTCCCTCAAATTAAAAATTTTTACAAGGGAAAATAGGACAAAATGCCCCCCAAAATTTATAACCCCATCTCTTCTGAGTACCGTATTTATCGGGGTATACCACGCACCGGCTTATAACACGCACCCTGATTTTACCAAGGATAATTGGGTAAAAAAGGTTTTTCTACCCAAATATCCTTGGTAAAACTAGGGTGCGTGTGTGTGCATGCGTATACCCCGATACACCCCCAGGAAAGGCAGGGGGAGAGAGGCCATCGCTGCCCGCTTCTCTCCCCCTGCCTTTCCTGGTGTCTAGAGCCCTGCTGCCGTCGCTTCTCTCCCGCTGGCTGTCTGCGCCGCTGCCCATTCTCTCCCCCTGACTATCGGTGCCGATAGCCAGGGGGAGAGAAACGGCGCCGGCAATGGGGCAGCGTTGCCTCCCCCATCCCCGGTTGTATAATTACCTGTTGCCGGGGTCGGGTCCGCGCTGCGTCAGGCCTCTGGTGTGCGTCCCATGCGCCGTTACTATGCACTGCACGGCGAGACGAGAGACGTCATTGCGTCTCGCAGTGCATAGCAACGACGCAGGGGACGCACACCGGAGGCCTGAAGCAGCGCGGACCCGACCCTGGCAACAGGTAATTATACAACCGGGGATGGGGGAGGCAACTGGGCAGCGGCGCCGGCAATGGGTGCCGCTGCCCCTTCTCTCCCCCTGTCTGTCGGTGCCTCTGCCCCATTGCCGGTGCCGCTTCTCTCCCCCTGGCAATGGGGCAGTGGCACCGACAGGCTGGGGGAGAGAACGGGCAGCGGCACCGATAGCCAGGGGGAGAGAAGGGCTGGAAGCAGGGCTCTAGACCCCAGGACAGGCAGGGGCAGAGAAGCCGGCAGCGACGGCAGGTCTCTGCACCTGCAAAGTCGCTGCAGTTCATTGATTTAAAGCGCCCGCTTTAAATCGTTGAACTGCAGCGGCTTATCGACGTATAACACGCAGGTAGACTTTAGGCTAAAAATTTTAGCCTAAAAAGTGCGTGTTATACGCCGATAAATACGGTATTTAAATACCCCATGTTAGGACGTAAAATGCTCTGCAGGCGAACTACAATGCTCAGAAGAGAAGGAGTCACATTTGGCTTTTGAAAAGCAAATTTTTCTGAAATGATTTTGGGGGGGGGGGGGGGGCATGTCCCATTTAGGAAGCCCCTAAGGTGCCAGGACAGCAAAAAAAAAAAAAACACATGGCATACTATTTTGGAAACTACACCCCTCAAGGCATGTAACAAGGGGTCCAGCGAGCCTTAACACCCCACAGGTGTTTGACGACTTTTCGTTAAAGTTGGATGTGTAAATGATTTTTTTTTTTTCACTAAGATGCTAGTTTTCCCTCAAATTTAAAATTTTTACCCCCAAAATTTGTAACCCCATGTGTTGACGTCAAGTGCTCTGCTGGCGCACTACAATGCTCAGAAGAAAAGGAGCGCCATTGAGCTTTTTGAAAGATAATTTGTTTGGAAGGGAAATCGGGGGCCATGTGTGTTTACAAAGCCCCCCGTGGTGCCCGAACAGTGGACCCCCCCACCTGTCACCCCATTTTGGAAACTACACCCCTCACAGAATTTAATAAGGGGTGCAGTGAGTATTTACACCCCACTGGCGTTTGACAGATCTTTGGAACAGTGGGCTGTGCAAATGAAAATTTTTCATTTTCATGGATCACTGTTCCAAAAATCTGTCAGACACCTGTGTGTGGGGGGGGGGGGGGAAGAAATGCTCACTACACCCCTTATTACATTACTTGAGGGGTGTAGTTTCCAAAATGGGGTCACATGTGGGGGGTCCATTGTTCTGGCACTATGGGGGCTTTGTAAACACACGTGGCCTTCAATTCTGGACAAATTTTCTCTTCAAAATCCCAATGGTGCTCCTTCTCTTCTGAGCATTGTAGTTTGCCCGCAGAGCACTTTACATCCACATATGGGGTCTTTCTTTGAAGAAATGGGGTTACAAATTTTGGGGGGCTTTTTTTTTCCTATTTTCCCTTGTGAAAATGAAAAATTTTGGGATAACACCAGCATTTTAGTGAAAAAAATTTCATTTTCCCATCCAACTTTAATGAAAATTCGTCAAACACCTGTGGGGTGTTAAAGTTCACTATACCCCTTGTTACGTTCCGTGAGGGGTGTATTTTCCAAAATGGGGTCACATGTGGGTATTTATTTTTTTGCGTTTATGTCATAACCGCTGTAAAATCAGCCACCCCTGTGCAAATCACCAATTTAGGCCTCAAATGTACATAGTGCACTCCCACTCCATAGTCTTGTTGTGCGCCCTCAGAGCATTTTACGTCCTCATATGGGGTATTTCCGTATTCAGGAGAAATTGTGTTACAAATTTTCGGGGTCGTTTTTTGCTTTTACCGCTTGTGAAAACAAAATATTGGGCAACACCAGCATGTTAGTATAAAAAATAAAAAATGTTTACACTAACAGGCTGGTGTAGCCCCCAACTTTTCCTTTTCATAAGGGGTAAAAGGAGAAAAAGTTGTAGTGCAATTTCTCCCGAGTACGGAAATACCCCATATGTGGCACTAAGCTGTTTCCTTGAAATACGACAGGGCTCTGAAGTGAGAGAGCGCCATGCGCATTTGAGGACTACATAGGGATTGCATAGGGGTGGACATAAGGGTATTCTACACCAATGATTCCCAAACAGGGTGCCTCCAGCTGTTGCTAAACTCCCAGCATACCTGAACAGTCAGTGGCTGTCCGGAAATCCTGGGATTTGTTGTTTTGCAACAGCTGGAGGCTCCGTTTTGGAAACACTGCCATACAATACGTTTTTCATTTTTATTGGGGGGGACAGTTTAAGGGGGTGTATATGTAGTGTTTTACCCTTTTATTTTGTGTTCGTGTAGTGTATTGTTTTTTGGGTACGTTCGCACTGGCGGGTTACGGTGAGTTTCCTGCTAGGAGTTTGCTCTGTGGCGAAAAATTTGCCGCAGCTCAAACTTCGCCCAGGAAACTTACTGTAAACCTGCCCACGCCGTGCCGATCACCGTAGCCCGCAGCCTCCGCAGATCGGTAAGTGACCTTCGGCGCCGGTCCCTGTCGGTTTCTCCGTCCTGCCCCTCCTGTTGTGGGGGGGGGCAGAACGGGGAAACGGAAAGTAACCCCCCCGCCCCCGATTTGCTATTGGTCGTCGCCTCTATATGACCAATAGCAGGGATAGGAGGGCCACCTCACTCCTATCCCTTCAGGGGGATCGTGGGTGTCTTGGACAACCATGATCCCCCTTATATTCCAGGTCACCATAGACCCGGAATCGCGCAAATGGCAAATGTGAATTCACTTGCGATGTGCCCCGATCACAGACATGGGGGGGTCTGATAACCCCCCTGAGCATTTGCGCGCGGTGCCTGCTGATCGGCAGGGACCAGAATTCCCACATGTACATGTACATCATGTGTCGTTAAGTACCAGGGTCCCATGACGTACCGGTATGACAAGTGTCCTGAAGAGGTTAACTTTTATTACCTAGAGCCAAACATTAAAACACCCAGCAAGGTTCTGTGGATGTGAATGTATCTGACTACATTTTTGTTGTTTGTTGCCCTCAGGTACATGCTTTTATTGACCCTTTAAGACCTAAGTGTGCACTTAGTTTATACATTTCCCAGAGCTTAGCTGATTATAAAACTGTGCACCTCAACATGTTTCATCACACTGTGGCATCCTCAGAGGCAAATAGGGCCATGAACCCCATTTGCCACTGAGGACATTAGCCATCAGAACTCTTCCTGTGGTTATAAAATAATCTAGAAAGGTTTCTCATCCTACGTACATATAACACTCTAAGGAAGTGAATGGCATGCAAAAAACAATTCTAAAAACTGTAATTCTGTCTCCATACCATCTATTAGCTTGTCTGAAAATACTACATTTAGCCATTAGCGTTACTTTGAATTATCCAGATGCTTATGTTTATGGGGAATTTTAATCTGCTGATGCATACATGGGATCGATCAGCAGCTCTATCATTTCAGCTCCTGATGTATCCCCAGCTACATCGTCATCTTTTGTGGCATTAATAAATCCATCCTGCACCTCCCACCCCCACCTCCCGCTACTTCGCAAAGGGGAAGAGAAGAAAAAATTCTAAAAATTTTAAATAATGTTCTGAGCTAGGAATCAAAAGAAAAATTAAGACCAGTTCTTCCAACTAATGCGTAACCCCCTTTTTAAAGCTCTTTGCTAATACATATTCATAATAATAGATATTTTTTTTAACCAATCCTAAACATGCTTCACTTCTTGGGCCCAACAGATTAAAGGGGTACTCCGGTGAAAACCTTTTTTCTTTTAAATCAACTGGTGGCAGAAAGTTAAACATATTTGTAAATTACTTCTTTAAAAAAATCTTAATCCTTCCAGTATTTATTAGCTGCTGAATGCTACAGAGGAAATTCCTTTCTTTTTGGAACACTGATGGCATCACGAGCACAGTGCTCTCTGCTGACATCTGTGTCCATTTTAGCAACCGTGCATAGCAGATGTATGCTAAGGGCAGCATGGCGGCTCAGTGGTTAGCACTGCTGCCTTGCAGTGCTGGGGACTTGGGTTCAAATCCCACCAAGGACAACAATAAATAAAGCATTATTATTATTATAATAATGTCAGCAGAGAGAACTGTGCTCGTGATGTCATCAGAGAGCATTCCAAAAAGAAAAGAATTTCCTATGTATTATTCAGCAGCTAATAAGTACAGGAAGGATTAAGATTATTTAATAGAAGTAATATACAAATATGTTTAACTTTCTGCCATCAGTTGATTTGAAAGAAAAAAGGTTTTCACCGGAGTACCCCTTTAAACCATGTTCTAGAGCAGTGGTCTTCAACCTGCGGACCTCCAGCTGTTGCAAAACTACAACTCCCAGCATGCCCGGATAGCCGTTGGCTGTCCGGGCATGCTGGGAGTTGTAGTTTTGCAACATCTGGAGGTCCACAGGTTGGAGACCACTGTTCTAGAGAGTATACCTTGGCAGAAGCTACCAGCTTATTAAAGGGGTATTCCAGGCAAAAGCTTTTTTTTTATATATATCTCAACTGGCTCCGGAAAGTTAAACAGATTTGTAAATTACTTCTATAAAAAAAATCTTAATCCTTCCAATAGTTATTAGCTTCTGAAGTTTTCTGTCTAACTGCTCAATGATGATGTCACGTCCCGGGAGCTGTGCATGATGGGAGAATATCCCCATAGGAACTGCACAGCTCCCTGGACGTGAGTCATCAGAGAGCAGTTAGACAGAAAACAACAACTCAACTTCAGAAGCTAATAACTATTGAAAGGATTAAGATTTTTTAATAGAAGTAATTTACAAAACTGTTTAACTTTCCGGAGCCAGTTGATATATAAAAAAAAAGTTTTGGCCTGGAATACCCCTTTAAGTGTTTGTTCTCCCCATACCCCTTAATCATACCCAGTACCATTCCCGGGTCAAGGCTAAATTCCCCATCCTTGGTACAGAGCTGGATAGTCATTTGAATTTCAGACCAGACCTTATTTACTTTCTCCAGTACCAAAGCATATGTGCAAAATTAGCTTTCTCATAACCACATGTCAGACAATTAGAGGTTTCCCTACATCCAATTAGCGGTGAATACTAGACTCTATGTAAAATTTTCAATTGGATTAGCCTTAGCCCTTTCCCTATAGATTTCAAACATATTTCATGTACTTCTCTAGAAAGTTTAACCCCATCTTTACCCCAGTTCTCAATTTTTCTTTCCAAATGATGTTTATAGCACCAACATTTTGTAACCCCCCTCAAAATTCTCTTATCAGGAGTTGTATGAAACAAAATATCAAATAGTACATGTGACACCACTTTGTGTACAAACATCCGTCATATTCTTGTAAATTTTATAGATCTGTCAATATTATAACTTCTGTGCATCTATAACACTATATTTAGGTTTTACCACTTCAAGATCAAAAATGCTCCCTTGTATAAAGAGGTCACCAACCATTCTTAAGCCCCTTCTTCTCCAAAAACCCTAAACTGGTTACTGTACAGATAATACACTATATCCCTTCTGGATTATATATTTGGCTCACATGATCTAACATGTGGTGAAGCGGAATTGGATCACCCCCAGGTACCATTTTCACTGATGCTGAATCTCTCATGGGTTGTTTCCATAATTTCTACAAGTATTTTTTTTATTAAATAATCATTGCAGCCTATGAGACAGACATTGTGACATTTATCTGTCCTGCTAATTATGGTGCTAACCAAAGTTAAGTTCTTCCATGTAAACATCACTGGATAAAATTAGCTTAAAGGGGTATTCCAGGAAAAAAACTTTTTTTCTTATATCAACTGGCTCCAGAAAGTTAAACAGATTTGTAAATTACTTCTATTAAAAAGTTTTTTCCTGGATGACCCCTTTAATTATCAAAAAACACACAAGGTAAGGCTCGTGGTCTTTACAGGCTAATGGTGATCTGCAGTAAATATAATGACCAAATAGTTCCCCAATTACATTTTTACCTGGTCACATACGTTGGATCTTGGACTCCACTTTTTATGATACCATAATTGTGGTTTAACTTGGTGCTCTTGTCATTATACAAAATTCACGGTAGGGTGCTTTACTCCCTGGCTGGCTGCAATCTCCATCCATTTGCAGGAGATGGCTCCATTAGAAGTCTGAGGGGCCATCTCCTAAAGCTAGCAGAGATCATGGCTAACCCGGCCTGGCTATATCTAGCGATTGGTAAGGGTTTTGTATAATGAAGAGTCCATCCACCTTTGTAACAACGTTTTAGAAAACTTAATAAAACAAAATAAAAGTGATCTATAACTAATCTATCACGTTTTTAAACACTGCCATGCCCAGCGACAACTTCTTGATCCTCCTCCCTGGCTTTGTTTAAATGGCTGCATTAATGATGTTCCTGTATACCTGTGTCACCACCGCAGACAATCGCTGGTCTCAGCAGTATACAGCACAAGTCCATACTATATTATCTAGATCAGATATATGTCTTGGGCAGTTGGATGCCCAATAATGTCCTTCCAAATTTAGAATCCATGTATCCAAATTTTTAAGTACATCACATGCTACACACCCCTTTGCACCATTTGGACACCAATATAACATTCCACTATTTACATTGGCTCGTATCTCCTCTCCCCCCCCCCCCCCCCCCCCATATCGAGTTGTAACTGTGTTGATTGTATTCTAGGGTTCTGGCTATAAAATAAAAACCTAAAGGGGTGATAGAGTAGTCCTGGCAACAGAAAAGTTAAAGTGGTATTCCTGGATTTTTTTTTTTATTGACTATGCTACAGGGGCTGTAAAGTTAGTGTAGTTCATAATATAGTGCCTGTACCTGTGTGTGATGGTTTTATCACAATTCTTCTGTGACTTTTCACCCAATATTCATTTTTACCAGCATACAAAATGACTGTTGTCTCAGATTTTTCCCAGGTTGCAATGCGGCCGAGACCTGACTCACTAGTCAGCTGATGACAGGGAGTCTGTCTGCTTCAATGGGTGGAGCGATCGCTTGATGGGAGAGAGATCAATCTGCAACTAATGCAACAGCTGTAGGCACCCTGATTGAAAACCACAGGTCTTTTGAATGGATGCAGCTCATTTATGTTTCAATGGATGTGGGAGGGAGGAAGATGTAAGATGAAATACCAGTTCACAAACAGCTAGCCACAGTGTTATGGTAATCTCACAATACAGCCATTTAACCCCATGACAAGCGCAGATCATTCCTAAGCATGTCCAATACTGCCTGCCAGGTATGTACTAAAATCACCTTATGGTGGATAACCCCTTTAAGGTTGGAGAGCTACCTAAAAATTATTAGTTGCAGTTTAGGTATTTTGGAATGATCACCAACCAACCAACCCATTGGGGAATTAATTATTTAAAGGGGATCTCTGGTGCTTACACATCTTATCCCTTATCCAAAGGATAGGGGATAAGATGCCTGATCGCGGGAGTCCCGCCGCTGGGGACGCCCGTGATCTTGCACGCGGCACCCCGTTTGTAATCAGTCCCCGGAGCGTGTTCGCTCCGGGTCTGATTACGGGCGACTACAGGGCCAGCGGCGTGTGACGTCACGCCTCCGCCCCCGTGTGACATCACGCTCCGCCCCTCAATGCAAGCCTACAGGAGGGGGCGTGATAGCCGGCCCTGTGGTCGCCGGGGACTGATTACAAACGGGGTGCCGCGTGCATGATCATGGGCGTCCCCAGCTTCTGGACTCCCGCGATCAGGCATCTTATCCCCTATCCTTTGGATAGGGGATAAGATGTGTAAGCACCGGAGAACCCCTTTAACCCCTTAAGGACTCAGGGTTTTTCCGTTTTTGCACTTTCGTTTTTTCCTCCTTACCTTTTAAAAATCATAACCCTTTCAATTTTCCACCTAAAAATCCATATTATGGCTTATTTTTTGCGTCGCCAATTCTACTTTGCAGTGACATTAGTCATTTTACCCAAAAATGCACAGCGAAACGGAAAAAAAAATCATTGTGCGACAAAATCGAAAAAAAAACGCCATTTTGTAACTTTTGGGGGCTTTCGTTTCTACGCAGTGCATATTTCGGTAAAAATTACACCTTATCATTATTCTGTAGGTCCATACGGTTAAAATGATACCCTACTTATATAGGTTTGATTTTGTCGCACTTCTGGAAAAAATCATAACTACATGCAGGAAAATTTATACGTTTAAAAATGTCATCTTCTGACCCCTATAACTTTTTTATTTTTCCACGTATGGGGTGGTATGAGGACTCATTTTTTGCGCCGTGATCTGAAGTTTTTATCGGTATGATTTTTGTTTTGATCGGACTTTTTGATCACTTTTTATTCATTTTTTAATGATATAAAAAGTGACCAAAATACGCTTTTTTGGACTTTGGAATTTTTTTGCGCGTACGCCATTGACCGTACGGCTTAATTAATGATATATTTTTATAGTTCGGACATTTACGCACGTGGCGATACCACATATGTTTATTTTTTATTTTTTTTACACTGTTTTATTTTTTTTATGGGAAAAGGGGGGTGATTCAAACTTTTATTAGGGAAGGGGTTAAATGACCTTTATTAACACTTTTTTTTTACATTTTTTTTGCAGTGTTATAGGTCCCATAGGGACCTATAACACTGCACACACTGATCTCTAATGCTGATCACTGGCATGCATTAACACGCCTGTGATCAGCATTATCGGCGCTTGACTGCTCCTGCCTGGATCTCAGGCACGGAGCAGTCATTCGTCGATCGGACACCGGGGAGGCAGGTAAGAGCCCTCCCGGTGTCCGATCAGCTGTTCGGGACGCCGCGATTTCACCGCGGCGGTCCCGAACAGCCCGACTGAGCAGCCGGGTCACTTTCACTTTCACTTTAGAAGCGGCGGTCAGCTTTGACCGCCGCTTCTAAAGGGTTAATACCGCACATCGCCGCGATCGGCGATGTGTGGTATTAGCCGCGGGTCCCGGCCGTTGATTAGCGCCGGGACCGACGCGATATGATGCGGGATCGCGGCGCGATCCCGTTTCATATCGCGGGAGCCGGCGCAGGACGTAAATATACGTCCTGCGTCGTTAAGGGGTTAAAGGGGTTATCCAGGAATATATATTTTTTTAAAAACAGAGCTAATTTCTTTCAAAAACCGCTCCCTGTCTGTCTCCAGGTTGGGTGTGGTTCTGCAGCTCCGTTCCATTAAAGTGAATGGAGCCATGTTGTAATAACACACCCAACCTGGAGACAGATGTGGAGCGGTTTTTGAAAGAAATTAGCTCTGTTTTTCTATTCCTGGATAACCCCTTTTAATTCCTTTTACTAAGCTTCTTTTATCACGTGACACTTGTTAGTGTACGGGCCTGTTCACATCACTTAGCATGTACTATAAATAGTAGACTGCACGATTTCATACAAAGGTATATACAGTGGTAGCCTAGGGCAACATATCTGACTGTTTGAGCTTGCTCATATGTCACTTAAGACACTTAATACAGGATCTGAACAGACTTGTAGATTTTCAAGAAAAATTTTCAATATGTTTATTTGCAGTTTGTTTTGGTGTTTGTGAATTATTTTCTAGTTGTCTATGTTTAGTCATAATTACATTGCGCTAATACAAAGACTATATATAGATGACTATTGACACATATGTTCAGTAGACAGTCTTTGATTCCTCAAAATAGGTTTTAAGCACTGTAAGGAGTTACAGACAATGAGATTATGCCTAAGTGCATATGGTGTAGTCTTGTTGGAGCCAAAAGAGCAAGCTGATATGACTGCAGACATCACAGGTCATTCCTGCAGATCTCATAAAGAAAAAACACAACAACGCAGCTATTTCTGTAATTGAAAAGCAAATGATACCCTAAGAAACACTTCAACGTGTTAGAAAACCAAGTGGAATATGTTGGCCACACTCCACCCAGTGACATGGGCTTGACTATAAAGGGTTAATGCCAATCCACAGATCAGTCTCACGCTTTTTTCTGTTCACACAGGATAATAGCGTGGGTGATGCTGATTCTAATGGAATTTTTTTTCTTTTTCTTAAATCTCTTGCACTGTTCTAGAGAAATATAGAAAAATGAGAAAATGCAAATAATGATCTTGGAGCCCTGGGGGTGTTGCACTGTCCTTGTAATTCAGCCCTCTTCATAAATATTCATCTTCTTTCCTCCAGCACATTGCTGATAGGTGCTTTGTCCTTGGGAAATTGGTGCATGTGCACTTGTGGTCCGTACGTGAGGCAGACACAGCATATGTTTGGTGATGTGCTGGAGAGAAGATAATGAATGGACTGTATACAGGGACCACCTGGGTGGTCAGAACAGTGCAACATGGGGCTGGAAATGCCCCTGGGCAATAAGATTATTATTTGCATATTAACTTTTTTTTTTTTTCAGGAATGGTGCAACATATTACAATAAGGTCATCTGCATTAGAATCGGCATCACTTTCACTATAACCCTGTATTAGCAGGTTAATGTAGATCAGTGGTCTTCAACCTGCGGACCTCCAGATGTTGCAAAACTACAACTCCCAGCATGCCCGGACAGCCGTTGGCTGTCCGGGCATGCTGGGAGTTGTAGCTTTTTAACATCTGGAGGTCCGCAGGTTGAAGACTAGAGATGAGCGAACTTACAGTAAATTCGATTTGTCAGGAACTTCTCAGCTCGGTGGTTGCTGATTTTTCCTGCATAAATGAGTTCAGCTTTCAGGTGCTCCCATGGGCTGGAAAAGGTGGATACAGTCCTAGGAAAGAGTCTCCTAGGACTGTATCCACCTTTTCCAGCCCACGGCAGCACCTGAAAGCTGAACTAATTTATGCAGGATAAGTCATCAACTGCCGAGCCGAGAAGTTCATGACTAATCGAATTTACTGTAAGTTCGCTCACCTCTATTGAAGACCACTGGTGTAGATGATGCTGCTGACAGATTCCCTTTATGCAAAAACGCAAACAGTCCACACAAAGGGGATTCACAGGTTATCAAAACCAGTACATAGGAAAAGTTGATCAGTAGCCCATAGCAACCAATCAGATTGCTTCTTTCATAAAAAAATAAATAAAAAAAAAAAAGAGGAACAATTGGTTGCTATGTGCAACTGTTCAACTTTTCCTCTGCACAGGTTTTGATACATCTCCTCCTAATTACTTACGGACTTCAACTGCACTGCATAGCATTAATCGGTTAGATCGGAGCTCAGCTAGTTCAGCCTGCATGAAACAGACTGTATCTGCGCTAAGGCAGACACAAAGGCTTAGTAAAGGCCTCTGGCTGCCATAGTAGCCAATTGGCATCCTACAAGTATAGACTACTTTTCATGTATTTTGGGTATGTCCAAAGTTTTAAAAAAAAACAGGGCGAGATTTATCAAAACCTGTGCACACAAACTGGTTGCTATGGGCAACTGTACCACTATTCATCTGCACAAAATAGTTATAGGCGATCTACCAGGAGAACTATCTAAAATTATTATTTTTTTAAACTTTTGTACTGTAAAAATAAAAAACATTTTAATAGCCTGCACGTCTGTTGCATTGCAGGGACTTTGTTATTCTCATGAAAGAATTCAGTAAGGTGAATGTCTGTGTGCATTAATTCAGTGTTAATACTGCATCTGAGTGTGAAGTAGTTGTCTATGCCACCAGTCATATTTTAGCTCTCATTTCTCATAACTTTTTTAGAATCTAAAAGCCATAAAAATATTGATCTAAAGGGGAGAAAAGGGAGAGCGCTTCTTGATGTGATAAAAGAGAGAGAATCAGTATAAAAGTGAAATAAGACAGCAGCTCACCAGATGTGGTTGTGTAATGTCATACACAACAATGGTAAGCGCATCAAGAGGTAGTGTATCCGCAGCCCTCCGGCTAGGCAAGGTATTCAATCGGTCTGGCTTCAAGGAGAACGCCAGCTCCACGTGGCGCTGGATATTAAAGGAATGGAGATCAGATAAAATCGAGGTAATTTATTTCCCAAGATGCAACACATTTCGCTGCGGGAAAGCTGCTTCATCAGGCATTGTCTGATGAAGCTGCTTTCCTGCAGCAAAACGCGTTGCATCTTGGGAAATAAATTACCTCGATTTTATCTGATCTCCATTCCTTTTTTCATCCAGCGCCACTTGGAGCCGGCATTCTCCTTGAAGCCAGACCGATTGAATAAACGTATTGATGACAGTGGACAATTGTGTCACTTATGTATTCTACAAATTTTTAGAAATTGTTCTGAATGTGAATCCAAATCACTATTTGCAACATAGTCCACATAGTAAATAGCTTGAATAACAGCCTGTTTATGTGGACATTTATATGAGAGGAAGATGAGAGGCAGTGACTGGCAGATTATGTTATCTTAAACATAGTCCCTTTAGATTAAAGGAAAACTGAGAGGAGGTACTGGCTGGTAGTGCGGGGGACGCTGATCAATATGATGCCTACCATGCCCGGATCTGTCCTGCCGTTTGCCCATCTTCTTCATTATTCTTGAAATGCAAATGATCTTCTAACTGGCACGGGCGGGGTTACAAGGCTCCATCTGGCACTGCGACGTTAGTGCCGCTTGTCCACAGCACCGCACGGCTTATGAATATTCATGCCCTCCCTCCGCCTCTCCCTCTCTTCCCCGCTCTGTACAGGACTCCACTGTGCTGAGGCCACTTTCAGGTGTACAAAAGAACCAGCACATGCGCAGTGGAGTCCTGTACGGAGAGGCGGAGGGAGGGAATGAATATTCATAAACTGGGCGGTGCTGCGGACGAGCGGCGCTGACGTCACAGTGCCAGATGGAGCCTTGTAACCCCGCCTGTGCCAATTAGATAATTTGCATATCAAGAATAATGAAGATAACGTGCAAATGGCGAGACGGATCTGGGCAGGGTAGGCAGCATATTCAGCATCCCCCGCACTACCAGCCAGTACCTCTGGTTCGTGCGGGGGGAGTTTACTGACAGTTTTCCTTTTAAGCCCTGATCACTAAAGGGTTACTCTGGTGGAAAACATATTTTATTCAAATCAACTAGTGCCAGAAAGTTAAACAGATTTGTAAATTACTTCTATTTAAAAATCTTAATCCTTCCAGTACTTATCAGCTGCTGTATGCTCCAGAGGAAATTGTATTCCTTCCTGGAGTTCTTTTCTGTCTAACCACAGTGCTTTCTGCTGACACTCTTTTTTATTATAAAAGTACAAAACTTTACAAAACATAAAACAAGTTCATTTCACTGTAACAAAATTAACAAAACTGAACATAAAAACAAACTATCCGTCTCAAAATAACAACTTAAACCTACCTAACCGGCCAGCCCAGATAAACCAAAAATAAATGAATAAATAAATCATTACCTACTATAGTCCAACACACACACACACACACACATACCTAATGAACATAAATAAAGCTTTCCACGCTGGGATCAAAAACTAAAAATATCCAAACTAGGAAACATTACCACACTGCTCCTCCCCACAATAACAAAACAAAAATATGGCTAGCTGCCGTAACAAAAATAATCCAACTTGGATAACAAAATATATATATATATATATATATATATATATATATATATATATATATATATATACATATATATACAAATACATTTTTTTTTTTTCCTTTTTTCTTTTTTTTTTTCTATACATATATATATATATATATATATATATATATATATATATATATATATATACATACACATACACATACACATACACACACACACACACACACACACATATATATATATATGTATACACATACACATACATACACATACACATACATACACATATACATACACACACACACATATATACATATATATACACATATACATATATATATATATATATATATATATATATATATACATACATATATACATACACACCCACCCTTTTTTTTTTTTTTTTATATGTTTTTTTTTAACCTCCCCTACCCCCACCACACACACACATACATATACCCACAAACAAAAACTAATCCACACTGGGACACAAACATAAACACAAACATAAATATAGTGTACTCTTAACACTATACTATAATAACTGAAAACTGGTCCGACTGCCTTTCTCTCCCAAATAATTATGACATTGTACAAATAAAATAAAAAATATTAAAAAAAAAAAAAAAAATAAGGTGTATACATAAAACTATACAGATTATACATAACAAACAACTCAATAACACAGAAAAACAACCTATACTAAACTATCCCATCACCCACCACCCCCTCTGGACATGGGTCAGAGTCCATAGGTCACAGTTTTTGTCCACAACTGACCCATACCAGACCCCCAAAATAGTACCCACTGCAACAGTCCAGTCCTGGGTACAGACCACCACCACCCCCCGAAAACCCCCCACCCAACCTAAAATACACCCCTACCCACCTAATGTAAACAGAACAATATATATACAAAACAATATTTACATACTCTACAACAAGCAATATTAACAGTACAATACACCAAAACCACAAGGCTCAAGTTTGGTTGCCTGCAAGCCCTTTACAATCTTTTCCATAGAAAACAAAACAAAAGGCTAAGGTGACATGCATAGCCCCCCACCAGGAAGAAGGATGGCAATCCTGATAAAATTAAATTTAAATTCCTCTCCCTATCAACCTCTAACCCTATCACTATCCCTTCATGAAACTGACCCTATACTCACCCTAAGATATATACACTATCCCTGGCCAAAATAAGGTACTTCACCTTAAGGGCCTAGTACCTAGGGCACATCAAAAGAAAAACCTCTCCATAGGAGAGAAGCCCTACTGGTACCAAGACTGCCATACTCCAAAGACCTGATCTTCCCAAGGTCACCGGTGATATTCCTACAGACCTCCACCTCGGAGAGGATTTTCTGTTGGGTCGACACTAAACACCGTGCACTCCACGTGTAGTACCTAACCACTAAGCTAACTAAGAATAAAGTGCCCCGGTCTCGGCCACCCAGGGACCTGAATGCCCCATAAGCCCACTCCGGATAGGTAAGGCCGGCAAGTTGACTCCAGCCGATGGAAGCGCCCACCCGGTTGTAAACCCCTATATTAAAGGGACAATGAAGCAGGAAGTGGTCCATGCTTTCCAGCGTGTCCCCGCACTCTTCTCGGGGACATCCCCGGTCATCAGAGTTCCTACACTTCAGGTTGTCCCTTACATATAGCTTCCCCTGAAAGCAGCGCCAGGCCAAGTCCCAAAACTTCTGGGGGATCCTTTTCATGTTCAAAAGATACAACCCCACCCTCAGATCCCGACCTGGGCAGTCCCTGAGCGCCAGAGGCTTCTGAAAGTGGGTCAACAGAACCCGTTTGTCAAGGAACTGCCTTGACTGGGTCCTGATCTCCCACACTCCCAGACCCCACCGACGTATCGCCTTCAGAGTCGGGGTAGCGTAAGCCGGAAGATATCCATGGGGCGTACGGAGGTCCTTCACTTGCCCTCCTGTCTCCCATTCCTGGAAGAAAGGCCGAAACCATTCCCTGCAGGAGAGTACCCACGGAGGAGCCCTCTCTGACCAGAGGTTTGCGATGTTGGCTTTCAAGAAGGTGTTCGTAAAGAACACCACAGGGTTTACCATAGATAAACCCCCTAGTCTCCTCGTGCGGTACGTAACCTCCCTCTTGACTAGGTTCATCCTGTTCCCCCATAACAGTTGGAAAAACAGGCTGTAGATCCTAGTATAGTAAGCCTCTGGCAAGATACATACGCTGCCCAGATAGATAAACAAGGGGAGCAGGTACAATTTGATCAGGTGTACCCTTTCCCTGAGGGTCATAGACCAACCCTTCCACTGGTTCACCTTCTGAGTGGCATCCTGGAGCTTACCATCCCAGTTTTTGGTGGGATAATCATCCTGGCCGAATGTGATGCCTAAGACTTTTGCTGATTCTTGGGGCCCTGGAAGGGTGTCCGGGAGATCAAACGTGGGATCCCCCCCTCCCAGCCAGAGACTCTCACACTTATCCCGGTTGATCTTAGACCCGGATGCCTCCGAGTAGCGTTCCACCTCCGACATCACCACATCGACCTCCTCTCTCTCGAGGAGACGAAAATAGTGACATCATCAGCGTACGCCACCACTCTCTGGGCGACATCCAGCTCCGCCAGACTCATCCCGACTCCCGCCAACGGCCCACAATCTACCCTCCGAACGAAGGGATCGATTGCGAACACGTATAAAAGCGGGCTCAAAGGACAACCCTGACGGACTCCGGACCCCACCTCAAAAGAGCGGCCAGACCACCCGTTCACAAGCGGGAAACTCTCTGCCCCTGCATACAAGATCTTAAGCCAATTAACAAAAGTAGTTGGTAAGCCATATCTCAGGAGGACGGACCAGAGGTACTCGTGGTTCACCCGATCAAATGCTTTGGCCTGATCCAAGGACAGCAAGTACCCCTTCCAGAGACCTGCACTACTCCGCTCCACTGCCTCCCTGACACTAAGGACAGCACTTAAGGTGCTTCGGCCTGGAACAGAGCAGTGCTGAGCCCCCGAAAGGAGCCGGGGTGCAAACTTCACCAGACGATTAAACAATATCTTGGCCAGAAGCTTCCTGTCCGTATTGAGAAGAGCTATGGGCCTCCAATTCTCAACACGGCTAGGATCTTTACCCTTTGACAGAAGAATCAGGGCTGACCTCCTCATTGACTTCGGCAGAGTGCCCGAGGAGAGACACTCATTAAATACCTCAGTCAAGAGGGGAGCTAAAGACTCCTTAAAGGTCCTGTACCACTCAGATGTTAAGCCATCCGGGCCTGGCGACTTCTTGGGGGCGAGCCCCTCGATCGCCAGTCTCACTTCCTCTTCCCCTATTTCTTCTGCCAAAACATCAAGAGAGGGGTCTACCCCTGGCTCAGGAATGGTTTCAGTCAGGAAAACCGACATCCTGTCTCGATCTAGATCCTTCCTCCCCAAGAGGTGCGAGTAGAAGGATCTGACGACCTCCAAGATCCCTGATCTGGACCGATTCAGAGATCCTGTACTATCAATCAGTCCTGAAATGACTTTACTACTCACTGACATCTTGCAGTTCCTGTAAGGGTCGGGCGAGCGGTACTTCCCGAAATCCCTCTCAAAAACCAAAGATGCGTGCCTATCGTACTGACACCTCATCAGCAAGGACTTCACTCTGGAGATATCCTCTCGGCTACCTCCAGTCGAGACAAGAAGCTCGAGTTTCCTCCTCAGACCCTGATACAGGCGATACCTGTTCAGGGACCTGAGGCTCGAGAGCTGGCGGAAGAACCCCGCAACCCGCTTCTTGAATATCTCCCACCACTCCAGCTTATTACTACAGAGGCCCAGTAAAGGTACCTGACTCTGAAGAAAATCCTCAAAGGACTGTCTCACCTCTGCTTCCTCCAGGAGGGACGAATTCAGCTTCCAATAACCTTTACCCATCCGGGGGGTCTCTGAAACATTCAGGGAAAACAAAATCATACAGTGATCGGAGAACTCCACCTCAACCACGGACACTGCGGAAGAGACGGCTTCCTCCTTTAAATAAAACCTATCTATCCTAGACCTGCGACTACCTTGATGATAGGTGAAACCCGCGTGGCCCGAGGGGCTCCGGATGTGGGCGTCCTCTAGGCGAGCTTCTCTAGCTATGCTAATCAGTGCCACACTATCGCAAGTCAGCGGACCATTGGAGCCTCTCCGATCTTGGGACCTCGTGACATTATTGAAGTCCCCTCCAAAGATCACTTGCCGACTCGTAAAAAGAAAGGGCTTAATCCTCATAAAGAGATCTTTACGGCCCCGCTTAGTTTGCGGGGCGTAGATGTTAATGAGCCGAAGCTCTTGTCCCTTCATGAAGACATCTAAGATCAGGCACCTCCCCATTTCTAATTCAATAACCCGTCGGCATTCAACAGGAGCGGTAAAAAGGACCGCCACCCCACTATACGGCTCAGCCGCAAGAGACCAGTGGGAGGGACCACGCCTCCACTCTCTTCTGGCTCTTACCAGAGAGGCTAGATCTGGCAACCTGGTCTCCTGTAAAAAGAAAATGTCAGCTTCAACGCGGCCGATAAAATCAAAGGCTGCGAATCTAGCCGTATCTGACTTTATGCTGGCACAGTTAATAGATGCCAGCGTCAATGGGGTGAGTGCCGCCATACAGGGTGATTAAATTAGACGGCCACACCCTTTACTTTTTCTTTCCCTTCTTTTTAGCCCCCTCATCCCCCGAAGAAGATGAGAGGGCAGGACCACTCTTAGTTCTTTTTTTTGATTCAGTTTGGTCCATTTGATCCCCATCTACGTCCGGCCCCGGTCTAGCCCTGCCCTCCAAGGAAGGAGCCTCAATAGGACAGGGCCCAGTTCCCCCTGGAGGCTCCTTCTTCCTAGGCACCTGGCCCTCACCTTCCCCCTTCAAGGAGGGGGAGGAGATGGTATCGAGGACGAGGTACCGGTTTGACAGGTCAATCAGAGGGGGGGCAATCAGGCTTCCGTTTTGGACCTGGCCCGTAGTACAGGGAACAGAGGGCTCTGACCTCTTCTTTCTCCCTTTTCTTTTGCCCTTGTCTTTCTTTTTAGGCCTCTCTCCACTCTCCTCATCCACACTTTCATAGTGGGAGGAATCGGAAGTGTCGGCCATATTGCCCTCCTCTTTGCGCAGCATCCTGACCTCCTCATCCAGCACGTCCTCCTCCTGGGCTTCAGCGGTTACAGGGCCAGCTTCAGGAGCAGGGGCCGGAGCTACCCCCGCCACCTGGGCACTCTCCAGCTCCCTACTCCTCCTCCGATTTTCCTCCCGCCTTAGTTTGGCGGGGCCCTTTTTCCTCCTCACTAGCCCTGTTGCGCCCCCATCCCTGCCCGTGCCCTCCCCAGCCGAGGCAACTTCACAGCTCTCCTCAGCCGGAGCGGCCGCTGCATGGGCGAAGGCGCTAGGACAACGGCTGAAAGGGTGCCCGAGGACACCACACAGGTGGCACCGGATCTGCCTACAGGATGCGGCCAGATGACCCACCCCACCACACAAAGCGCAGACCTGCACAGTACAGGCTGCGCTAAAGTGGGTGGGGCTGCCACACCTGTGACAGACCTTAGGCTGCCCCTGGTAGAAGACCTGGATCCTTTCACGTCCAAGGAAGGCGGCTGACGGAATGTGGGCAACTGTACTCCCTGAACGCTTGAGTTTGACGGAAAACGTCCAGGCCCCGGACCAGATCCCGTGCTCATCAAAGTTTTTCTTGGGCATGTCCGTCACATCCCCATACCGTCCGAGCCAGGTCATGATGTCATAACAAGAAAGCGACTCGTTACGGGTCAAAACGGTCACTTTCTTGACAGAGTTCTGACGGGAAATCGCCTTTACGGCGAAATCCCGCCAGCCGGGCTCGTTCTTCGCCACTTCGTAGTTCGACCAGAAGAGTTCAAGACCCTCCGGCCGAACGAAACTGACGTCAAACTCAGACGAACCATAGGGGTGAATCAGGGCAAAGATGTCGCTCGCCCTGAATTCCATCTGAAGGAGGAGCTCAACCACTTTTGCGCGAGGTGGGCACGCATCCTCGCCCCTCCAAATCAGACGGACCACATTCCTACGGTTATTGTCCTGCCCGGATGTCGGGAGGGACCAGACCACCTCCCCATTCCTCTCTCGAAAAGCCCCCAAACCGTGCCTCTCTATCCAGAAAGACAGGTCGACCTCACCCCTTCCCTCTACCTGGATCGACCTGTCACCCCTGCGTAGAGCCTCCAGGAGGCGCTGTTGCAAGAGGCCTCCAGAGCCGGACGGAGACGGGGACCCCCCTGAACCCCCGGCAGCGACATTGGCATAGCTCCTAGGAGCAGTCACTACCGGGGGGGCAGCCGGACCAGACCCAGAACCAAACCCAGAACCACTAATAACACCATTCACACCACTCCTCTCATCATCTTTCTTCCCATTCATATCACTACTACTCCCACCATCATTCACTCCACTGACTCTCCCACATACACTCCTCTCATCCACAACACTTCCACACTCAGCATTCTCACATCCAGCACTCTTATCCTGACTAACATTTTCTGGGCTGGCTGGGACTTGTAGTGTTGCAGGTTTTATTACACTCTTTTTTTCTGGCTTAGCTGCCGGGGTCGATGCTGATAGTTCCTGCTCCATAGCTGAAGTCACTTCCGGAGTCTGGGGCTGCCCCTCCGGGCGCACCCCAGCTCCTCCCATAGTGCCAGCACCTACTTTTTCCAACCACACGGGTTCTGTGGATGATGCCGGTGCCCGGACACTCCCCCCCCCCTCACAGAGGAGTGCCCCGCAGCGCCCACAGAATACACAGTACTCGGAGGACCGCCCCCCGAGCACACAGACCTACCACTCTCCTCCACCGGCACCCGGACACTCCCCCCCCTCACAGGGGAGTGCCCCGCAGTGCCGGTAATGCCCATAGCACTCGGGGAACCGCCCCCCGAGCACACGGCAGCATAGCTTGCCTCGCCACTGCCCACCATCAGCCCATCCTGCCCCTCCCTACCGGCAAGATGGGTGGGCTTCACATCTATTGCGCCCTCTGCCTTTTCTGACGCCATGCTGTACCCCCCATGCTGGCTCCGTTCCACCACAGAAACGGGGTCTGGCAGTCTGGGGGGCCTAGCAGCCTGAACCAGCTTTGCAGCTGGCCCAGACTGCTGGAAGGGAACAAACACATATTGTACTGTTTCCTGAATCTTTTGTTTCTTAGCTTTTCGCTTCACCACCACATCCTCACACTGATCTTCTCCAAAGGTAAAATTCTGAAGGTGGGCTGGGGACTCCTGCATTATGATCGCCCTCAACAATCCCCCAGCCTCACTTTCCACATCCTCCTCACTATCGCTTGCTGGTAGTGCCACCTGTGCTGGCTCAATGTAGCTGTCCTGTGTTTTGGTGTCATAGGGAGTAGCCACAGGAACAGCATCCATCTCCACAACTTGTGCACTTTCTTCCACCTTCTCCTCCTCCTTTACAGCTTCACCACCATCCTCGCTATCTTCACCGCCACTACTCTCCCCAACATCCACCTCCACCTTACCTGGGGATTTCGTGGCGGCAAACCGGCTGTCGTTCTCAAGCTTTTCCTTAAAGAGACCGCTCCCCTCCAAGATCTCTGCTCTCCTCTCCTCCAGCTGCACAATCTCAGCTTTCAGTGCTGCGATCTTTTTCCTTAACTCTGGCCTGTTCTTTTTTGGTGCAGTGTTCACCAGATTCTGAGCGCCTCGCAGATCTTCTCTGGCCAACTTCAGATCCTTGCCGCACCGATCATACTCAGCAAACCTCGCGGCCAGGCGGGAGCAGTAGTTGGCACTGGACTCCTTGGGCCCTCGCTCTACCCACAACTCCACACTTCTCCTCCTCGCCTTTTGTCCACCAGATCTCTGGCTGGTACCTGTTGCCGGGGGAGCAGAGCCTGCATTGCTGCAGACTCTGCCAGATCTTCTACCCCGGGCCGGAATGGCTGTTGCTGTTTGCTCTCCACCCCCCGCCAGCCTTGAAGAACGGGAGGTGGAGGCCAGGGACGCCATGCAGGGAGGCTCTCCCGAGGAGGCTGCCACACTCCTGGGGAGGCTGATGAAACACCTGCTCTGGTCTGCTGGAAGTCTCTGGAGCACACAAAGAGACACACCCGAATGAGCTGTACACCAAACTGCTCAGGACTACAGGAAGTGCTTTCTGCTGACACCTCTGTCCATGTCAGGAACTGTCCAGAGCAGGCGAGGTTTGTTATGGGGATTTGCTTGTACTCTGGACAGTTCCTGACATGGACAGAGGTGTCAGCAGAGAGCAATGTGGTCAGACTGAAAATAACTCAAGAAAGAAATACAACTTCCTCTGTAGTATACAGCATCTGATAAGTGCTGGAATGATTAAGATTTTTAAATAGAACTAATTTATTAACAAATCTGTTTAACTTTCTGGCACCAGTTGATTTAAAAAAAAAAAAAAAAAAAAAAAAGGTTTTCCACTGGAGTACCCCTTAAGCTACTTAAAATACTTCTGGTAGTTTCCTTTTCAGGATAGCTAAGGTAGACTGGTCTGCTCTCCTCGTAAACTAACTGTGAAATCCTTCCATATCTATAGGCAGTGGAGGAGATTTATCAAAAGCCTGTGCAAAGGAAAAGTTGCCCATAGCAACCAACCTGATGACTTCTTTCATTTTGCAGAGGCCTTGTAAAAAATGGAAGAAGCAGGCTGATTGGTTGCTATGGGCAACTGGCCAAGTTTTCCTCTGGACAGTTTTTGATAAATCTCCCCCTGTGTATCTAAATGCAGATAATTTTAGCACATTTGCACATTTTTGAGGTTATGATGTTCCGTTGGAGTGACATAATGCCCAAAAAATATTTCACAATGCTTAAAAATGTACCTGTCCTCAAACCATATTTTCTAAACTAACTCAGATTATATTCCCTACCTACTAACACCCCTCCTGCCCTTAAAAAAGTTTTCAGAGCTTTAAAAAGCTCTGTATCATACCTTTCCCCTTGCTCACATTGTGCGAGCTCTCGGCAGGAGAAAGTGGGTGTTCACCAGCAGGCGCAACATCACTGAAGCCCGCGAGAGCTGTGCCTTGCCCTGCACGCACTTCCTAAGTTTGGTGTCCTGCCACTAAGTTTGGTGTCCTGCCAGGCGGGGAGAAGACCAAACTAATTGACTGACTTGTGGCAGGGATCAGAACAGAGCCACCTAGTGGCCATTTTTTCATTCACATTAAAAACATAAAGGTTGAGAATTTTAACAGCAAGTAAATAACAAAGTGTCTTATAATTACTTAAAGGGGTACTCTGCCCCTAGACATCTTATCCCCTATCCAAAGGATAGGGGATAAGATGTCAGATCACCGCGGTCCCGCTGCTGGGGAGCCCCGGGATCCTCGCTGCGGCACTGCGCTATCATTACAGCACAGAGCGAGTTCACGCTGTGCGTAATGATGGGGGCGATACGGGGGACGGAGCAGCGTGACGTCATGGCTCCGCCCCTCGTGACATCACGGCCCGTCCCCTTAATACAAGTCTATGGGAGGGGGCATGACGACCCCCACGCCCCCTCCCATAGACTTGTATTGAAAGGGGCGGGCCGTGATGTCACGAGGGGCGGAGCCATGACGTAACGATGCTCCGGCCCCTGTATTGCCCGTCATTACGTGCAGAGCGAACTCGCTCTGTGCTGTAATGATAGCGCAGTGCCGCAGCGGGGATCCCGGGGCTCCCCAGCAGCGGGACCGCGGTGATCTGACATCTTATCCCCTATTCTTTGGATAGGGGATAAGATGTCTAGGGGCGGAGTACCCCTTTAAGGATCAATATATTAAAAGTTTAGTTTGGTGACAGGTACTCTTTAATGTTTTTTGGCATTATAATGCAGTGTTGTATTGATATACATGAAGTGCATCCTGGCTGTAAGTATCAGACATGCAATAAATAATTGTATTATATCTACTTAGTTAGTGGTTGTTTCAGTCCCATTGTCAGTGGTGAGTGAATACACTAACATTATTAACTGCATGCTGGCTGCTTACTGCCTGGATGTAGGTCTTGTGTATCAATAAAATGTTGGAGTAGAATAGTGAAAATCTTTGTTTAGGCTTTAGGCCTACACAGTCTGGCACTGGATGTCAATAAAGTGCTAGAGCGTGTAGGGACAACAACCCATTAACTGGGTGGATTAAGTTGTGTGGAATAATAGAGGAATGACACAGTGCAGAGTTATAAGTAAAGCATTGTTAAAGCGTCCCTTTCATTTAAGGTAACTTTTTATGATAAGCCACCCTGTGTGCACATCAGGAGTAGCACTATTCCTGTGCTGACATTTTTCAGTAGACTTTTGCTCTGCATGCTTCATCTCTAATTTTCAGTTGCTCCTGACCCCGTTGGTGGAGCTTAGACTCTATGATATCTCCATTACACACAGGATAGGGGGTCCTGCTCTTTGTCTCTGTAGACTCACAGAAGCTTCTGCTGAATGGAAGGCATTATAAAGCGGTACTGAGCAGTGTCAGCTGTGAATTAAAGGGGTACTCCGGTGGAAAACTTTTTTTTTTTCTTTTTTTAAAATCAACTGATGCCAGAAGTTAACACCTTAAGGACAAGGCCCATTTTGGCCTTAAGGACCAGACCAATTTTATTTTTGCATTTTCGTTTTTTCCTCCTTGCCTTCTAAAAATCATAACTCTCTTATATTTCCATCCACAGAGCCATATGAGGGTTTGTTTTTGCGTCACCAATTGTACTTTGTAATTACATCATTTATTTTACCATAAAATGTACGGCGCACCCAAACAAATATTATTTATGTGGGAAAATTGAAAAGAAAACCGCAATTTAGCAAATTTTTGAAGGTTTTGTTTTCACGCTGTACACTTTCCGGTAAATATTACATGTTTTGTTTATTCTGTGGGTCAATACGATTAAAATGATACCCATGTTATATGCTTTTCTATAATTGTACCTCTTGAAAAAAAATCTCAAACCATTTTAACATAATTAGTATGTTTGAAATTGCCCTATTTTGACCACCTATAACTTTCTCATTTTTCCGTATATGTGGCGATATGAGGGCTAATTTGTTTGCGCCATGATCTGTAGTTTTTATCAGTACCACTTTTGCCTAGGCTTTACTTTTTATAAACTTTTTATAATTTTTTTTTTTGGAATAAAATGTGACAAAAAACAGCAATTTTTGACTTTTTAATTTTTTTTTACGTTTATGCCGTTCACCGTACGGGATAATTAACACTATATTTTAATAGTTCCCACTTTTATGCATGCGGTGATACCAAATATGTGTATTAATTAATTCTTTTTTTTACGCTTCTTTGGGGGTAAAATGGGAAAAACTGACGTTTAACTTTTTTATTGGGGGAGGGGATTTTTTACATTTTTTTTTTACAATTTTATTTTTTTTTAACACTTTTTATGTCCCCATAGGGGATTATTCATAGCAATCATTTGATTGCTAATACTGTTCAGTGCTATACATAGGACCTAGCACTGATCAGTATTATCGGTGATCTTCTGCTCTGGTCTGCTCGATCTCAGACCAGAGCAGAAGACCCATGGAAGGCAGCGGAGGCAGGTGAGGGGAGGTGCTTACAGCCCAACACTGTGCAGGACGTTTGGCATTTGCCAGAGAACACCAAGATTGGCAAATTCGCCACTGGCGCCCTGTGCTCTTTACAGATGAAGGTTCTGCATCCTGCAACATCCTCCAGCATGACCGGTTTGGCAGTGGGTCAGTAATGGTGTGGGGTGGCATTTCTTTGGTGTGCTGCACAGCCCCCCCATGTGCTTGCCAGAGGAAGCCTGACTGCCATTACATGCCGAGATGAGATCCACGGACCCCTTGTGAGACCATATGTTGATGCGGTTGGCCCTGGGTTCCTCCTAATGCAAGACAATGCTAGACCTCATGTGGCTGGAGTGTGTCAGCAGTTCCTGCAAGAGGAAGGCATTGATGCTATGGACTGGCCTGCCCGCTCGTTCCTCAGACCTGAATCCGATTGAGCACATCTGGGACATCATGTCTCGCTCCATCCACCAACGCCACGTTGCACCACAGACTGTCCAGGAGTTGGTGGATGCTTTAGTCCAAGTCTGGGAGGACATCCCTCAGAAGACCATCCGCCACCTCATCAGGAGCATGCCCAGGCGTTGTAGGGAGGTCATATGGGCACGTGGAGGCCACACACACTACTGAGCCTCCTTTTGACTTGTTTTAAGGACATTACATGAAAGTTGGATCAGCCTGTGATTTTCCACTTTGATTTTGAGTGTGACTCCATATCCAGACCTCCATGGGTTGATAAATTTGATTTCTATTGACACGGTTAGTTCATTCATTCAGATCTAGGATGTGTTATCTTAGTGTTCCCTTTATTTTTTTGAGCAGAGTACCACTGCATCTCACTCTATACCAATTTAAAGGGAACCTGTCTCCAGACTTTAACATATATACCATGTGGCAATGTGGCACATATATTAAAATCTTCTTCCTTTCCATGCCCAGGAGACGTTACCGCCGATAGTGATGGTGAAGATATGACACTTTAAAGCTGTACCCTGCAGGCTAGTAAGGAGTCTCCTGGTTGGGAGCCATCCTCTTATTGTTCCCTGTGATCGGGCTGTATTAATGCCCCCTCAGAGTGATTCACAGCCCATGTCACCTTTCTGCTCCCTAAGCAGTCGGATCAGAGCGAGCAGACAGGACTTGAAGAGGAGTGCTCCCACCCAGGGGACTACTTACGGGTCAGAATAAGTAGTCCCCTGGGTAAACTTAATTTCTTCACCATCGCTGTCAGCAGGTAAGGAAGAAGATTTTACCATATACCATAACACATTGCCATGCATTTTATATAGTAAATCCTGATTAATCGTGAATTAAAGTTTGGGGGAGGTGGCAAAGGAGTCTAAGAGAGGAAAGAAGCATTTTTCTTTAAGAAAATCTATTACATTGTTCTTACATTTCCTAGTATCATTGACTCTTGAAAAGTTTGTGGCAGTAATGACTGTGACAATTTAGTTAATAGGAAACACAAGTGTTAACTAAAACATGTCAGGAGAGCTGAATCTAAATCTGCAGCACAAACATTCAGCTACATGTGGCCTTACCTTAAAAGTATACAGTAATGTGTATGGGCAGGTTTGTTGTAATAAGGCACCCAATATCATGTAGATTGGGCTGCTTCACTGTGAGATTAAACTGTTATGTGCGGCTTTTCGTGGCTGTCAGCTTTGCTTTGATTCATGAAATATAATTTGCTTACAGCATAATGTCATTTCCTATTTTACATTGTGTCTAGACCTTTTTTTCTCTCTGCATTATTTTTAGAATCAATGCAGAATACTGACAAATCATTAATGAAAAGAAGTCCCTTGCATTATTCAGTCACTGTAATGGTAATGGGTGAAATTCAGACAGAGCATGAGTTATTAATCTGCCCTGATAGCAGTTTTCTGTTAGGTTCTTTATTCAAGTTCTCTTTCATGCACACTTTTTTTTTTTTTGCTTAGAGAATATGCCATACCTAGAGCATGCTGTTTAGACATTGTGAACCTAGACTGGGCAGTCTGAAAATGCAAAAAATGTATCAAAATTACTCACATCATGTGATAAATGACATGTATCATGCAGTTTGTGTTGGTGCCGATTGGAACCCTAAGGGGTGTGACACCTGTCAGATCACCCTATACTGATCACCCTGTCAGTAAACTCCCCCCGCACAAACCAGAGGTACTGGCTGGTAGTGCGGGGGATGCTGATCAATATGCTGCCTACCATGCCCGGATCCGTCCCACCGTTCGCCCGTTATCTTCATTCTTCTGGATATGCAAATGAGCTGCCGGTCGGGGTTGCAAGCCTCCTTCTGGCATTCTGAAGTCAGCGCCGCTCGTCCGCAACACTGCCCGCTTATGAATATTCATCCTCTTCCTCCGACTGTTGCTCCCCTCTCTGCTCTGTACTGGACTCCACTGAGGATGGAGGGGATGAATATTCATAAGCAGGGCAGCGCTGCGGACGAGCGGCGCTAACGTCAGAGGGCCAGAAGGAGCCTTGTAATCCCGCCCGTTCCAGTTAACAGCTCATTTGCATATCCAGAAGAATGAAGATAACGGGCGAACGGCGGGACGGATCCGAGCATGGTAGGCAGCATATTGATCAGTGTCCCCCTCCGGTTAGTGTGGGGGGTTGGTTACTGACAGTTTTCCTTTTAAGAACTGCCCCCTAAACCCAGTAGCATGCAAAAATAAGCACAATAAAGCTCAGCTTTGTTGATATACTAAACATTTGTGAAGCCAGACAAAGGACAATGTAATGCTACCTTCACACTGGCGCTGTGCCCCTGTTAGTCCTTTTTTTTTTTTTTACTTAATGGGCCCTGAACGGGTTGGAGCACAGCAGGTACCAACGGGTCCTGATGAATCCCATTGACTTAGAGTTGAGAAAAATACCAGTAATTTTTTCTCCGCTCAACTGTCATTTTGTAACATAACTCCCTTTAGCGGATCTCATCGGCAGTGTGAAATTGGCCTAACAAATACCTTTACTTCGTGCAAATCTCAAAAGCCAATTAGTCTGTTGCTAACGGACTCACAGCCAGTGGCAGAGATCTTAAAACAATGAGGAATTTATATAAATAGTATATTTTGTAACGTTACATGATAAAAAAAAATAAGATTTGTTTGTCCAAGCTATAATAGCTCTTTAGCTGTGTAGGTGATCCCCAATACCCTCCAGTCCTTGGGGAAATTCCATTGACTGCAAACCTTTCTTTTAGTGCTGGGTGGTATACCGGTTCATACCGAATACCGAAATTTTTGTGCTGCACTATATGAATTTTAACCCATACCGCAATACCGGTGCGCTGTCCCCACATAGGGGAACTAATCATACGTGACCCGTGAGTGCTGTTCTGCCCCCCCTCCCCCAATTAATTATTAGCCCAGCGCTGTCCCCATTAGGGTACTACTCACATATGTCACTCGCAAGTGCTGCCCTCCTCGTCCTCCTGTTTGTTGCGGCCGCCGGCGCTGACACTCTATACCAGTGGTCTTCAACCTCCAGATGTTGCAATACTACAACTCCCAGCATGCTGGGTGTTGTAGTTTTGCAATATCTGGAGGGCCGCAGTTGAAGACCACTGCTCTATACTGTATCCCTATGTCCAGGCTGCAAAAGGTAAACAAAATAAAATAAACTTTAACTCACCTTTCCCTGTCGGTCCGGACCAGCTTCCTAGGGAAGGGAACTTCGGAAAGCAGTCAGCCTATCACCGGCCGCAACGATGTTCCACCTCGGCCGGTGATAGACTGAGCCCACTGTCATGTAAGAAGACGGCCGGCTTCCTACATGACAGTGGGCTCAGCCTATCGCCAGCCGGGTTCTTACATGACAGTGGGCTCAGCCTATCACCGGCTGGCTTCCTACATGACAGTGGGCTCAGCCTATCACCGGCCGGCTTCCTACATGACAGTGGGCTCAGCCTATCACCGGCCGAGGCGGAACAACGCTGCGGCCGGTGATAGGCTGACGGCTGTCCGACGTTCACGTCCCCAGGAAGAGCGTGAGGCCAACGTAGGAAGGTGCATTATAATTTATTTTTGTTTACCTTTTGCAGCCTGGGCATAGGGATACAGCTATAGAGTGTCAGCGCCGGCGGCTGCAACAAACAGGAGGACGAGGAGGCAGCGCTTGCGGGTGACGTGAGTAGTACCCCTATGGGGACAGCGCAGCGCTGGGCTAATAATACATTTTTATTTTTATTGGGGGGGGGGGGGGGATACCGTTATATACCGCGGAACCGCCATAAGTTAGAAAAATAGTGTGTAAGGCCACATAGTGAGGTGACGTCCAGGGTAGCAATTGGGTGACATGGCCTGGTAAGAATTTGGGGTGAACATGAAAATGAGATGGGAGAATTCATATTGTGCTTTTTTTCTTTCAAATTCCCAGCATTCTGACCGCTTTAACCTAGTAGTATATTTTGTGTAATTTACGGTTTGCCATCTTCTGTTCCTTTGACAGGAAAGGCATTCAGATTAGGTCATAGCCGCTTACTTAATCACTGGTTAATGCCGTGTGACAACAGCATACAGTGACAGGGCTTCTTCCTATCTGTTGTAGTACATCCCAGCACTAGTCAGGACTGCAAATGGCAGATCTGAGCAATTAAGCCTAATGGCAAATGAGTCACCGTGTTTTTCCAGCTTTCTTTCAGACCTCCAGAAATTGAAATCTGGATGTGGAGCACATTTCTCTCTGCGCTCCGTGGTCTGGTCTCTGCAGATGGTCCATCAATATTTTGTCAGCAAAATGTATATAATTTAATGTTAGTTTATTGAATTACTTAACTCTGTTTTTATGCGCCATGATTCCTTCTTAAGAAATGAATAAAAATACAATTTCAGCAGGATATCCTGTATCTACTGACGATGTAACAGGACTGGCAGCAAATCATTGTTCAGCTGATACTCGGCTGATGCTTACGCTGGCTGTTTGCTCTAAAGACCTACCTTTTATGTAAATATTACTTCTATGGTAAATATCCCTTAAACCCCTAAAGGACATGGTTTTTTTTGCACTTTCTTTATTTCTTCATCTGGGTCTTCTAAAAGCCATAATGCTTTAAATTTTCCACTTACCGACCCATATAAGCACTTGTTTTTTGCACCAAAAACTGTACTTTGTAATGACATCACTCATTTTACCACCACTACAGCAAAATGAAAAAAATATATTTGTTTGAAGAAATAAAAAATAAAAAAATAAAAAAGAAGAAGCAATTTAGCAAATTTTGGGGGCTTCCATTTCTATGCAATCTTCGGTACAAATGACATTTTATATCTATTTTGTAGGTCCACATGATTAGAACAATACCAAACTTTTGTATAGGTTTTGATTTATTGTACTATTTTTAAAAAGTATGTAAAATTTGTATGTTTAAAATTTTCCTCTTCTGACCCCTATAACTTTCTTTTTTTATATATATATATATATTTATGAAGACGGGGACGTATGAGGGCTCATTTTTTCTGCCATGTTCTTAAGTTTTTTTTATGGGACTTTTTTTTTTTTATCGCACTTTATGAATTTTTTAAGTGACCAAAAATTTGCAATTCTTGATTTAGGTATTTTTTATGTGTACACCATCGACCGTGCGGTTTAACTATACTCATCCATGTGCTGTTAACCGGGGCGGGCTTCCAACTCGAGCCAGCGTCATTCCGGCCGGCCCCCAGCTGATTCCTGTAGCTGAGGACCGGCTTTAATAGCCGACATGCGGCGATCGCTATTAACCCTTTAGATTGCCGCTTTCAAAGCTGACAGCGGCATCTAAAGGTGCCTTTATCCGGTCCCAGGTGGTCCAGTGGGGTGGATAGCCCCCCCCCCCCCCCCCACAGCGCGATCGTGGGGGGCGATCCACTGCTGAGGTAGATTGAGGGCTTACCTCTCCTTCCACAGCAGCTCCTGCGCTCAGAATGATAAAGCCTGGGATGACCAGGCTTTATCAATCGAGCGCAGAGCACACAGATCAGTGTGGTTCTATGGAACCACATTGATCTGTATGAGGAATCAAATGATTCCTCCTAAATGTTCCCTAAGGGGACTAAAAGTGTGAAAAAAAAATAATTTTAAACACACACATTAACCCCTTCCTTTATTAAAAGTTAAAATCACCCCCCCTTTCCCAAATTCCATATAAAAAATATATAAACCGAATAAAAATAAACATATGTGGTATTACCACATGCGTAAATGACCGAATTATAAAAATGTATCGTTAATTAAACCGCACGGTCAATGGCGTATGCAAATTTTTTTCTCCAAAAAAGCGTATTTTTGCTCACTTTTTTACCATAAAAAAATGAATAAAATGCAATCAAAAAGTCTGATCAAAACAAAAATGGTACCGATAAAATCTTCAGATCACGGCACAAAATATGACGGATGGACGTATGTCTCTTTTCAACCGTACTAACTATGTAACTATGTAATTTTAAATGTATAAATTTTCCTGCATGTAGTTATGATTTTTTCCAGAAGTACGACAAAATCAAACCTATATAAATTGGGTATCATTTTAATCAAATGGACCTACAGAATAATGATAATGTGTCATTTTTCCAGAAAAATTTACTGCGTAGAAACGGAAGCCCCCAAAATTTGCAAAATGGCGTTTTTTCTTCAATTTTGTCGTGCAATGATTTTTTTTTCCATTTCGCCATATATTTTTGGGTAAAATGACTGATGTCATTACAAAGTAGAATTGGTGGCGCAAAAAATAAGCCATCATATGGATTTTTTAAGTGCAAAATTCAAAGGGTTATGATTTTTAAAAGCTAAGGAGGAAAAAACTAAAGTGCAAAAACTGAAAAACGCTTGGTCCTTAAGGGGTTAAAGTGTACCTGTGATCAACAAAACCTTTTTATATAACGTAGATAATACCATTATATGTATATTTGTAATATACATTGATTAAAAAATATGTATATTTTTGTCTCTGCATCTATTGCCTATGTGTCTCTATGAGGAGTCCAAATACAGGAAGTGAGGGTGGACAAGCAGGGCTCTGTGCAGTGAGGCTCTGTGACATGTCACGGGCTCACACATGATGATTGACAAGCCAGGAGCCTGCATAGAGCCCTGCTTGGCCTGTCCTCCCTTCCTGGATTTGGACTCCTCACAGGCAATAGCTGCAGAGAAAGCACATTTTCACCCATAAAAATACATATGTTTTAACCAATGTATATTACAAATATACCCACACAGGTACACGTACAGGTACGCCCTGTGTTCTTCCAGCCCCTGCCGCTCGCCGGGCGGGGAACGGACTGGGATGCCTGCTGATATCGTTCAGCAGGCATCCTGGCATATCGCCCAGGGGTTATTGGCCATTTGAGGCGATTCCTGGCTGATGGGGTCTCTAATGACCCAATAGCCCAGAAAATAGGGATGATCGGAGATGTCAGAGACATCCCTGATCATCCTGAAGGATAGGAGCGAGGTGGCAGTGATTCCACCTCCTCCTATCCCCTGCCATTGATTGGTTAGGACTACCCGACCAATGGCAGTTGGGCGGGGGGGGTTTACAGGTGAAATCCCCGCTCTGCCCGCCCCTGGATGTCGGGCAGAGCGATGGGAAGATGGTGGCTGGTACCAGAGCAGTTCAGGATGGCGGCGGGATCTGCAGCAGTGAGGAGGCGGCGGCGGATCAGCGGTGAAGGCAGCAGTAAAGATCCATGGTAAGTGACCTTCACTGCTGCCTTTTAGGAGTTGCCAAACTACAACTCCCAGCCAAAGGCTGTCTGGGCATGCTGGGAGTTGTAGTTTTGCAACATCTGGAGGGCCACAGTTTGGAGACCACTATACAGTGGTGCCCTTCAGATGTTGCAGAACTACAACTCCCAGCATGCATGGACAGTCTCAGCATGCTGGGAGATGTCGTTTTTCAACATCTGGGAGAGCACAGTTTGGACACCACTATACAGTGGTGTCCAAACTGTAGCACTCCAGATGTTGCAAAACTACAACTCCAAGCATGCCCAGACTGCCCAGGCAAGCTGGGAATTGTAGTTCGGCAACATGTGGCTCTTCAGATGTTGCCGAACTACAACTCCCAGCATGCCTGGGCAGTCTGAGCATGCTGGGAGTTGAAGTTTTGCAATATCTGGAGGGCTAGAGTTTGCTACACCAATACACAGTGGTCTCCAAACTGTTCTCCAGTTGTTGCATAACTACAACTCCCAACATTCACTTCGGCTGTCTGGGCATGCTGGGAGCTGTAGTTTTGCAACAACTGGAGGCACACTGGTTGGGAAACATTGTCTGTTTCCTAACTCAGTGTTTCCCAACCTGTGTGCCTCCAGCTGTTGCAAAACTAGAACTCCTAGCATGCACTGACAGACCATGCATGCTGGAAGTTGAACTTTTGCAACAGCTGGAGGCACACTGGTTGGGAAACACTGAGTTAAGTAACAAACTCAGTGTTTTGCAACCAGTGTTCCTCCTGCTGTTGCATAACTACAACCTCCAGCATGCATGGACAGCCAAAGGGCATGCTGGAAGTTGTAGTAGTATACCTCCAGCTGTTGCATAACTACAAGTCCCAGCATGCCCTTCAGCTGTCCATGCATGCTGGGGGTTGTAGTTTTTGCAACAGCTGAAGGCACACTGGTTGTGTAACACAGAGTTTGTTACCTAACTCAGTGTTTTGCAACCAGTGTGCCTCCAGCTGTTTCTTAACTGCAACCCCCAGCATGCACGGACAGCCAAAGTGCATGCTGGGAGTTGTAGTTTTGCAATAGCTGGAGGTTTGCCTGCCCCCCAATGTGAATGTACAAGGTACATTCACACAGGCGGGTTTACAGTGAGTTTCTCGCTGCAATCTTGAGATGCAGCAAATTTTCCACTACAGTTCAAACTCCCAGCGGGAAACTCTCTTTAAACCCCCGCCCGTGTGATTATACCCGAAAAACACTACACTACACCTACAAAAAGTAAAGGGTAAAACACTACATATACATATACCCCTACACAGTTACCTCCCCCCAAATGAAAATGAGAAACGTTTGGTATGGCACGGTTTATAAAACTGAGCCTCCAGCTGTTGCAAAACAACAACTCACAGTGTTGCCGGACAGCCATTGACTGTCCTGGCATGCTGGGAGTTTTGCAACAGCTGGAGGCACCCTGTTTGGGAAACACTGCCGTAGGGTAATTTTGGTATTGGAGGCAAGTGTAATTCTTGCATCCAGGTCTGTCCCTGCAAATCCCTAATTTAGGCCTCAAATGCACATGGCGCTCTCTCACTTCAGAGCCCTGTTGTATTTCAAGGCAACAGTTTAGGGCCACATATGGGGTATTTCTGTACTCGGGAGAAATTGCCTAACAAATTTGGGGGGCTTTTTCTCCTTTTACCCCTTATGAAAAGGTAAAGTTGGGGTCTACACCAGCCTGTTATTGTAAACATTTTTTATTTTTTATACTAACATGCTGGTGTTGCTCCATACTTTTCATTTTCACAAGAAGTAAAAGGAAAAAAGACCCCCAGAATTTGTAACACAATTTCTTCTGAGTACGGAAATACCCCATATGTGGACGTAACATGCTCTGCGGTCGCACAGGCTCAGGAGTGAGAGCGCCATGTACATTTGAGGTGATTGGCACAGGGGTGGCTGATTATTACAGCGGTTCTGACAGAAACACAAAAAGGTGTTAAGGTTTACCATACCCCGTGTTACGTTCCTTGAGGGGTGTAGTTTCCAAAATGGTATGGCATGTGGGGGTTATTTTGCTGTTCTGGCACCATGGGGGCTTCCTAAATGCAACATGGCCCCCTAAAAGCCATGACAGCAAAATTTGTTTTCAAAAATCCCACAGTTGCTCTTTCCCTCTTGAGCCATGTTGTGAGCCCGCAGAGCACTTTATGTCAACATATGAGGTATTTCCATACTTGAGAGAGATTGGGCTACAAATTTTGGGGGGCTTTTTCTCCATTTACCACTTTTAAAAATGGAAAATATGGGGCTACAAGAACATATTAGTGTAAAAAATTTAGATTTAGATTTTTCTTCTCCACTTTGCTGCTATTCTTGTGAAATGCCTAAAGGGTTAAACTTTCTGAATGTCATTTTGAATACTTTGAGGGGTGTAGTTTCTATGGGGTCATTTATGGGGTATTTCTCACATAAAGGGCCATCAAATCCACTTCAAACTTAACTGGTCCCTAAAAAATTCAGATTTTGAAATTTTAGCAACAGATCCGATGTGTTTGAATACTCCCTAAGGACTTGTTCACACGGGTGGATCCACAGCGTATTTTATGCTGCGGATCCACCGATGATGGACCCCAGCAGTGTGTCTCAGGTGTGCCTGCTCGGAGTGTCAGTCAGCCACTACGAACCATGCGCACTATACTCGCACACATGGCTGCTGCTCTCGGCCTAGCTCATGGAGCAGGGGGAGCGGACGTGATGTGTGAGTACACCGCGCACGCACCCGATGACTTGCACATTGCAGCAGTGTGTTTGCTCGTAGCGGTGTATTGCTGCTCCGAGCAGGCACATCTGAGACACACTGTAGGGGTCCATCGTTGGCGGATCTGCAGTGTAAAATACACTGTGGATCCACCAGTGTGAACGAGCCCTTAAAGAACTTTTTGTAAATGTGCTTTTCTCCTGTACTCCCTTGAATTACTGATTGAAACTTTATATTGTAGACTTTATATTTTCTACCCTATATGACATAAAAGGTACCATGTGTCTCCTTTGCCAAACAGCCATCTAACAGTGTCAGCAGTTTTTATTGTGAATTGCAGCTGACAGGTATAGGGATCCGTTTTAAGTCAACAGTTTTGGTTCACACTGTAGTAACCGCATGCTCCTTTTTCCTACCCGCCCTGTTGTAGTCACCCAAATGGATTCTCCGGCCCATCCCCCTAACACAGTGGTGACTGCAATATTTTAGCATTGTGCTGGTCAGGTTCCTTTCACATATGCATAGTTTACCATTTAAAATGAGTAGAAACTTGGTGGACCAGTTGCATTTAATTTTAATTCCTTGGTGCCCCCATGGACTGCCGGTGTCCATTGTGCAACAGATCCAGCAGAGCTTAGTGTTTTCCTCCTAAAATATGCCACAATGCAGAAGCAGCCAGTGCCTCACACAACCAATATGGAAATATCTCATGTGGTTTATTTAACGTTTTTCAAATTGAGTTATTGCCTTGTCCAAAAGAACATTTTGCATTCTGTATCTGTCTATGTCTGAACCAATGAAGTCTGTCTGTTACCACCAAGATCTCTGTAGTCTCTTTGTACCATTATTGTAATGTTGTGATTTACCTTTCAGAATGTCACATGCAGCAGTAGGGCAGGTGAATCAGCAGGAGGTAGCAAGGAAATATGCCGAATAAACAATGCTAAGGCCTTCTGTTTAGAACATGACATTTAAGAGGACATCTCTGGTCCTAGTCTTTATTCTGTTTGTTGCTGGGTTTGCTGATATATAGAAGGCTTTGTTTCTGAGTATCTGTCATGTCATCTATCATCATTCTCTTTATCATATGGTTGGACAATAATGACCTTATGCTTTTGCTACTACTTCTGTTTTGTTACCCACCTCTTGCTTCATCCCCTTTTATTTCATCTGCTTGTGAAATTAATGTCTGCAAATATTCCATTTTTGTGCATCAATTTGTCCTCTTTTGCTCTACAATTATTGAAGTTAGAGAGTACTCACAATGCTAGTTACTGTCAATAAAAAGTGGGGACACTGTCAAATTTAGGGGGGATTTTTTTATTTGTCATTTATTTGATTTATTACAGTAAATATGTTTGTAATTGGCCCCCTCTTAAATCTTTGACATTTAGCTGTAAAAAGACTTTTTGCCCTAAAACTTGCCAGAAAAGTCTTTGGTGGGTTTCATGGCAGCCCCTCCCAGCTCCTCTCATGAATTCTAATGTCAGCACCCCTATAGTGCACAGAGAATAGGGGAGCTGTCATATCTTCAGGGCTGCAGCACAGACACACTCGTTGCAATTTACATGTGTCCTGTATATTAAATATCCCCCATTGCTTATGCACTTAGACATATGCTATGCCCATTATTATCCCCCAATCCGGCTCCTGTCAGAAAGAGGCACATCCAGCGCCTAGCTGACAGACCGTCGAACGGTGACTCCGGTCGGCTAAGTTTTGACCCGTATGCGGTTTTGGACCGGACCTAAAACCGTAGTAAACTACGGTTTTAGGTCCGGTCAGGAAACCGCATACGGGTCAGAACTGAGCCGACCGGATTCACCGTTTGACTCCGGTCGGCTCATTAAAGTAAATGGAGTCACGGGCTGATCCGACTGGGGTACGGGAGCGCCTGGTTTGCCCCGCCGGATCCGGCACCCGTATGTAGAAAATGTGGTGTGAATGCAGCCTAACACAGTCCTGTGCTTGCAGTCACTGACTGAACTGACAGGATGTGTTCACACCCCATTACATTTTCAGTGGGAGCATGAGCAATAATCTGTGCTGAGTATTTAGCTGTCTTGGTCCAGTAACTTTACGATGCTATTTATTGTGTTTGACAGGGATGTGACCCACCAAATCACAGTGAAACTCGGACAGTTTATGTGGCAAACAGATTCCCTCAGCATGGCCATTATGTTCCCCAACAATTTGCAGACAACAGAATCATTTCATCTAAGGTAAGTTGTTTTAAATTGTGCATATTGATTTACATGTCTGGATCCCTATAATCAATATAAATATATATACATACATATACATATATATATATATATATATATATATATATATATATATATATATTTTAAATATGATATATGATATGGTACTGGGTCATGGGGAAAATAGAAAAAAAAAACATACTTACTCAGCCCAGTCTCCTGCTGGTCCCCGCCTGCTCCTGTTCCGTCTGTTCCCATGATCTTCTCTCTTCTTCCTGCTTTCAAGACCATCGCTTGGAGCAGGACTGGCTGCAGTGTCCTGTCTCGACCAGTGTTTCACTTAGCAGGCAGGTCCTGCAACAAGCAGTCGTCTTGGAAGCAGGAAAATGGGAAAAAAAAGGTCGGGGAGCGCACAGAGCCAAATGGGAGCTGCGGCAGATCAGGGCTAGGTAAGAATGTTTAGTGGTTTTTTTTTTTCTATTTTCTGTCCACTCAAGCATCATATTGATATTAATTTTTATTAATTTTTTTGTCAAAAGTTTTTTTTCTTTTTTTTTTTTTTTTTTTATTGTTTTTTTTTTAATGACCGCTTCCTTTTTAAGGGGTCATCTGAGAGTTCAATAAATTAAACTGGCAGCTGGAAATGCTATCAGACAGATAAAACGAATGCTTTGGTGGTCTCCATCAGTCTTTGGTGGTGGCGTGTTGTAGCATTGAGTTGGGACATGCTATAGCACTGCAGGTAATCAGTAGGCCTCAGTGATCACATACCTTACCTGCTCACATCCCCGCTGAGGCCAACGACCAGCTGCATCAGCCATGTGAATGTACTCTATGTCATTGCTCCCGGAAAATAGAGGCCGGCGGGGACCACAACAGCATCAGTGCTGGGTTGGTAAATTTAACAGGTAAGAAAAATATATATTATAAAGATCACTTGTTATATAAGGGTGTGTGTGTGTATATATATATATATATATATATATATATATATATATAATGTTTATAGCATTTACACCGGTCTGTTATTTTCATTTGTTTACTTTTTAGATAAAGTCTTAGAAAAACCTGCAACCTCCTAATATTTGTTCTGTTAATGTGTTGGAGTCCTGAGTAGATGGAGTTAGCTTGTGTACAGATTGTATGTTAAGCTCTAAGACAGGAGATTTAGGAAAAATCTGCATGGATTAGATGGAGGACTAGTGAGTGACTCATTAGTGTGTAAAGGTTCAATCCAGTCCATAATTATCTATTTTTAATCCTACCTGTAGATGTGATTAGTCTATGGTAGAAGCCACCATATACAGTACTGTACATTCAGCCTAATTTACATGTCTGGATTGTAAACATCAAAGCAAGAGATTTTTTTATTTGAGGAGAAATGCACTGAAAATGGTAGGGTACAACGTATGACCTGGAGAATAAATATAACATGTAGTAATTTACAAACCTGTACCAAACAAGAAGAGAAATGTATATAATCAGGCACTCACCTGATGTATGCCAAAGAAGTTGCTTTTATTCCATGCTTAAAGGTTACAGCAGTTCGGGTCGGGGAGAGGAAGAAATTTTGAGCTCAGCCGAGCTCGTGGAACGACGGTTCCGTTTCGCAGGTTGTCCGCTTGGTCACTCCCCTGGGGCGTGACCAAGCGGACAACCCGCGAAACGGAACCGTTGTTCCACGAGCTTGGCTGAGCTCAACATTTCTTCCTCTCCCCGACCCGAACTGCTGTAACCTTTAAGCATGGAATAAAAGCAACTTCTTTGGCATACATCGGGTGAGTGCCTGATTATATACATTTCTCTTCTTGATTGATCATGCATATGTTTTCCATATAAGCGCACCCCCGACCCGCCGCACCGCTCGCCCATAAGTAACCACTTCAGTCTATCACTGCACACGCAGCACCGTAAACCACACTATAGTGCCGGCTCTCTATCTCTGCATATTGTTACACGCTTTCTGGTACCAAAACATTTATTTTTCCTCCGGAGTACATCTCTAAATACATGGGGTCCTTAGTGCAGGAGGACAAGACATTCAAACCCAACGAGGGAAATGATTGGCAATAACTACTAACATAAGTAAAATTTCTATGCAAGACAGCTAAATATGTTTCGTAGGACTGATAAACTTATCATGTATAGGCAATTTTTAGTACTTTTTATATTGACTATGTTTCCTTTGTAGTACACAGTGTTGAACTTCATTCCAAAAAACTTGTTTGAACAATTCAGAAGAATAGCCAATTTCTATTTTCTCATTATATTTCTAGTTCAGGTAAGTCATTGCTGAAGTAAATAAAAGTTTGTTTATTGTTTCCTTATTATTTTATTTATTTATTTAAGCGTTCCCCTCCCCCCCCCCCCCCCTAATTTCTTTAAAATCATTTCATTTAACCCCTAGGAGACCCATGATATAAATGTACACCACGGTTACCTGGTACCTGGCTTATCATGACGCACATTTACATCGTGCACTGTAGTGAGTCACGCATAGTCAGTAATAGACATCAACATCCACCATTAACCCCTTAAGTGCTGTACAGAAGTACTTATCCCCTATCCACAGGATCCTGTGGACCACAGGGAAACTAATCTCCTGCCTGGCACCCTGGATTCCCCATGCACAAATCAACCTCCACTGATGTACTTTCAACCATAACACAAATCATATTCTTGGTATATATGTGCTTTATATGAATCTGCACTTCAGGGTAGTTGGCTGGACTCATGGGACATCTTGGAAAACTGGTATACAAGTTGGTGGGTGAATGAGTAAAGCTTTGGCTTTAGGGTCTATTCACACGTACAGTATTCTGCGCAGATTTGATGCCTAGATTTTCTGCTGCAGGTTTCAATGTAAACTGTATGTCTGAACATAGCTTGAAATCTTGCGCAACAAATCTGGGCATCAAATCTGTGCAGAATACTGTACGTGTGAATAGACCCTTAAAGTCTTCAAATACCGTATTTATCGGCGTATAACACACACTTTTTAGGCTAAAATTTTTAGCCTAAAGTCTATGTGCGTGTTATACGCCGATACACCCCCAGGAAAGGCAGGGGGAGAGAGGCCGTCGCTGCCCGCTTCTCTCCCCTTGCCTTTCCTGGGGTCTAGAGCCCTGCTGCCGGCCCTTCTCTCCCCCTGGCTATCGGCGGAAGCGGCGCCGACAGCCAGGGGTAGAGAAGGGGCAGCGGCACCCATTTCCGGCGCCGCTGCCCCGTTGCCTCCCCCCATCCCCGGTGGCATAATTACCTGTTGCCGGGGTCGGGTCCGCGCTGCTGCAGGCCTCCGGCGTGCGTCCCCTGCGTCGTTGCTATGCGCGGCGCACTGACGTCATGCTCCGCGCCGTGCAGCGCATAGCAACGACACGGGACGCACGCCAGAGGCCTGCAGCAGCTTTTTTTATCCATAAGTATAAAAAGTAGATGTTAAACGAAACTCAAATGCAGTGTGAACCCAGCTTAAGTGTTATCAACTTTGGGTAAATAAAATACTGGTTAATAATTACCGTGGAAAAATACCTGTCGGAGAACAAAACCCACAAAGAAAACTACACTCCACTCTTAGTAAATCAGGGCCAAAATACTTTAAAGGTAAAGTTTCTGAGTTGTTTTTCTACCAAAATGCATCTGTGTGTGGATTTAGCAAGTCACCATGTTTTTTGTTCTTCCAGCTTATGATCGATACACCAACAAGTCCAGTAACAAGTGGACTGCCACTATTTTTTGTCATAACAGTAACGGCTATCAAACAGGTAAATCTGGGAATCTGTAAGTTCCATGTCACTAGGCATAACATTTCTATATAAAAATGAGCAGTCTCGGTTTATGCAGTATGATTTTGCAAATATTAATCGCAGTACAATATTGTGAACAGATGTATAAAAAGGTTATTATTTCCATGGGAAGTGGAAGATGAAATAGTCTTAAAACCTAAATGCTTTTCCGCTGCTGGATCCCCAGTTGTTTTTATACTTGCATAAAATATCAAAAGTAAAGCAATATAGTAAGTAGGGATGCACCATAATTTCGGCCCTACGAAAAATGCCCCTTTCGGCATTTTCGACTGATGGAATTCTGGGCCGAAAATTTCGGGGAGTGTGGCCTAACCCCTTAATGACACAGGGCGTGGAGGTACACCCTGGGCGTCAGGGACTTAGCGCAACAGGACGTGTCTGTATGCCCCGAGTCCCGCTGCGGCTATGACACAAGTGCAAAAGCTGCGCTTGCATCATGGACCGCGGGTTCCGGCTGCTTTCAGCAGCCAGGGACCCGACGGTAAAGCCGGACATCAGCGATCGCGCTGATGTCTGACATTAACCCCTCAGATGCCGTGATCATTATTGATCAAGGCATCTGTGGGGGGTTCCGGTGGCTGATCTCATCGCCCGCAACACGGCCACGAGGATCAGATCAGCTAAAATGGCAGCCGGAGATCTCCTCCCCTGCCTCCTTCTGCCATCATAAAAACATTGTTAATGATCCTGTACGGTGAATGGCGTAAACATTAAAAAAATAAGAAAATAAACGTCCAAAAATGTAGATTTTTATCAGAAAAAATTTAAGTGATATAAAAAAAATATTTAAAAAAACAGAACAAGGGTACCAATAAAAGCTATAGATCACGGCGCAAAAAATAAGCCCTCAGACATCCCCGTATATGGAAAAATAAAAAATTTATAGAGGTCATAAGTTCTGCAAAAAAAAGTGGTCAGGGCAATGAATTTTCAGTTTTAGGCCAAGCACAGTCAAAATTCCAAGTATTTGTATGTTTATACATACTAACCAGACTAGGATTCATGCTCTCAAACTTAAAGGGGTTATCCAGGAAAAAACTTTTTTTTATATATCAACTGGCTCCAGAAAGTTAAACAGATTTGTAAATTCTTTCTATTAAAGAATCTTAATCCTTTCAGTACTTATGAGCTTCTGAAGTTTAGGTTGTTCTTTTCTGTCTAAGTGCTCTCTGATGACACGTGTCTCGGGAACCGCCCAGTTTAGAAGAGGTTTGCTATAGGAATTTGCTTCTAAACTGGGTGTTTCCCGAGACACGTGTCATCAGAGATTACTTAGACAGAAAAGAACAACCTTAACTTCAGAAGCTCATAAGTACTGAAAGGATTAAGATTTTTTAATAGAAGTAATTTACAAATCTGTTTAACTTTCTGGAACCAGTTGATATATAAAAAAAAATGTTTTTTCCTGGAATACCCCTTTAAGGATTTCCTGCTCATGGAAAAATCTTTAAAGGGGTTGTCCAGCAAAAGCTTTTTTGTATAAATGTGTACAGGCTCTTATACCGTAAAAAGGGCCTGTACTTGCCTCCTTCACTCCTCCACAGCCTCCTTTTTCAAAGTTCATCATTTCCTGTATTAATCTGTTTTGACAGACTACTTGTGTTGATTTACTATTGTTTTGTGCCTTTAGGGTTATGAAGACTGGTTGCGACACAAAGCAGATAATGAAGTTAATGGCGCTCCAGTCTACGTTGTCAGAAGCGGTGGCCTTGTTAAGACTAGATCCAAAAACATCAGGGTATGTATGAGCTTTGTGGTTTACTTTTAAACTTTTAGGGTACATTCACATTGGTATGACTTGTGAGTGTTTGCAGTTTCTTGCATTGGGCAATGGGGGTGATCTCGTTTCAATGTAATCTTCAGAGTAGGGTTGCACATATGGGGAAAATGTGCGAGTGCGATTATGGGCCTAAATATTGCGATTTCGATATGCGATGCGATTATAATAAATAAATGGTGAAATACCCCCATTTTATGTCCAATCTCCTCCATTTCACATCTATCCACCTATTTTATGCCCACCGCCCATTTCACATCTCCCCCATTTAATTTCTATCTCCCCCTGTCACATTCTCTTCCCATGGTCACATCCCCCGCCCCTGTCACATTCTCCCCCATATCAAATCACCCCTCTCGTCACATTCTCCTCCATATCACATCTCCCCTTTGTCACATTTTCCCCCTGTCACATTCTCCCCCATATCACATCTCCCCCTTGTCATTCTCCCCCATGTCAAATCCCCCCCCAAATTCTCTTCCCCATATCACCCCCCCCCACATTCTCTTCCCCATATCACATCCCCCCCGTCACATTCTCTTCCCCATATCACATCCCCCCGTCACATTCTCTTCCCCATATCACATCCCCCCCGTCACATTCTCCTCCATATCACATCTCCCCCTTGTCACATTCTCCCCCTGTCACATTCTCCCCCATATCACATCTCCCCCTTGTCATATTCTCCCAATATCACATCTCCCCCCCCACATTCTCTCCCCATATCACATCTCCCCCCCCTGTCACATTCTCTTCGCCATATCACATCCCCCCGTCACATTCTCCTACATATCACATCCCCTTGTCACATTCTCCTACATATCACATCCCCTTGTCACATTCTCCTACATATCACATCCCCCCGTCACATTCTCCTACATATCACATCTCTCCCCTTGTCACATTCTCTTCCCCATATTACATTCTCCCTCTTGTCACATTATCCTCCCCATATCACATTCTCCCTCTTGTCACATTATCCCCCCCCGTCACATTCTCCCCCCCCCCGTCACATTCTCCCCCCTGTCACATTCTCTTCCCCATATCACAACCCCCATATCACATTCTCCTCCCCTGTTACATTCTCCCTCCCCGTCACATTCTCTTCCCCATATCACATTTTCCCCCTTGTCACATTCACCCCCCGTCACATTCTCTTCCCCATATCACATCCCCCCCCCCGTCACATTCTCCCCCATATCACATTCTCCTACCCCTTGTCACATTCTCCTTCCCCCATCACATTCTCCCCCCATAACTTCCACCTACCGTGACATTCCCCCCAATATCACATCTCCCACCGTCACATTCTCCCCTTGTCACATTCACCCCCATATCACATCTCCCCCCCCTGTCACATTCTCTTCCGCATATCACATTCCCCCCTGTTACATTCTCACCCATATCACATCCCCCCCGTCACATTCTCCCCGTCACATTCTCCCCCTTGTCATATTCTCCCCATATCAAATCCCCCCCCCACATTCTCTCCCCCATATCACATCTCCCCCCCCCTTGTCACGTTCTCTTCCCCATATCACATCCCCCTGTCACATTCTCCCCCATATCACATTCTCCTCCCCCTTGTCACATTCTCCACCCTCATCACATTCTCCCCCCATAACTTCCCCCTACCGTCACATTCACCCTCATATCACATCTCCCCCCCCCCCGTCACATTCTCTTCCGCATATCACACTCCACCCTGTCACATTCTCTTCCCCATATCACATCTTCCCCCCCCCCTTGACACATTCTCCCCCCTTGACACATTCTCCCCCCTTGACACATTCACCCCCCCTGTCACATTCTCTCCCCATATCACATCCCCCCATCACGTTCTCTCCCCCATATCACATTCCCCCCGTCACATTCTCCCCCTTATCACATTCTCCCCCTTGTCATATTTTCCCCATATCAAATCTCCCCCCCACATTCTCTCCCCCATATCACATCCCTCCCCCCCCCTGTCACATTCTCTTCCCCATATCACATCCCCCCCGTCACATTCTTCTACATATCACATCTCTCCCCTTGCCACATTCTGTTCCCCATATCACATCCCCCCCCCTGTCACATTCTCCCCCTGTCACATTCTCCCCCTGTCACATTCTCCCCCTTATCACATCTCCCCCTTGTCATATTCTCCCCATATCAACCCCCCCCCCACATTCTCTCCTCCATATCACATCTCCCCCCCCCCCTGTCACATTCTCTTCCCCATATCACATCCCCTCCTGTCACATTCTCTTCCCCATATCACATCCCCCCATAACATTCTCCCCCCATAACTTCCCCCTACCGTCACATTCACCCTCATATCACATCTCCCCCCCCCCCCCCCGGTCACATTCTCTTCCGCATATCACACTCCCCCCTGTCACATTCTCTTCCCCATAACACATCTTCTCCCCCCCCCCCTTGACACATTCTCCCCCCTTGACACATTCTCCCCCCCCGTCACATTCTCTCCCCATATCACATCCCCCCCATCACGTTCTCTCCCCCATATCACATTCCCCCCCTTATCACATCTCCCCCTTATCACATCTCCCCCTTGTCATATTCTCCCCATATCAAATCTCCCCCCCCCACATTCTCTCCCCCATATCACATCCCTTCCCCCCCCCTGTCACATTCTCTTCCCCATATCACATCCCCCCCGTCACATTCTTCTACATATCACATCTCTCCCCTTGCCACATTCTGTTCCCCATATCACATTCTTCCCCCTGTCACGCTCTCCTCCCCTATGTCACGTTCTCCTCCATATCCCATCTCCCCCTTGTCACATTCTCGCCCCGTCACATTCTCCCCCCATATCACATTATCCCCCCCATGTCACATCCCCCGTCACATTCTCCCCCATCACATTATCCCCCATATCACATCCCCCGTCACATTCTCCCCCGTGTCACATTCTCTTCCCCATATCACAACCCCCCCGTCACATTCTCCCCCCCATATCACTACCCCCATATCACATTCGCCTCCCCTGTTACATTCTTCCTCCTCCTGTCACATTCTCTTCCCCATATCACATTTTCCCCCTTGTCACATTCACCTCCCGTCACATTCTCTTCCCCATATCACATCCCCTCCTGTCACATTCTCTTCCCCATATCACATCCCCCATCATATTCTCCTCCCCCTTGTCACATTCTCTTCCCCTTGTCACATTCTCCTTCCCCATCACATTCTCCACCCTCCATCACATTCTCCCTACCGTCACATTCACCCCCATATCACATCTCCCCCCCCCCCCCCCCCGTCACATTCTCTTCCGCATATCACATTCCCCCCCCCCTTGACACATTCTCCCCCCTTGACACATTCTCTCCCCCCTGTCACATTCTCCCCCCTTGACACATTCTCTCCCCCCTGTCACATTCTCTCCCCCATGTGACATTTCTCCCCCCTGTCATATTCCCCCCCCACCCGTCACATTCTCTCTCCCCCCTCCCACCCTTCACATTCTCCGCCCACATGTCACAATCTCCCCCCCTGTAGGTAGCCTTTTGTACTGCAGCAAATACACTAGGTTTCCCGGACTGTTGTCTAATTTTTCGCGGGATTGGGGAAACCTAGTGTGTTTGCAGCCGTAAAAGACCTTTCCTCATCAGCCAATCACTGGCGTGATACGTGACACTGCTGCGGCCAGTGATTGGCTGAAAAGGGAAAGGTCCTACTGTTTTATGGAGAAGAAAGGAGACACCGGACCGCACGGAGACTAACGGCATCTGCAGGGACCGGGAGTAGGTGAGCAGAAGGATTTTTATTTTTCTCCCTGTGCCCTTTTACTCCAGCTTTCTACCAGGGTGCCTCTAGTCAGTTGTCAAAATACAACTCCCAGCATGCCCGGACAGACATCTGAAGGCACCCTGGTTGGGAAACACTGAATTTTAGGTTTTTTTTATTTGTTTTTACCTGCTCTGGCCGTCCCCCTCCTGCAGCAGCACACGGGAGCCGGCCCGAGCAGATAATCGCAAGTGTTCCCTGGGGGCCGTATCACTAATATCACAAAAGCAATCGAATCGCGATTTTTGCTTTTTATGATAATCGTGCAGCCCTACGTCAGAGCGTGATCACATGGCATAGAAGTGACATGTCAGTATTCCTAGTGGTTCCCTATATCTCCCATTGAAGTCATAGGGAGCAGAGTTTTTGACAAAGAAGTCGTGACGGTTTGGATTTCTTGCAAAAAATGTTTTTACTTAAAAAAATTTTTTTTTTATACTTTAGGTTGGTGACATTGTCCGAGTAGCCAAAGATGAAACTTTTCCTGCTGATCTTGTACTGTTGTCCTCAGACAGAGTTAATGGTTCATGTCATGTGACAACTGCAAGTCTGGATGGAGAAACAAATCTCAAGGTAAGTTGTTAGTAACTTTCTATCTTAATTCCACTTTTGTATTTCACGATGACATGTAGTTCATGGGCATAACTACAGACAGTCAGTTGGTTACAGATACATGTTTAATTTGCTTTTATATTATGTTCTTCATTAGAAAAAATTGGAAAAGTCTGTCCTATTCTGAGAGACTTTCCGGTCCGTGCTTGCGCCCTGTTATATGTAGAGATTATCGGCTGACCTCACCCTTCGCTGGCTGATCTGGTCATTTGACTCGTTGGCTGCACATCTCGCAGTGTACTAGGGGGATGTACAAGCAACAAGATGAAAGCAAAGGGCCACACAAATGATCTAGCGATCGTTCCTGCAGCTCTCCCCACACAATGATCCACCATTCTAATAAAAGGCTCTGTAAATGAGTGAGCATAGGACATTCTAATAATAGGTGATGAACAAGTGGAGCAAAAACAAGGAGAAAAGGCTGGAAATAGAGGGTACAAGGTAGTCTGCTAAGAAAAACAAAATAGTCTATACTAGCAAAACGGCTACATTATTAATAAAGAAAAAAAATTTTTCACCATAACTGGTGCAAAGCAAGAAAATAAAAATATTTCCGGAGCTATCCATAGCCTTAAACTGTGATCATCTTGAGTAGTGTAATATTTCTGCTCAGAATACTGTAAAGTTCTTATTTTTTGGGGGGTTGCTTAAAACATACCACCAGTGTCCTGCATAATAACAGAGAAGGAATAGGTTAGCCGAAGTACCCCACTTGGATATGTACAATGGAGGGAATTTACTAAAACTGTCCTTTGTTGCACTAGCTTAGTTTTGGTCTATTTTTGCTGGTGGATATTCATGTGCATGTCAGTTTATATATTTGACACATTTTGCACAAGGCCTGTTTTGGTGCTTTTTGCACATGTCAGATAATAACTGTCTAAGGCTAGGTTTCCACACAGGTTTTTTTCTGGTGTTTTTTAGAAAACTGTTACTGCTGTTTTTGAGCGAAAGCAAGAAGTGTATTCAAAAGGAATGGGAAATATAATAGAAGGACTTACACTTCTCCTTCATACTGGATTCACTTCTGACTTTGGCTTAAATACTGCAGTGGTAGTTTTTCATAAAAACGCCAGAAAAAAAAAAAAAACTGTGTGGAATCCTAGCCTAATAGTAAAACTTTTGTTAAATACAGCAACCAATCACAGCTCTGCTTTCATATCTTAGCAAGCTCTGGACAAGTGAAAGTTGAGCTGTGATTGGTGGCTATGGGCAAAACCAGAAAGTTTTACGATTTGGATACATTCAGAAAGTTTTTTCCATAAAAATGCCAGGAAAAAGATCATTGTTGACACATGGTGTTTTTTTTTGTCCATAACACATTGGCCAGATGTTGGCAAGGGGTCAATAGGGAATATAAAATTCCATTTCTACTCATAATTTTTGTGTGTCCCTGTCCACTATTCTGGGACAAATTGCCACAAAAGTTACATCATGAAGGAAGGGAAGTTTTTTTGTGGCATTTTATTTTTTTCCCTGTTAAAAATAAAAAGTGAGTCTGAAGGAAGCCATAAACATTTTTTTTGATAATCACCCCAAAATTGTCCAAAAAGTGTCTTTAAAGTTCTTAACTAATTATTTCTTGCCTTATTTGTCACTTTTATGTGTCAGTAAGTGTCTAGTTGGCCTTGTAAATGTGGCCTAAACATACAGTCCTTACATATGCCCCTTTTGGTGTCTGAAAGTTTTGAGTAGAGATTAGCGAACTTACAGTAAATTTGATTTGTCACGAACTTCTTGGCTCGGCATTTGATGACTTATCCTGCATAAATGAGTTCAGCTCCCGTGGGCTGGAAAAGGTGGATACAGTCCTAGGAGACTCTCTCCTAGGACTGTATCCACCTTTTCCAGCCCACCGGAGCACCTGAAAGCTGAACTCATTTATGCAGGATAAGTCATCAACTGCCGAGCCGAGAAGTTCGTGACAAATCAAATTTACTGTAAGTTCGCTCATCTCTAGTTTTGAGTGTGGGGCATTTTAACTTTTTTTCTGGCACTGACTTCATAATACGTATGTTGGAAGTCGGTGTGTCTCAGTTGTGCTTGTGGAGCCAAAGTTTTGGCCCATCAGGGATTATTTAGACCAATGTATAGAGCTGTCAGCATCTAGCTCTGTTTCACTATGTTTGCTTGTCTTGTGACTGTGACAAACAGCCAAACAGGTGCGGGGTATCAGATATTGAGGTCCTCGGAAAACGCCTGTAATAATACACTATGCATACAATGCTGACTGTTTTAAATGACAGCAACTTTAAAAATGTTCAGTGCTTTTTGCATGTTTTCCATACGAAGAAGATACACATGCTGTAAGAGAAATATAAAAGCATAATACTTAAAATGTACTTCTAGGGTTTTTTTTTTCTTGCAGTGCCATAGATTTACATTATTTAGGTCTCACGACTTGAGATGGATCCTAGGGAGAGGCAGCAGGGAACTCCGTCTCATAGCGCACAACGACATAGCAGCTGGGGAAAAAGCCCCTTGGTTGACTATTTAGGTGCCAATTTTAAAATGCATTGCATTTAGACAAATGGTAAACAATGGGGCATGATAGTCTTTTGTTCAAAGACATGTGATCAGACGGATTCCCAAAAGTCTGATGCCGAAGGTCCCATAGACTTGCATGGGACCTCCAGCATCAAAGTTCTGGTAATTTATCTAATCATGTGAGTCTTGTAGCAATTCCCAGCTACAAGATTGCCTGTGAAGTTTAAATGTATCCTGCCTCCCGAGCAAAAGGAGATGATTTAAAGCAGTGGTCTTCAAACTGTGGCCCTCCAGCCAACGGCTGTCCGGGCATGCTGGGAATTGTAGTTTTGCAACATCTGGAGGGCCACAGTTTGAAGACCACTGATTTAAAGAGTTTCTGTCATTTGGAGAAAAAAAAATTGACATGTCAAAAGTTTGGATTGACAGGGGTCTAAGTGTTGAGACCTTTGCTGATCAGGAGAACATGGCAATAGAAGTCTGTGCTGCTGCCCACTCCTCTCCCTGCTCTTTGACACTCTCCCTAGACTTATATTGCAAGTTTGTCTCTATCATGTAACATGGAGCTGGGAGAGAATGCACGAAGCGTGTTCTCCTGTTCAGTGGAGGTCTTCAGTGCTGCTAGGACATGTCAAAGTTTTTCCAAATGACAGTGGTCATTTAACTATTTATGGTCTTACAGGCTTTGGACCTTTTATGGATCAATTTATTATTATTTTTTCTCACACCTGATCTAGAAAAGTTATAAACTGTCATAATTTATTTAGTTGCCGACACTTTTTTAGAGCATCTCTATTCATAGGAGCCTGAAGCTGGAGTATTGTATGCTCCTAATCCCCTATATCTCTTTTTCAGACACACTTTGCTGTTCCAGAAACTGCAGTATTACAGTCTGTTGCCAACCTGGACACATTAAAAGCAGTGATAGAATGTCAGCAGCCTGAAGCAGATCTTTACAGGTAAAACATTTCAGAAGGCGAATGGTGAATTTTGGAATGGACCTTGCAGTATGGTTGCATGGTCATTCCATGTACCCCTTGAGGGAAGGATTCTTATAACAAAAATCCCAGAGTCAGGAGATGGCATTGCCAACATTATCACAACATTGTAGTTTTTCCATAATAAAGTTATCCTTCCCACTCCTGGTTCTGGCAGTGCTTGTGTAGACCTAATCCTTCTAGAAGTACAATTGTCTTTATATCCAGGTTTTTGGTCATTTCTGTGGAAGCTTTAGAGTTGTGCTTAATTATCACAGCTATTAGAGGAGTGCATTTTGCCATCTCTTACATCCCAATGCTGCTATTCCACCACATTGTAGGCTTTGTAAAACTTTAATTTAACTCTAATTGATGTTGCTAGGTCATACCTTACCATTGAAATCTAACTTTTTCACCATCCTCAAGCGACTGGGTTCACAAAGTTAAAATTATTACAGTGACCCCTCGACCTACGATGGCCAGGACATACAATAATTTCAACATGCGATGGCCTCTCAGGGGCCATCACATGTTGAAGGCAGCATCAACATACGATGCTTTTGTATGTCAGGGCCATCGCATAAACGGCTATCCGGCAGCGCTGACTGCTTCAGTTGCCGCCGAATAGCCGTTTACGGTTCCCTGTGCCCTTTGCTGACGATCGTTTACCTGTCCTCGGGGCTCCGGCGCATCCTCTTCGTGATCCTCTGCATCGTCTGCGCTCTCCATTGACGTCATCACGTCGCTGGGCACGCCGTCCCGTCATCCAATAGGAGCGGCGTGCGTAGCGACGTGATTTCGGCAACGGAGAGCGCGGATGCGGAGGAAGCAGAGGCCTTGGCGGAGCATCGGGGACGCGGCGACAGCGATGGACGGCGACATCCCGGGCAGCGGTGACGGTCCAGAGCGGCGGGGACAGGTGAGTACAACTTCCTCTAACAGTGGTCTACAACCTGCGGACCTCCAGATGTTGCAAAACTTCCAACGGCTGTTCGGGCATGCTGGGTGTTGTAGTTTTGCAACATCTGGAGGTACGCAGGTTGTAGACCATTGTCCTATACTTTACATTGCACGGATCCCTCAACATACGATGGTTTCAACTAACTATGGTCCGTTTGGAACGGATTACCATCGTATGTTGAGGGACCACTGTATTTTTTTCTAACGTATTATCATGGACCACTTGGCACTTCCAGCATTTGCCTTCATGCCACTTTATTCCAAGTTGGGTCTGAGATAATTCTACCTACCTGGCTCTGCCCCCAACCCCCCACCCCCCCTTTTTTTTTTTACCCCTCTTCCCTGTTTTTGTAGTTTCACATAAGTGTAATACATGGGTATTTCTTTGCCTAAATGTCCCAGCCTGCCAGACAGTGAGCATACAGGATCATTTGGGTCAGTAGATGCACTGCCAGGCTGGGACATTTGGTTTCTCCGTATTACACTTAAGCATTATCCTTTGTTCAGAGCGATTCATCTGACCTGGAAATTTCAGTCGCAACAACTAAATCAGTTATTTTCTATTCACCATGTTCACTATTGCAATTTTATCTTGATGTTGGTTGATCTTTCTTCTGTTAGAGGGCTACATTTTCTTTCTCAAGTGAGAAAACATAAGAATTGATAAAGAAAGTGTATTGTAAAATTGTGTAACTTTTCATTACTTACAAATAGTTTGTTGAAACCAGAGTGCCCCTTTAAAAATCTCTACTGCAAAGTGAATAATAAATGTAGCTAATAAATATGCAAAATATTTATGGTTACTAAAAATGCCACGCAAATGTTTACTTAGGTTTGTTGGAAGAATAACCTTGCAGGAGCATTCAGAGGATATTGTAAGGTAAGTTTGCTTTGTATTTTTATTTTTTTTTGTTTATCGTTCACACTGGACAATAGGATAAAGTGGATGCTTGTTTTCTGGTATTCATAAAATAAAGTGCTCCGTGCCCCCCAATATAAGTTTTTTAGACTGATCGTGCATCTTAATGAGTTATATTTTGTTTTACTTTTTTTTTTTTTTTTTTTAAGTTTTTTCATTTAAAGGGTACCTCTCATCAAAAAAACTTTTGATATATTATAGATTAATGTGTGCAGAATAACTTTACAATTGCATGTTATTAAAAAATATGCTTCTTTCTATTTAATTTTCCACTTTGAAGAAATGACCACTAGGGGTCTCCCTACCAGTCCTGGCAACAAGCATTTCAGACTCATGCTGGAGTCCTAAACACTACGAGCTGCCAGTCTGCTTTGTTCACAAAGGAGAACACTCAGAGCTGCCAGCCTGCTTTGTTCACAGCCTTTTTGGCTGTGCACAAAGCAGGCTGGCAGCTCTGAGTGTTTAGGACTGATCGGTAAAAATACAATAGAAAGAAGCATATTTTTCATTAACATGCTATTGGAAAGTTATTCAACATTCATTAATCTAAAATATATCAAAAGTTTATTTGATGAGAGGTACCCTTTAATGATTGAAATGAATGAGAAATCTAAAGGTTTGTGTATTTCAGTGCTGCTTATTCTAGTATCAGCAGAACTCTGTGATAGTCTCCTTGTCCATGCACAGTCTTGTTTTGATGACTATGCCTGAAATAATTTGTATTGGAATCTCCCCGCACCATGTAGCTTTAGCTCATGCTGTGGACATGGGGTTGGAGGAAGAGTGGTGCCGTTACCCATAGCAATCAATCAGATAGCTCCTTTCATTTTTCAGAGACATTTTTGAAAATGAAAGAAGCTGTCTGGTTCCTAAAGGTAACTGCCCTACTCTTCTACACAGGTTTTGATAATATCTCCCCCATAGTTTCTATAAGAAGAGCAGTGTAGCAGGAGACTTCCCAACACACCTTCAAGATGATGGCATTGTGTTCACCACACAAATTTGTTTTATTACCTGGGAGCAGGGGGCTATATTGTTCTTGTAAATATTCCTTGAGGCTGCTTACTCTACCCAGTGTAATTGCTATGCATCTGTCCTAAGGCACAATTGCCAAGTGCTACTCAGCTGCTTCTGTGTGTCAGGGTGCAGTAATCTATACATTCTTTTATGGATTAAAGGATAAATCTCATGCTAGAAAACGTATCCCCTATCCGATAGTGGGTCCGAGCGCTGGGGCCCCCCGGGATCTCCTGTACGGAGCCCCTGTGCTTTAGCACCGGAGCGCGTCATGACCCGTTCCCGAAGCGGAGGCCACCATGCCCCTTCATAAAGCTCTATGGGAGAGCCGAAGTTTGCCGAATGGCTCTCCCATGGAACTATATGGAGGGGGCGTGGCGGCCTCCGCTTCGGGAGGGGGTCGTGACGCGCTGTTGTGCTAAAGCACAGGGGTTCCGTATAGGAGATGGCGGGGTCCCCAGTGCTCGGACTCCCCCTGCGATCTTAAACTGATCCTTCGGACAGGGGATAAGCTTTCTAACATGAGACTTATCCTTTAATTCAGATTGGCGTTTTTCCTGGCACATCAGAGAACTCATGCTTTTTTCAAAATGATACTCAGTGTATATTCTTTCAATAGTGTAGTATTGTGCATTATAAGGGGTTGAAATATGGTAAGGTCTTTCAAATTACATTATTATTGTATGTTAAAACTCTTATTTTTAGACCAAAACACTTAGGAAAGACAGTAGTTGTATCCAAAGTCTCCACCAAAATAAGAAAAAAAAATAAGATTAAATAAAAAGAACAAGATAACTAATACAGATAAAAGAAGTCCTTACATATAAAACCAAGAAAGCTGCTGGAAGCTGTAATTCACTTTATACATAGTAGGCAGACACTTCTTCATTGTCCTGAACTGTATGCATAGTGTACCAGAGATACAAAATGGAGCCGCCCTCACCTGGTGTCCAAAGGAGCATTTTGTCCTGGCCCATGTTAAGAAAAGTACAGTACCACACTATTCTGTAGAGAGGCACTGCTAGACAGCAAATCTGTGCATTTACTTCAATAATTCAGGATCTTACCAGTTAAAAACCCACTCTGATTGGTTGGATCTTCCAGCCATTAAAGGGAACCAAGCATCACTTTTTACCCCCTGTAACTATTAAAAACACGTCCTAGAGCATGTAACCATTGTTCCTACCATGTTTCTGTAGTGCATGGCAATGAATGAAAAGCTCCGAAAATCAACTTATAAAATGTCCCACGCTGTATGTTCATTTCTGTAAGTAGTCACTTGGGCGGTGCTGCATTCCTATTTAGTCGCCGTGGCCAGAGCTGAAATCACGCCCCTCCCGTCCTAAACACGCCTACATTGGCGTGATTAACAGCCTGGCCGCAGTGGAATCAGCCTCGTCTCTCCTGTCAGCTCGTGCAGTGAAAGGAGCGCGTGAGTCTGCAGACTGCTGGAGTGCCGCTGGGTCCTAGTGCCAGCCGGATACATACACTCTCCTGCTGTCAGTGGAGAGCATAACATCTAGAGATCGGCGAGGGACACACAGGACATATTGTACTTCAATCCTCCTGTCCACCTGTCTTCTTGGGTAGATTACTAAATGTTAGTTAGGTGTATGTATTAAATTATGTTATACACTGAAAAGAGTGGTGGTGGTGGGGGGATCTGATGATCACTAGTGCTGATAATCAATGAAGGGGGGGGGCAGAGATGGAGGGATTAGGGGATTAGTGGGAGTAATAGTTATCCACTGGGGAGGGGTGGAAGGGCAGTTTTATGGATTTATTGTTCCATAAAACTACAACTCCCAGCATGCCCGAAAAGCCAAAGTCATGCATGCTGAGAGTTGTAGTTTTGCAACAGCTGGAGACACACTGGTTGGGAAACACTGGCTTATCTCATTAGATAGCGTCACTCAGTCAGGGTCACTATGTTATAGAAGTTGCAATACTAAAACTCCCAGCATGCCCGGAAAGCCAAAGCTTGTCCGGGCATGCTGGGAGTTGTAGTTGAGCAACTTCTATAACATAGCAACCCTGACTGAGTGACGCTACCTAATGAGATAAGCCAGTGTTTCCCAACCAGTGTGTCTCCAGCTGTTGCAAAACTACAACTCTCAGCATGCATGACTTTGGCTTTTCGGGCATGCTGGGAGTTGTAGTTTTATGGAACAATAAATCCATCTCAGCGTGCACGGACAACCTTTGGCTTTCTGGGCATGCTGGGAGTTGTAACTTTGTAGCAAAATGTAGGCATACAAATGCAGGAAAACACTGGCATGTTACCCATTGGTTCACAATTAGTGTGCCTCCAGCTGTTGCAAAAGTACAACTCTCTGCATGCACAGACAGACTTTGGCTCTCCGGACATGCTGGGAATTGTAATTATGTTATACCCCCACACTCCCTTTTCAGTGTAGAACATAATTTAATACATACACCTAACATTTAGTAATCTACCTAAGAAGACAGGAGGATTGAAGTACAATATGTCCTGTGTGTCCCTCGCCGATCTCTAGATGTTATGCTCTCCACTGACAGCAGGAGAGTGTATGTATCCAGCTGGCACTAGGACCCAGCGGCACTCCAGCAGTCTGCAGACTCACGCGCTCCTTTCCCTGCACGAGCTGACAGGAGAGACGAGGCTGATTCCACTGCGGCCAGGCTGTTAATCACGCCCATGTAGGCGTGTTTAGGATGGGAGGGGCGTGATTTCAGCTCTGGCCACGGCGACTAAATAGGAATGCAGCTCCGCCCAATGGACTACTTACAGAAATTAACATACAGCGCGGGACATTTTATAAGTTGATTTTCGGAGCTTTTCATTCATTGCCATGCACTAGAGAAACATGGTAGGAACAATGGTTACATGCTCTAGGACGTGTTTTTAATAGTTACAGGAAGTAAAAAGTGATGATTGGTTCCCTTTAACACAACCACGATCCAAACTGTTTCTGAAATTGTTTAAGTATAGTTTTAAATTAAAATAGTTTTGTAAAGTTGAAATATTTTGTATGTTGAAAATATTGTAATGTCATGCACTGTCATGTAAGAAGCCAGCCAGAGCTCCTTCCATGACAGTGCGCTCAGCCTATCACCGGCCGGGGCGGGACATCGCTGCGGCCGGTGATACGCCAACGGCTCTGTGAAGTCTCCGTCCCCAGGAAGTTGAATGAGGTTTGCACCGCTGGACCGCGAGGCCGGTACCGGACCGACGGGGGAATGTAGGAAGGTATGTTAAAGTTTATTTTGTTTATTTTTGCAGCTCGGGCACAGCAATATAATAAAAGTCTTGCACTACAGTTGTCCTTTAAGGATCACTATATTACTTTCTACTGATTGGAACATATTAAATATCACATAATAATTACTAGCACCAAGATGCAGTCTTTCCAGAGGTTCTCTGCTGTACCTAGTATAGGTAGTATAGGTAGGCCCCAGCAAGGAATCTCTTTATGTGATGTAATATGCTTAAGTTTTAAATAGGTATTTACCTCAGTAGGCACGAGCGCTCACGTGACCGGTGATGCGCCAGCACTTATGCGGACCGCCTCATTGTGCAAGTGAGCGCGGGAAGAAGGGGGACCTTTGGAAGATCGGGGTTCCGGACTGCAGGTAGGTATAGCAGTCCGAAACCCCGCATTGGTCTCCTTTTCACCCGCACTATAACCTGGGGAATCTGGTTATAGTGCGGGTGAACATGTGACATTTTTCTTTAAGTATTTGAACACAGGCATGTGCAGTCCTTTGGTTAAAGGGGTTTTCTGGACTAACATGACTGAACCTTTACACAGGAATGGACATCAGTTGGAGATTTTCCTACCCTTGGTGACAGAAAATATAGATTTTATTAAAGACAGGAGGCAAGCATTATGCTTTAAATATTCCTTTATTACTTCAAGCAGCAAACAAAGTTAACATTCAGTTGTTAAGAAAAATATGAGAATTAGGTTAGGCCATTAGCCAATCACTGAATAGTCTCCAGTATCATAAAGTCCCAAACTAATAAATCCAATTCCTCTTTCTTTGGTGGCGTAGCAGAAATGCAGACTATGTGTCCTCTCTTGGAACAAAACGGAGTAACAATTGGAACATCAGTAGAACATTGAACCATTCTTAAAACTTGAATCTTGTGAAGATCAAGAGGAGAAATGATCCACTGTAGAAGCGATCAAACTGCAAATAATAGAAAATAATCGGGTAAAAAAGGGAGGGACATACTCGCCTCCTGTCTTTAATAAAATCTATATTTTCCGTCACCAAGGGTCGGAAAATCCCCAATTTTATTACAAGACCGGAGGCTCACATTATGCTTGTTTAAAGCTGGTAAATATAACAGTAATAAATAATATAATCATAATACAGTAAATAATATTTCTCATAGGAAACCAGTGATCGACGATTCTGCCGCATGACTGCTCATGCCTGGATCTCAGGGGCCCTCCCGCTGTCCTGTAAGCTGTTCGGGATGCCGCGATTTCGCCGCGGCTATCCCGAACAGCCCACTGAGTTAACCAGCAGCTTTCACTTTCGGTTTTAGCCGCGCGGCTCAGCTCTGAGCGCGCGGCTAAAGGGTTAATAGTGCGCAGCGCCGCGATCGGCGCTGCGTGCTATTAGCGGCGGGTCCCGGCTTCACTATGATGCCGGGCCCGCCGTGATATGATGCGGGGTTACCGTGTAACCCCGCGTTATATCAGGGGAGCAGGACCAAGGACGTACCAGTATGTCCTTGGTCCTTAAGGGGTTAAAGCTGATTGGATTTCTTTCCAAATTATCTTTAATTTCTGGGTTGGGAGACTCAATGTGATTAAATGAGTATTGATTAAGAACCCTAGAAATTCTATCTGTTTCGATGGAATTAGAATAGATCTTTTACTGAGTTTATTTTGAAACCTAGGTTTGAAATGAGGGTCAAAGTCCAATGTGAATGAAGATGTATCAGATGTAATGATTCGGCCATGATTAAAATATCGTCTAGATATATAATAAGATGAACTCCTCAAGCTCTTAGTACAGTTACTACTGGTTTTAACAATTTTTTTGAAGCACCATAGAGCTGAGGATAGGCCAAAAGAGAGACTGGTAAATTGCCACTTCTGACCTTCCCATAAAAATTGGAGGTATGGCTGTGAGTTTTGATGCATAGGCACCGTGAGGTAGGAGTCTTTGAGATCTATTTTGATCAGCCAATCGTCTTGTAACAAATCTTTTAATAGATGGATGCCTTGCAACTTGAAATGGTGATACAGGATATAATTGTTCAGGATTTTTTAATTTGACAGGTCTGTGACCTCTCATCTTTCTTTTTGTCCAGGAAAAGATTGCTTAAGAAACCTGGAGTATTTACTGGAATTTGAATAATTGCGGCTTTGGAACATAGTTCCTTGATTTCTAGACAGATAAGATCTCGGTCTGCTTTTGATAATGGTATTGGATGTGGTTTTTGAGTCTGAACAGGAGGAATATACATTCTATTCGATATCCCTGTTCTCTGTGCAGAATCCACGCGTCATGTTAATGATGGACCAAATGTGGAAAAAAAAAGTGCTATCCTCCCTCCTAGGGGAATGTAGGAAAAATGTGAAAGTAGTGCACTTACCTGCAGCGGGTCTGGATCTGGTATATCCTCTATGACTCCTAGCTTTCCATAGTTATCCACTGGATGGGAAAAAGGGTGCGGTGGGATATGAAGAGGTGGGTACCGAGAATGCATGTGCACGTGGAATTGTAGGGCCTCTGTAAGGGATTCTATTCTGGGGCTGAAAAAAAAGTTAATGTGATGTAACCCCTTCCCTAGTAAAAATCAGAATCGCCCCCCTTTTCTCATTTAAAAAAAGGGTTATGATTTTTAAAATGTAAGGAGGAAAAAACAAAAGTACAAAAACTGAAAAACGCTTGGTCCTTAAGGGGTGAAGGGATGTCTGTGCCTTATCTAGTGACGAAAAGAGCCCTACATACTTATTTCTTTCATATAGGACTTGCCAAAAAGATTATTATCTGGAGAGGGTGTGGATTCAGAATTCGCCAGGCGTACCATCTGAGGGTCCAACTTCATTAAGATGGACCACTTCCTCTCCATACACAGGGCTGCGTTGGCATTCCGGAAAAGACAAAGGGCCCTTTAAGCCACACCTTGGAGAGTTTGCACATCAATCGTGTTTCCTGATAAGGATGCTTCCTCCGTCAAATCAAGAATCTTGGTCAAAGAACCAAGAAGGTCTAAAAATTTGTCCTGAATGGACCTAAAGGCACGATCAACTCCTTTCTTTGGGTTTTTCCCTGATTTAATTAAGTAGCGTTCCAGGGTTGGATCCAAATCAGGAGGGGTAGACAATTTTTGGGGAAGAGTAGGTCTGGGACATTCAGATTTAAGTTTGCTACAGGCAGCTTGATCATAAGGTTTTTTCACCCGGTTGCATACTTATTGGGTTGTGGATTCTGATCGTGGATTCTTTATATGGTCTGGGTCGAAATATGGGTTCCGAGTGCTATCTAATAAAAGGGGATTAGTAGTCATCACCTAACAATTCCATATCATCTTCAGATACGTCTCCATATTCGGAGTCTCTGTCCGATTCAGAAAAAATTACATTATCTTCTGAAGAAGATTGCACAGGAGAATTGGGGAAATGAATTGCCTTTTTCTGTAATTGTCTGCTTAAATTGCACTTTGTCAGGGGCTGAGAGTCCGTGATGTAAATTAGATACATATAAATCTGTGCTTTTTGATAAAGCTTTTGGTAAAACCTGATCCTCATGATGTTTATGCATTTTGCGTTGCTTAGCAATGGAAGGATTGGTAGACATATGGCGCTTCTTTTGAGAAGCTTTCCCCTTTTTTAACCCACCCACCATATTTGAGGTGGAGTCCTCAGCCGACCAGAAGACATCGGACAGCGAAGAAGGACCTTTTTGAGGTGAATTATGAATATTAGAGTGATTTATTGCTGAGGTAACTGATTTTGAGATCATGAATTGTAGACGTTGCAGATCGGACAGCGGTTTGTACAGACTTGCTGACCGATTGGTCTACAGGCATGTGGAATTTCTATCACCCGACGCCCGGGACATGCAGTTCCGGGCGCCGGGCAGGTGAATTTTTCCCGTGGGCAAGCAGGGCCAGACCTGACAACCGCGGAGGGCCTCAGCAGTCTGTATAGAGCGGGCTCCCGACTCGTGCCTGCTCTGTAATCCGCAGACCCCGGCTGTTCTCAGTAGCTGGGGGCCGCCGCTAATAGCCAGCATATGGCGATCGCTGCGGCTGGCTATTAACTCTTTAGATCGCCGCTGTCAAAGAGCCACTATAGAGGTAGCTGGAGGGCTTACCTCTACTTACCTGGTGTCTGTGTCTCATTGTGTCATTGATAGAGTCTGGCTGGACTAGGCTCTATCAATGGATAGCAGAGCACACAGATCAATAGAGTTCAATAGAACTCTATTGATCTGTATGAGGAATCTAATGATTCCTCCAAAAAGTCTAAAGTGTAAAACAAAAACAAAAAAGTTTTAATAAAAGTTAAAGACACACATTAACCTCTTCCATGTTAAAAGTTCAAATCACTCCCTTTTCCTATATAAAAACATGTAAACATAATAAAAATAAATATAGTATCGCTGCATGCGTAATTGTACGAACTATTAAAATATAACATTATGTATCCCATACGGTAAATTACGTAAATGTAAAAAAAATTACCAAACCACAGAATTGCAATTTTTATAATATCCCAGAAAAAGAAGTAAAAAAAGTGATTAAAAAGTCAGATAAATACCAAAATGGTACCGATACAAAAAACAGATTATGCCGCAAAAAAATTAGCCCTCATACAGCCTGGCATGCGAAGGAAAAAAAATTCAAAAAAGTTCAGAATTTTTTTAAAATTAGTAAAACATGACGGAAACTATACAAATCTGGTATTGCTGTAATCAGGCGACATAAAGTATCGAAATAACATTAGCTCAACCACAAGGTAAATGACGTAGAAAAGAAAACCACCAAATCTGCTAATTTATTTTAAACTTTTACTATTTCAATTTCACTTCACCGAATATATACCGTATTTTTCACCGTATAAGACGCACTTTTTCTTCCCCAAAACTGGGGGGGGAAAGTCAGTGCGTCTTATACGGCGAATGCACCCCTATCGCGGCGGTCCCTGTGGCCATCAACGGCCGGGACCCGCGGCTAATACAGGACATCACCGATCGCGGTGCTGCCCTGTATTAACCCTTCAGACACGGCGATCAAAGCTGACCGCCGCGTCTGAAGGGAAAGTAACACTAACCTGGCTGTTCAGTCGGGCTGTTCGGGACCGCCGCGATTTCACCGCGGCGGTCCCGAACAGCCCGACTGAATAGCCGGGTTAGTGCTTACAGGACACCGGGGGGGACCTTACCTGCCTCCTCGGTGTCTTCTCCGTTCAGGGATCCCCTGTATGGCCTGCGCTCTCCTTCCTCGTCGTCGCGTACGTGCGTCGGCGTGCGTAACGACGTGATGGCGGCGACAGAGAGCGCGGATACCCAGCGGGCAGCAGAGACGTTCCAGAGCGACGGGGACACGGCGACAGCGATGGAGCGACATCCAGGGCAGCGGTGACGGGTCCGGAGCGGAGGGGACACGTGAGTATTACCATCTCCTGCAGTGGTCTTCAATCTGCGGACCTCCAGATGTTGCAAAACTACAACAGCCGTTGGCTGTCCGGGCATGCTGGGAGTTGTAGTTTTGCAACATCTGGAGGTCCGCAGGTTGAAGACCACTATTGGGTTCAAAATCTTTATTTTTTTTAGATTTTGCCCCTAAAAATTGGGTGCGTCTTATACGCCGGTGCGTCCTATATTGCGAAAAATACGGTATATATTATATATATATATATATATATATATATATATATATATATATATATATATATATATATAAATATATAATTATTTTTTTTTTTTTGGTTCGGAGAATGTTATTGAAAAATTAAAAGGTATCATTATAGTAGGTAGTTATGGCTATTATAGGGCAAGGAGGAAAAAATGAGTGTAAAAGCGAAAATTGGTCTGGACAAGTGGATCATCATGAGGGACAATTAGATTTATCTCCCCTGGGTCTACCATGGACTGTAAGACATTTTCATCCACAAAATCAAAATTCTGTTTGCAGATTTCTCATAATCTCTCAAAATTGTATATAGAAAAATAGTATATATAAATAAATAATATATAATTATATATTTATATATATATATATTAAGTAATTAATATAATTACCGTATTTATTGGCGTATAACACGCATTTTTTAGGCTAAAATTTCTAGCCTAAAGTCTATGTGCGTGTTATACGCCGATAAGTCGCTGCAGTTCAATGATTTAAAGCGGGCGCTTCAAATCAATGAACTGCAGCGGCTTTTCCATGTGCAGAGACCTGCCGTCGCTGCCTGCTTCTCTCCCCCTGCTATCGGCGCCGCTGCCCCTTCTCTCCCCCTGGCTATCAGTGTCGCTGCCCCATTGCCGGCGCCGATAGCCAGGGGAAGAGAAGCGGCGCCGATAGACAGTGGGAGAGAAGGGGCAGCAGCACCCATTGCCGGCACCGCTGCCCCGTTGCCTCCCCCATCCCCGGTTGTATAATTACCTGTTGCCGGTGTCGGGTCCGCGCTGCTTCAGGCCTCCGGTGTGTGTCCCCTGCATAGCAACGACGCAGGGGACGCACAGCGGAGACCCGACCCCGGCAACAGGTAATTATACAACCGGGGATGGGGGAGGCAATGGGGCAGCGGCGCCGGCAATGGGTGCCGCTGCCCCTTCTCTCCCCCTGGCTATCGGCGCCGCTGCCCCATTGCTGGCGCCGCTTCTCTCCCCCTGGCTATCGGCGCCGGCAATGGGGCAGCGGCACTGATAGCCAGGGGGAGAGAAGTGGCGGCAGCAGGGCTCTAGACCCAAGGAAAGGCAGGGGGAGAGTAGCGGGCAGCGACGGCCTTCCTCCCCCTGCCTTTCCTGCTGGCTTCTGTGGGGTCAGTAACAGTGTATCGGGGTATACAAATGCACACACACGCACCCTCATTTTGTCAAAGATATTTGGGTAAAAAACTTTTTTTACCCAAATATCCTTGGTAAAATGAGGGGGCGTGTTATAGGCCGGTGTGTGGTATACCCCGATAAATATGGGTAAATGAATATATAAATTATGTAGTAAAAAATATATATATAAATTCATCAATAAATGAATAAGGTATGGGTAATAAATTATTAGTTAATAATTATGAGAATAAATTATGAAGGGTCAATATCTTGTAGACCGGGGGTCTCAAACTCAAATTATCCGGGGGCCACTTGAGGAAGCAGCTGGGTGAGGCTGGGCCGCATGCGCCCATTACATATAATGCCCTCATCATACGCCCCTCATCATCCACCAGCAACACCCTCCACCAGCAGTAGCACCCCCATCATCCACCAGCAACCCCCCCATTCCCCCTACTCCGTGTGGTAATAGCATGAGCTGACGGATGATGAGGGTGCTACTTGTCGATTACCCCACTCCCCCCGACTCATACACAGACACACCCACACAGACAGACATGCACACACACATGCGCACAGACACATACACACACACACACACACACACACACACACACACATACACACATACATACATACATACAGACACACACACATGCACACACATAGACAGATACAGACAGACACACACAAATGCACACACACATAGATAGACACACACACACACACACACACATACAACCTTACCTGTACTGCACTGCACTTCTCCTTTCTGGAGTAGTGAAGAAAACTGTGTCTTGAGGCGTTCTGTGTCCCGAATAGCTGAGGAAAGTGCTGAGTCACTGTGCTGAGTGCTGAGACACTGTAATTGGTTGATGGAGGGGGGCGTGAGCAGTCTCTGCTCTGCTCAGGACACAGAACTGCTTCAAGACAGTTTTCTTCACTACATACCTGGCGCGGGCCACAAACTTTCGTTCCGCGGGCCGCAAGTTTGAGTCCCCTGATGTAGACAATAAATCATGAATAACCTAGAATAAAAAAAAAAATATATATATATATATATATATATATATACAATCCAAATTGAAGCAGCACCTCCTAATTCCTGCTTTGAATGAGTGCCAGCCCTGAGACCTCGGTGCTCCGGTCCGTTTTTCAATAGGATAAATGTAGGCAGCACACCAAAAATTGTGCTAAATCAAAGTGCTTTTATTCCAAGGAACAAGACAACGTTTCGGTGTGAGATCGCCGAAACGTTGTCTTGTTCCTTGGAATAAAAGCACTTTGATTTAGCACAATTTTTGGTGTGCTGCCTACATTTATCCTATATATATATATCCCAAAAAGTATAATTAATGATGATTAAGGATACTGTAGGCAGAGTATGTGGCCTGACAGGAATATTGAAGTAATGAGAGCCTATGAGAAGGTGCCGGGAACACTGAGGTCCGGAGCTGACAGGAGACAGCGGGAGCCGGCTAATAGAAAGCTATTGATAAGTGTACAATGATCCCCCCCGACCTACGATGGCCCCGAAATACGATAATTTCAACATACGATGGGCTCTCAGAGGCCATCTCATGTTGAAGGCAACATCAACATACAATGCTTTTTTTATGTCAGGGTTATTGCATAAACGGCTATGCGGCAGCGTGGACTGCTTCAGCTGCTGCCGGATAGCCGTTTAAGGTGCCCCGTGTTGTCTGGTGAGTGTCACTCACCTGTCCCAGACGTTATAGTAATAACAGGCATGCTGGGAAGCTACAGGTTAAGATATGACAGCTCTGAGTGACAGCTGTGAGGTTCTGCAGCAGCTTAGGGGCCTAGGTTCCTCTGTCTAGGGGTTATGAGAGGTGTTCCAGACCCTGGCCTCTTACAAGTAAAGATGGTTCATTTGGAATGAATTACCATCGTATGTTGAGGGATCACTGTCGTCTTCAGGCTCCGCTGCATGGCCGTCGCTCTCCTTCGTCATAATCACATCCCGTCATCCAATAGGAGCGGCATGCGTAGCAACGTGATGACGGCGATGAAGAGCGACGATCCAGGACAGCGGTGATGGTCCGGGGCGGCAGAGACACGCGAGTATAACTTTCTATACTGTATTGTAATACTATTGCACGGATTCCTCAACATATGATGGATTCAAGTAAAGATGGTTCATTTGGAATGAATTACCATCGTATGTTGAGGGATCACTGTACGTCGTAGCTAGTATTACAGCAGGAGCTGGCAGACAGAGAAACACACACTAGCGATAGTCGGAGCTGACAGGTGAGCTGACAGAACGAATCACTTAGTATAGCTGAGAGCCGCGTCTGAGGGGAGATATTAAATGCACGAATAACAGCTGGTCACCAAATGTGCATGTCACCTCAGTTACGCAGCGGGAGCCGCGTAAGAGGTAAAAAAAATTGTTAGGGAAAAACTAATGTCATGGATTAGAGGGGGGATATGAGGGGAATAATGTATATAAATAATGAAATTTTATATGAGATGAATTAATACAGAAAATAATAATACAGGGGCAATATATATTTATAGGAAAGAAATGTAAATAAATTAACTGGATATATATAGTTAATGGGTAATGAATAAATAAATATACCAATAACGCTATGAATGAGTATTTAATAGTATATACCGGTATATCAATTTCAACATATAGAGAACCGAATAAATGGAGATATGTGTGAAGCAGAGCAAAAAATATATAGTACTTATCTTATACTGAAGCAGCAAAGAAAGAGGAAGTGGATTTATTAGTTTGGGACTTTATGATACTGGAATATTCAGTGATTGGCTAATGGCCAAACCTAATTAGCATATTTTTATTAGCAACTGAATGTTATCTGTTTGTTTGCTGCCTGAAGTAGTAAAGGAAGATTTAAAGCATAACGTGAGCCTCCAGACTTGTAATAAAATCACTGATTAACAGTACACTACCAACCCTCACTGATCAGTGTTCAGCACCTGCAATACACAGTGAATGTGGCTGGAAGCAGTTGGTACCATTTAATATGTAGTGAAAGGGAGCTGACTTCAATAACTAGGCCCGGGGCAATGTTGACTGTATATTGCAGGTACTAATTGTCGACACGCTGCTTATAGCGATTGATGGCCTATCCTAAGGATTGGCATATAATTTTATGAGTCTGGAATACCCCTTTAATCATGAGTACAATTGTGTCCTCATTCTCGGGATTCTTGGGTTTTAGCATGCGGGCCCCCATCCATTAGATTGTTTTAACTTTTAAAGATAGTAATGTATTATATGTCAAGCTTTAGCTAGTATTGTGTAAGTGTAGTAGCAATGGATATTGTTTTGTCATATCTGTATATCACAACTTGACAATTTTTTGTTTTGAATCTAGAAGCCAGCAAAAAAGTTAAGACCCACGTTTTTTGACGATACCACCTTTTGTGTTGTATTAACTTTTTGATTGCTTTTTATTTACATTTATGCCATTTACCACACAGTTTCAATACCTTTACATTTTAATAGTTCAGACATTTGTGCTCATGGCAATAACGGCCACTTTCCTCCTCACATGAAACAGCTGCCAAGTGTACTACTGGTATGCACTGCGGAACGATCCTGATTGGTCGGTGACAGATTGCAGTAAATTTGATTTAAGGATGTGAGCTGCTGATACCCTGATAGATGGCTGATGAGATCCCAGGCACCAGCTCCAAATCACTGTGGCAACCTAGCGCCAGGCATTTGTCAAGGCCTACTGTTTATAGTCATTTATGATTTATTAAAAGGGTTATCCAGGAAAAAACTTTTTTATATATATCAACTGGCTCCAGAAAGTTAAACAGATTTGTAAATTACTTCTATTAAAAAAAAAATCTTAATCCTTTCAGTACTTATGAGCTGATGAAGTTCAGTTGTTCTTTTCTGTCTAAGTGCTCTCTGATGACACGTGTGACGGGAACCGCCCAGTTTAGAAGCAAATCCCCATAGCAAACCTCTTCTACTCTGTGCAGTTCCCGAGACAAGCAGAGATGTCAGCAGAGAACACTGTTGCCAGACAGAAAACAACAACTCAACTTCAGCAGCTGATAATTATTGAAAGGATTAAGATTTTTTAATAGAAGTAATTTACAAATCTGTTTAACTTTCTGGAGCCAGTTGATGTATAAAAAAAAGTGTTTTCCTGGAATAACTCTTTATGTATATTGTATGCATTAGGCTAAGTTTCCACTTGGGTTTTTTTCTGGCAGTTTTTGGATATCTACCACTGCAGTTTTTGAGCCAAAGCCAGAAATGTATTCAAAAGGAATAGGACATATAAAGGAAGGAATTACACTTCTCCTCCATTATGGATCCACTTCTGGCTTTGGCTCAAAAACTGCAGTGGCAGATATCCAAAAACTGCCAGAAAAAAAAACAAGTGGAAACTTTGCCTTATAGTTGGGCTTTTGAGGATTGTTGTGGTTGTTAAAAGTGAATGAGAGTTAACATATGCATTTATGTATATATGCAATTACATTTTTTTATCTCTATTAAAGGCCTCTTGGACCAGAAAACCTTTTGCTTCGTGGTGCAAGGTTGAAAAACACGAAGGAAATTTTTGGTATGTTTTTTATTAAGTGAAATATAATAAAATGTAAAAATGAAGGCTGTTCATAAATGTCCTGACTGTAGGTCACTAGAAGGCTGTGCTTTTGAATCCTGCTAAATAACTATTCGCTCAGAAATGGACTGAATGTAGTCACTAGTAGACTACATTCCGTCAAATGAACTCTAAGGGCCCAGTGTGGGTTTACCATGGTATACATTGACATAACTTTCTGCACCTTTTACTTGTGAACTTAGCCTTAGTGCTTTGAATTATTAAAGGGGTTATCCACTATTAGGTGATTTCAGTACTTACCTGTCAGACAGTAATAGCCATGCTTAGGAAGGATCTATGTTTTTTCCTGGAGCTAAATAGCTGTGCTGTGAGTCCACCATAACGCTGTGGCTATCTTTTTGTGAAATTGCTATTTCCTGTAGGAAATCCCTCTGTCATGGATCCTTTGTGTGCAATAAATTTACCCATATATACTTCTTGTGGCAGCGCGATTCATCTCCCTTTCTTGGATCTCCTTTTATCTCCAGTATCTTCATTGACTATGAATGGAGCGGCAGTGCACATGCGCCACTTGCCGCTTCATTCTGTGGTAAGACTTGGGTTCCCATTCTCGGGATCTTGGGGGAGGGGGGGGTGTTCAGTGGTTAGAGCTCTATGCAGGCTTCTTGCTTGTCAATCAGTCTGTCTGGTGAGCATGTCACAATGCATCAGTGCCCTGCTTGTCCGGCAATGCTTTCCTGTATTTTGAGACACACAAGCAATAGCAAAAAGAAAGCATTCTTTTTTTTTTCCACCCAAAAATATATACTCATTTTTTTTAAACTTTTTTTTTTAAACCAATGTAAATTACATATAGTATACCTAAATTGTATGAAATGTTTTTGCAAATGACAATGCCCATTTAATAGTTGTAATGCCCCTTTAATGGCAGTGAATGTAAACTAATATGGCTTAGAATGAAGTTTTATTATCTTTTCAGCAGATATATGTTATGTAAACTGTAGAATACCATAAATATAGTCTGTACAGTAAACTTTTAGCTTTATCACTATTTTAGGCTGTTTGAAGTGCCCTGTCTTGTGTATGTGCAGAGATTCTTAGTGGTCTTCTTCACTTTCTCCTTGCTAATGATTGTGTATTTTGGTGTCTCTGTATTTAGCAGTAGATCCATATATAATGACCCTTTTATGTTCAGGTACAGTAATGTGTGTGTGTGATGTGTCTGTGATATACTTATGAATATCGGTGGGCAAAAACGGCAACTGAAAATGACTCATTCTGGGACAACTGCAGAGCCATAGGCTGATTTAGTAAGTGCTGTGAGTTGCAGTTAGTCACAAATTAACTACAACTCCCAGAATGCCTTTATTACAGCCTATTGCTCCGCAGTTGACTCAAACCAGAACTACAACTCCCAGCATGTACATAGTAGTATAGTATCGGTTATAGTGCAACAGGCAGGGAGTTTCAGTCTTGGGACAGCAGCAGAGGCAATGGCTGTTCCAGAAAATGTTGGGAGTTGCAGTTAGTTACTTACTGACTGCAACTCCAAGCATGCCCTGACACAGCCTTTGGCTCTGCAGCTTACCCAAACCAAAACTACAACTCCCAGCATGTTGCACTCTAACTTAAATGGGCACTGTCAGATACAAAAACTTTTGATATGTTGTAAAGCATGCAGAACCAATAGATTTTGCAATTGCTTTCATTAGAAAATTTTCAGTATTTCATACTAAAAAAAACAACAGTCAAACAACTGCCCCCCTTGCCTGCTTGGACACATACCAGTCCTGCTGTGTCCATGCGTCATCACCTATGTTGTCATGGACACACTTCCTTGATTGAAAGCTGTCAGCGCAGGGCTCACAGCTAGAGGAAAAATCCTCCCACTGTCAGCTTGTGTCCCGCTACTGTCAGTGAGGAAAAGTTGGGAGTTGTAGTTTTGCTAATGCTAGGGGAGATGTGAGCAGACAGAATACTGAGGGAGGGGGCAGAGACCTGCACAGTGAGCCCCCCCCCCCCCCTTTTGAGAGGAATTCAGACTAGTGAGCTAAATTAAAAGTGTAATAAAAAATAAATAAAGGTGCTAGACACATAAAAATTGTTGGATTTGACGGGTACGCTTTAAGTAAGATCACAGAAAACTACAAGCCTGAATCATCCTGTAGCTCCCTGCAGTAATTGGGTAGTCTCAGTGGCCTTGAGTGCCATTCCCTAGGGAGCAGAGGTAAAAGCCTTTGAGCACCAACATAGTGCCAGGCTATGCCATTTTGGGAAGCCACGCCCTTCCAATGTTTTGGCCCTTTTTTACCATTCGGCTCAAGGCCGAAAAGCACAATTTTCAGCCACTATGTTTTAGCTGGCGAAATATCTGTGCATCGGAGAATGCCTACCTGTAACAGAGACAGTAGTAATTTGAGAATGTGAATGCCTTGTTAATGGTAACATTGAATAGTAATATTTGTTACCGACAGATTTTCATATATTTAGTGTGTGTTTTTAAACTGGTTATTTTATTCTAAAAATTAATCAGGAGATGCATAGTATCTTTAGTCTGTGTCATTTACTTCTATATTTTTATTTATTTATTTTTTTTGTAGGAGTTGCTGTATACACTGGGATGGAAGCAAAAATGGCATTAAATTACAAGTGTAAATCACAAAAACGATCTGCAGTAGAAAAGTATGACAATCTATTTTCTAGTTAACAAGAATAAGAAAAAATGCTATTCCTTTGCTTTCAGTCACACTAGCTGTGCCCTCCTCCCGAGTAGCCTGGCTGCAGTGATAGCTTGAGTGCAGAGTTTCTGTACCCAGGCTGTCAATGAAGTCTGACTAGTGGGAAGACGATGCCACAAGCATGACTGGAAGCTGTTGTGTCAACTTTCCACCACCCCACCTTTGTACCCATTATAAAGTTCTTTTTTTCTCTATGTGACAATGCATGGAGCAGGGGAGAACTTTAGAACAACACAGTTTTTCTGGTCTGTCAGGTCCTGGAGGGGGTGTGCAACACTCCAGGGATCTTACAGGTTGTTTTTAAGAATAAATTGTATGGCTTATATGCAAATACATAGGAAGAAGAAATGGCTTGTATATATTAGTCACGTAATAAACATGTGATAAGTTCCTTTTAATAATGATTCTTTACAGAAAAAAACACCCTTGTTTGCTTTAAAGGTGTTGCCAGACAAAAAGTTTCTTTTTTTAAATATTTTTTTTTAATTTTTTATAATAATGCCCAAGCTGTCTGCGTAAACAAAAAAAAATGTACTTACCTTCTACACTCCTCACAGCCTCTGATATCATGGTGGCCGATGTCTGATGCACTGCACTTCCTGCGCCCACGACCCCCAGCAACTAGTTTCTGCTGAACCTCAGTTACTGGTGCTGAGGTCAGCATGACACATTGCCACTTGGCCAATTACTGGTCGCAATGGTGTCCCATTTCAATCAGTGATTGGCAGTGCGACTTATTGACCCCCAGGAAGTGCAGTGTGGCTGACATCTGGCACTACAATAAGGTAAGTACAATTTTTTTGTTGTTGTTCAAGCATGTAGCCTGTGCATATTAAAAAAATTGCCAGACAACCTCATTAAAAAATGTCCACTCTGTATGGAGTATTTACAACTACATAAATCAAGTATGTGTCCATTGTATTTTTATAAATAAGTAATTGTTACACTTTATGAATATTTAGTGACTAAGATGAAACTTTTTCCCATCCATCAAAGGACCCCAGAGCTTCTGTGTTTTTATATCTCACAAGATTTTGGACAGCACTGTCCAAGCTTCTGGTTATGAATCTATAGATCTCTACTGCTTTTCTTTAAACTTCACTTCAAAGTTAAAAGGGGTATTCAGGATACATGGATTTATTTTGTATTGTGCTTAAGCCTCAAAAAAATGTTTTTTTATAGGAACCCACCCCCCAGCCGCGACATCTGCTAGCGCACTGCTTTTTTCTGCTTTGTGATGGGCTTGTTTCGGCAGTGACAAACCACTCAGCCTATGAGTGACTGAAGTGCAAATAACCTTTTAAGGGGCTATTCAATTGTACAGTATCTGCTCATATTTGATGCATAGGATTTGAAACTGCAGATATTATGGGGTAGAGTTCTGTGTAAACTAAATGACTGAACACAGCATAAAATCTTCAGCTTCAAATCCTCTGCATCAAATATGCACAGCATACTGTATGTGTGAATGCACCCTAAAAAATCCCTATATCTCTCTAAAATAAGCATCTATAGTCTGTCACAATTGTAATCTGAAGGAATCTGTATAGGTTATTTTATATACCAATATATATGAAGCTTCTTATCATTTGAGTAAACTTTTGACATGTTGCCCAGACATGTCAAAAATTTTGATCACACAGTACAGTAAGTGAGGGTGAGCTAGCACTGATAGGACAGGAGAGAGCACAGAGGAGTGTTAGCCCATCCTCACTTACTGGACTTTGTCCATGCTGTGCTTTAGCTAGGACAAAGCCATTGTTTTATAAGCCATAGTATCTATAAAAAAAAGAAATAGCATTTTCTTATGAAGTATATTAGAAAGTTTAAGGTTTTGCCAAGATGTACAAAATATAAAAAGATTTTGTATCTGACAGTGCCCATTTAAATGTTAATAACCTTATGCTTTTTATTTTGTACCTAGTTTATAGATAACATTACTCAATATTTCATCAGTCATTTTCTTACCCAGATCCATGAACACCTTCTTGCTTGTGTACTTGATTATTCTCCTATTTGAAGCTATTCTCAGCACAATCTTGAAATATGCATGGCAAGCAGAAGAAAAATGGGATGAACCATGGTATAACCGAAAAACTGAACGCGATAGAAATAGTAGTAAGGTATGTAAAAACAGTTATGTTAATGTGCGTTTTCATGAGACCATTGAAACCTTAATTTATTCAATGCTGATAAGTAGAGATAGAGATGAGCGAACTTACAGTAAATTCGATTCGTCACGAACTTCTCGGCTCGGCAGTTGATGACTTATCCTGTATAAATTAGTTCAGCCTTCAGGTGCTCCGGTGGTCTGGAAAAGGTGGATACATTCCTAGGAAAGAGTCTCCTAGGACTGTATCCACCTTTTCCAGCCCACCGGAGCACCTGAAAGCTGAACTAATTTATACAGGAAAAGACATCAACTGCCGAGCCGAGAAGTTTGTGACGAATCAAATTTACTGTAAGTTCGCTCATCTCTACTGATAAGGAATGAACCTATTGAGTATTTGAAATATGCACCCTACAGTTTTCCATATGTTAAGCAGTTACTATTGGAGGGGCAGTGGAATCACTGCCTAAGAATACAGTGATCTCATAACTATATTTCTGATGCATTCATTGATAACTCCTCATATTCAAACACTAAAACATTTTATTGTGCTTTTAAGGCTAGTAGGATGAGTGGACTAGTATGTCCATGTAAGGGCAGCATTGTCAGGTAGGTGACCCATGCACTTTTAAATGTGGTATTCCCACAATTTAAAGCTATTTCTTATCCATACAACAGGGGATAACTGGGTGATTGGTGGAAGTCTGACCACTGGGACCCACGTCGATCACCAGAATAAGGCTAAGTTTCCACTTGTTTTTTTTTCTGGCAGTTTTTGAGCCAAAGCCAGAAATGTATTCAAAAGGAATTGGAAATATAAAGGAAGGACTTACACTTCTCCTCCCTTATGGATCCACTTCTGACTTTGGCTCAAAAACTGCAGTGGCAGTATTCCAAAAACTGCCAGAAAAAAAAATAAGTAGAAGCTTAGCCTAAAGAAAAAATATCCCCTGCAATAAAAAGGAGCAGAACATGCATGTGTGGCCAGTGCTTTATTAATTGTCTATGGAGCGGCACTTGCCAATTGCCGCTGTGATAAATAAGACAATGGCTTCTCCTACACCAACCTTTCCTTTTTTTCCCTCCATTTTCGTGATCAATGGGGGTCCCTTTAAATTGTATTTACATGTGGAGAACACATTCTATTCAGACCAAAATATAAGCAATAAGGTCATGTTAAATGACCTTAGTATTTTACTACAAATTAAAATCTGCCCAGTGACTACAAGCTGCTCCATACACAGAGAGAGATGAAGTCCATTTTCGAGACTGCGGTGCATCTCAGCAGTCCGATAAGGGGATACGCTTTAGAGTAGTGGAGTAAATTTGGTCATTGAACAGTAATCAATCAAACAAACCTTTACTCATCTCCAGTGTCCAGTGCCTCCGATACCTCACTCCAGTCCCCGGCCACGATCCTCTTTATGTCAGAAATCAGGATGCTCTGGCCCGAAGTGACATCTGGACCCAGAGTGTCACACTGCAAACAGTCAATTGCCCAAGGTGGGACATAGATTGGCTGAAGGGCAGTATGACACTCGTGGCCCTTACGCCACTATGGGTCCAAGCATCACAATTTCTCGGAGGAAAAGGCCTCAGCTGGAACCGGAGTAAAGGTTATCACTCTGAGCTGGATAATCCCTTTAAAACAACTTAACATTGCAAGATTGCTGAAAATGGAAGTAATAGGTTTAAATGAGCTTTGTAAATACAGATTGTTCCACATGAAAAGCAAAAGCTTTGAAAGAAAAAATGAATTTATTCCAATTTTTCAATAGTATAACCATCCTGTAGGGGATAAGCTTTAAAGTAGTGGAGTACCAAAGGAGTTTGAATAGAGGAGCCCTTTTCTTTGTCTCGCACCTAGCTGCTGGAATTTGTGAACAGCTGGTTTATTCACTGCCCGCACTACCACCATGATCCAGGTGTCAGCCTGCAATGTAGTCATATGGAAGCGATCAGGACTTGTAGGTACCTAATAAGCTGCAGATACAGTGTGCTCTGGGGCATTTACAGTGGGGATCAAATGTTTGGGCACCCCAGGTAAAAAAAAAATTATTAATGTGCTTAAAGAAGCCAAGGAAAGATGGAAAAATCTCCAAAAGGCATCAAATTACAGATGAGACATTCTTATAATGTGTAAACAAAAGTTAGATTTTATTTCCATCATTTATGCTTTCAAAATACCAGTTTGGGCACCCTGCAGAATTTATAGCATGCACTTCCCCCTTTGCAAAGCTGAGACCTGCCAGTGTCATGTATTGTTCTCAATCATCATCTGGGAAGACTAAATGATGTCAATCTCAAAGGTTTTAAATGCCCAGACTCATCTGACCTTGCCCCAACAATCAGCACCATGGGTTCTTCTAAGCAGTTGTCTAGAAATCTGAAACTGAAAATAGTTGATGCTCACAAAGCTGGAGAAGGCTATAAGACGATAGCAAAACATTTTCAGATGTCAATATCCTCTGTTCAGAATGTAATTAAGAAATGGCAGTCATCAGGAACAGTGGAAGTTAAAGCAAGATCTGGAAGACCAAGAAAAATATCAGACAGAACAGCTCGCAGGATTGTGAGAAAAACTATTCAAAACCCACGTTTGACTGCACAATCCCTCCAGAAAGATCTGGCAGACACTGGAGTTGTGGTACACTAGTCCACTATAAAGAGATACTTGTACAAATATGGTCTTCATGGAAGAGTCATCAGAGGAAAACCTCTTCTGCGTCCTCACCACAAAAATCTGCGTTTGAACTTTGTAAATGAACATATAGACAAGCCTGATGCATTTTGGAAACAAGTTCTGTGGACCAATGAGGTTAAAATTGAACTTTTTGGCCGGAATAAGCAAAGGTACGTTTGGAGAAGAAAGGGAACAGAATTTAATGAAAAGAACCTCTGTCCAACTGTTATGCATGGGGGTGGATCAATCATGCTTTGGGGTTGTATTGCAGCCAGTGGCACAGGGAACATCTCACGAGTAGAAGGAAAAATGGATTAAAAAAAATGTCAGCAAATTTTGGATGCTAACTTGATGCCATCTGTGAAAAAGCTGAAGTTAAAGAGAGGATGGCTTCTACAAAGGGATAATGATCCTAAACACACCTCGAAATCCACGGGGGATTACATCAAGAGGCATAAACTGAAGGTTTTGCCATGGCCTTCACAATCTCCTGACCTCAACATAATTGAAAATCTATGGATAGACCTTAAAAGAGCAGTGCGTGATAGACAGCCCAGAAATCTCAAAGAACTGGAAGACACTTGTAAGGAAGAACGGGCAAAGACACCTCAAACAAGAATTGAAAGAGAAAAAAGTAGAGTTGGATCCAGCTTCAGTAGCGATAAAACCGTCTTTATTCAAAGGACATGCAAGGAACAGCAGAGGTTACGCGTTTCAAGCGCCAAGCGCTCTTAGTCATACTGTATGTATGTATGAATAAGAGCGCTTTTCGCTTGAAACGCGTAACCTCTGCTGTTCCTTGCATGTCCTTTGAATAAAGACGGTTTTATCGCTACTGAAGCTGGATCCAACTCTACTTTTTTCTCTACATTCTCGGTGTTGTCCAGCACCTGGATCCGTGCTCCGTTTGTCCAGGCGGGGTGAGCTGGTTTGGACTTTCTGTTTCAAGAATTGAAAGACTCTTGGCTGGCTACAAAAAGCGTTTACAAGCTGTGATACTTGCCAAAGGGGGCAGTATAAGATATTAACTCTGCAGTGAGCCCAAACTTTTGCAGCTGCCATTTTTTTTTCTGTTATTTTTGAAAGTGTAAATGATGGAAATAAAATCTAACTTTTGTTGACATATTATGAGAATGTCTAATCTGTAATTTGATGCCTTTTGGAGATTTTTCCATCTTTCCTTGGCTTCTTTATGCGCATTAATACAAATTTTTACCCGGGGTGCCCAAACTTTTGATCCCCACTGTATTAAAGGAGATCTGTAGTGCTCTGACATTATCCCCTATCTATCCCCTATATAGAGATACATGGAGGGGGCGTGCCAGCTGCCGCATCATGCAGGGACTGAACGCCCCCTTTCCTGTACATTGCCAAGCCTCCGTACAGGAGATTGCGGGGGGGCCCCAGCGCTCGGACCCCTCGCGATCTATAACTTATCCCCTATCCTTTGGATAGAGGATATATTCAGAGCACCACAGATCTCCTTTAAGTTTCCTAGGTGCTAAAAAAAAGTAAAGGCTCCTCTATTCAAAATGTATCTGGACAAAGGGACCTAAATAATCTATCAAAGACGAGCCTCACAGCTGCCTGCTCTATGAACGTTGCACCCACGCCTCTATTACATATTCATGCCCTCCTCTTAGTCACCACACTAAACACATCCCCTATTATAATAAAGTGCCCGCCCTCTGATGGATTGCTGAATTAGAGGAACTACAAAGCTCTATATCTCAAAAAAGGGGGGAAGGGGCGGGGAGAGTTTAACATACTGTAGAAACGTATGAGATCAGCTTCCCTAAGCGTTCTTATGAATCAAGAATCTCACTAACTTGGGGGTGACTACGTGTGAAGAGTAGGGTACATTATAGCCTCAATAGCTATGGCTCTTATAATTGTAGTATAAGAACCATAATTATGTTCATGTAAATGTTCATCCATATGATTGCATAGATTTTTTTTAGTCACTAGTTTTAAGCAGTTTATAAAATAGTAATCTGTTAATGCAGCACTGAGTTTTCTTTTGCCCATTTATTATAAAATTCTTAGAATTGTGAAGTAATGAGATTTATTTTTGTAAAACCTTTTTAAAAATAATTTGTGTTTTCAATAATATAGATGTTTTCCTTTTTTTCTAGATTCTTAAATTCATTTCAGATTTCCTGGCATTTCTAGTGCTTTATAATTTTATCATCCCTATTTCACTTTATGTGACTGTGGAAATGCAGAAATTCCTGGGGTCCTTTTTTATTGGTTGGGACCTTGATCTATATCATGAAGAAAGCGATCAGCGAGCCCAGGTTAATACATCTGACCTGAATGAAGAGCTTGGGCAGGTAATGCGTTTTTGCAATTAAGCTGTATGTACCATTTACTTTTATCTTGATTTTATATTTAGAATCCCCACAGATTATACAATGTATGCACTTTTGTGTTTCTTTTCTTACAATACATTGTTGTTGTTTTTTTTAACCTTTTTTTCATTTTACTTTCACAGCTTTTTTTGTTATCTGGGAGTCCTTGTTCATAAATCAACTTTAACCCCTTCCAGACCTATGATTTACCGTTATGTCATGGGTTGTGTGAGGGGAACATAACGCGGGTCAGATCTGCGTCATAACCAGCAGATCCCCACTGCTATCAGCAGCTGACATCTGCAGATAATGACGGCATGGGAGCTGGCTCTTATATCCGTCATTGAAACATTAAATGCTATTAAGCCCTTGGGTCTAGGGGACACATCTGCAGCTCCGTGATCTAATCGTGGGCTGCAGATGGGTTGAAGGGGAAGAAAAAAAAAATCCTCCCCCTAATAAATATTCATCACCCCCCTTTTCCCATGGTTCAAATAAAACACTGTAAAGAATTAAAATTCTTCCAAGAGAGAAAAAATGAGGATGGCACTCACCAGGCTTCTGCTGTAAAACGTTGCTTTTATTCGTGATGCTGTACAAAGTGCATAGTGCAGCTAGATCCACAGCGGGCGGTGACGCCGGGACCTCTCTCTGGGGAGCAACGTTTTACAGCAGAAGCCTGGTGAGTGCCATCCTAATTTTTTTCTCTCTTGGAAGCATTGTATGGAAGCGATTTTGTGCTATCTAGGATAGAGCACCACCTGAGCTGCATCACTCCTGCCGAAAGATCGTAGGCTGTTACACAAACAGATCTATTTGTATGTAGTGCCAGATAATCTGCATCTCACTTTGCACAAAGAATTAAAATAATAAACATATTTGGTATCGCCGCTTTCGTAATTATCTGAACAATTAAATTATGATGATCCTGATGCTGCATGGTGGAAAAAATCCAGGTCCCAAAATTGCTGATTTTTGGTCACATCGCATCCCAGAATAAACGTAATAAAAAGTGATCAAAAAGTAATATATATGCAAAAGTGGTACCATTAACAACTACAGCTCATGGCGCAAAAATAAACCCTAAAATAGTTCCGTAGGTGGAAAAATGAAAAAGTTATAGGGGTCAAAGCATGGCATTAATTATTTTTTTTATCCAAGTTTCAACAAAACTTAACCCAAGTTTGGTATCATTGAAATCGTACTGATCCATAGAATAAAGATAGCATGTCAGGTTTATCGTATTGTGAACCCTGAAAAACCTATTGCCCCTTCAAAATTGTGCAGTTCCATATTTTTTTTATTTTGCCTATATATATATATATATATATATATATATATATATATATATGTTTTTCTGGCTCTGTAATACTTTATATGATAAAAAAAAGTGAGCCAATGAAAAGTACAACTTGTCCCGCAAATAAGAATCCCTAATACAACTTTGTCAGTGGTAAAATAAAAAAGTTGAGGGTCTTCGAATGTGAGGAGCAAAATAAAGTGAGCCAAAAAAAAATTGCTGGGTCATGAAGGGGTTAAAGCAGCTGATATTGTGATTTCTGCTTACATCCTTTAGCTCTAGATCACTGCCAAGAGGATTAAAGGGGTACTCCGCTGCTCAGCGTTTGAAAAAAAAAACTGTTCCGAACGCTGGAGCCGGAGCTCGTGATGTCATAGCCCTGCCCACTCATGACATCATGCCCATATGGCAGGGGGCGTGACAGCCGACACGCTCCTCCCATAGACTTGCATTGAGGGGGGGGCGGGGGGGCTATGACATCACGAGCTGCCAGCTCCAGCATTCGGAACAGTTTGTTCCAAACGCTGAGCAGCGGAGTACCCCTTTAACCTCTTAAGGACGCAGGGCGTACCTGTACGCCCTGCACCCGTTCCCGGTGTTTAAAACAGGGTCACGCCGTGACCCTGCATCACACCGGGTCAGGACCCTGGGCTAATAGCGCACAGCGCAGATCGCGGAAAAATAAATAAGTATATAGGGGTCAGAAGATGACAATTTTAAACGTATACATTTTCCTGCATGTAGTTATGATTTTTTTCAGAAATACAACAAAATCAAACCTATATAAGTAGGGTATCATTTTAACCTTATGGACCTACAGAATAATAAGGTGTCATTCTTGCCAAAAAAAATGCACTGTGTAGAAACGGAAGCCCCCAAAAATTACAAAAGGAAATTTTTTCTTCAATTTTGTCGCACAATGATTTTTTTTTCCGTTTCGCCGTGGATTTTTTGGTAAAATGACTAATGTCACTGCAAAGTAGAATTGGTGGTGCAAAAAATAAGCCATCATATGGATATTTTAGGTGCAAAATTGAAAGCGTTATGATTTTTAAAAGGTGATGAGGAAAAAATGCAAAAACGGAAAAACGCTGAGCACTGTTCTCTCTGAATTGGAGCTGAATGCGCCAATACTGCAGTAAAATTCATAGATGATGTTACTTTGGCAGGAATAGCAGTTATAAGGTGCCTTCAGTGTTCCAGCCACACTTTAGGCTGAGCTGCTTGTTCTGTAAAAAGGATTTACGGATAGATTACTTAGTTCTGTGCCACCATTCTTCTTAAAAGCAGTACGGGCACCATGCCACACCTGCTAGCCACTGGTTGACAGTTTTCTGCCTTTACACAGATGCCAATTGGAAAGGTGGGCGAAGGGATCAGGTCCTCATGAGTTAAAAGGTCTATTGAGTATATAGCGCAGTGGACTAATGCGCAGCGTCCTCGATATTCATGAGGGTATCAATTTAACAGCTGCACCAAACGATGTAAGCGATAGTTTGTTCTGTTCAGTGTCTGCCACTAGATTATGCTGCCCTCAGATATGACAGCATAAACCTAGTGACAGATTCTTTAAAGGAGTTATCCAGGATTAGAAAACCAGAGCTGATTTCTTCATCTGATTGTCCTCAGGTTGTGTGTGGACTTACAGCTTGGCCCCATTCACTACACTGGAACTGAGCTGTAATATCACACACAACCTGAGGACAACCAGCTGAAGAAATTAAAATTTAGTTTGGTTTTACTAATCCTGGATAACTCTTTAGGGGCCTTGGCTTATATTCGGGTCGGCTCATACTCTAGTATATACGGTAACTGGTCCCATTCATGTCACTTGGCTTTTTTTAAAATCTCCACTGTTCTCTGCTATTGTCCGTTGCGTTGAATTTGCTTTATTTTTGAGCAGAGAAAAGACGAGCATGCAGGATTTTTTTTTCCGTCATAAATAATGAATGTAGTAATTTAACATTGAAGTCTATGGTGACGCAAGAAACTCTGTTATACTACCGTACTTTATTTTTATCCGTAATTTCATCTGTTATTCCTACTAGCATGCTCTATAAATAAAGAAAATAGAAATGGTTCGAAAATAACTGACATTAAAGGGGTATTCCAAGAAAAAACATTTCATCAACTGGCTCCAGAAAGTTAAACAGTTTTGTAAATTACTTCTATTAAAAAATCTTAATCCTTCCAGTACTTATCAGCTGCTGAAGTTGAGTTGTTCTTTTCTGTCTGACAACAGTGCTCTCTGCTAACACCTCTGTCTGTCTTAGGAACTGTTCAGAGTAGCAGCAAATCCCCATAGCAAACCTCTCCTGCTCTGGACAGAGGAGTCAAAAGAGAGCACTGTTGTCAGACCGAAAAGAACAACTCGACTTCAGCAGCTGATAAGTACTGGAAGGATTAAGATTTTTTAATAGAAGTAATTTTCAAATCTGTTTAACTTTCTGTAGCCAGTTGACATGATGAAAAAAAAATTTTCTTTTTTCATGGAATACCCCTTTAACAGAGAGAAACGGATGTTTTAACAGAGTATAGTGTAGATAGAAGGGAAGATTTATCAAAACCTGTCCAGAGGAAAAGTTGCCCATAGCAACCAATCGGATTTCTTCTTTCATTCTTAAAGAGGCCTGTGAAAAATGAAAGAAGCGATCTGATTGGTTGCTATGGGCAGCTCAGAAACGTTTCCTCTGGACAGGTTTTGATAAATCTCCCCCAGAGTGTTTTGCCAAGTTGTGGGAATCTAGTATGCTGCTTAATACAGTTCTGTGTTGCAGACCTAAGGATGCACTTTTTCAAAACCTGTTAAAAATAAATAAATATGCATTTTTCCTTCCTTTTCCTCAGTTGAAGCTTAAAGGAAATCTGTCATCAGTGTCACCTGCACTAACTTTAAATTAGTTTTTTTGCTGTTCAAAAACTTTTATAATGTTTGTAAAGATTTTTCTTTCTATCTCTTCCTTCTCACAGATAGAATATGTATTTACAGACAAAACCGGCACATTGACTGAAAATGAAATGCAGTTTAGAGAATGTTCTGTTAATGGAATCAAGTACCAAGAGATCAATGGGAAACTTGTTCCTGAAGGAGTGACCGTAGATTATGTTGATGGATCCCCTACCAGCTTGGTAAGGAAAATGCTTGTAGACTATGCAATAGACTTTCACTGGACAATATCCAAACCAGTGTCAGCTCTTAGTGAACATGTCGCTATGTCCATGCTGCTTCTGTCTACGGAGAGATAAGCCAATCAGGACTGGGCCCCCAATGACTCCTGAGTGCAGTTTCTGGCCGCACTTATAGCCATGATTACTCTAAAACGGCACAGTCGGTTGTCACTGTAATAAGGAAGTCTTGCAGTTTTAGTCCTGTCAGTTTGGGGCAGCACGGTGGCTTACTGGTTAGCACTGTTACCTTGCAGCGCTGGGGTCTTGGGCTCAAACCCCACCAAGGACAATACAGTGATTCCTCAACTTACAATGGGCTCAACATACAATAGTTTCAACATACAATGGTCTTTTCTGGACCATTGTAACTTGAAACCAGACTCAACATACAATGCTACAGACAGTCCAGATCTGTGAAACATGTCACAACTGGAAGAACTGACCAATCAGAATGTGCATTTTACTGGTAAATCGCCTGTATTACTGAAGTGCATGCACTGACTGTTGTCTGGTAGCGCCCCCTACAGTACAGGAAGGAACTACAAGTTCTGTATTACTCCTTCCCTGTGCCATGGTTAGCTGCTCCTTTGGACTGTACTGTATAGGACCCTGAAGAAGCTCCTGTCCTCTAAATAAACCATATTTTCCCAACCAGGGTGCCTCCAGCTGTTGCAAAACTACCACTCCCAGCATGCCCGGACAGCCAACGGCTGTCCGGGCATGCTGGGAGTTGTAGTTTTGCAACAGCTGGAGTCACCCTGGTTGGGAAACACCGACATAGACAGTGATTACAGCTCCCAGCAGATCTTTCTTACTTTCATATGTAAGGATTTGCTTTATCTGTATTAGTTATCTACTTATTTTTCTTTAAAGGGGTTATCCAGGAAAAAACTTTTTTTTTTTTTATATTAACTGGTTCCAGAAAGTTAAACAGATTTGTAAATTACTTCTATTAAAAAATCTTAATCCTTTCGGTACTTATGAGCTGCTGAAGTTGAGTTGTTCTTTTCTGTCTAAGTGTTCTCTGATGACACGTGACTCGGGAACCGCCCAGTTTAGAAGCAAATCCCCATAGCAAACCTCTTCTAAACTGGGCTGTTCCTGAGACATGTGTCATCAGAGAGCACTTAGACAGAAAAGAACAACTCAACTTCAGAAGCTCATAAGTACTAAAAGAATTAAGATTTTTTAATAGAAGTAATTTACAAATCTGTTTAACTTTCTGGATCCAGATAATATATAAAAAAATTTTTTTTTTCCTGGATAACCCCTTTAATCCTCATTAGAGATGAGCGAACTTACAGTAAATTCGATTCGTCACGAACTTCTGGGCTCGGCAGTTGATGACTTATCCTGCATAAATTAGTTCAGCTTTCAGGTGCTCCCGTGGGCTGGAAAAGGTGGATACAGTCCTAGGAGACTCTTTCCTAGGACTGTATCCACCTTTTCCAGCCCACCGGAGCACCTGAAAGCTGAACTAATTTATGCAGGAAAAGACATCAACTGCCGAGCCGAGAAGTTTGTGACTAATCAAATTTACTGTAAGTTCGCTCATCTCTAATCCTCACCTTTTCCTATTTTTGGATGACTTTTTGGGGCTTCAGAACCAATTACCAGCTTTCCATAGAGTTCTGGTCTCAACATACAATGGTCGTCCTGGAACCAATTAATATTGTAACTTGAGGGACCACTGTATCTGCAAAGAGTTTGTATGTTCTCTCTGTGTTTGCTTGGGTTTCCTCCGGGTACTCCGGTTTCCTCCCATGCTTTACAACATACTGATAGGTTTAGATTGTGAGCCCCAATGGACAGGGACCAATTTGTATGTACAGCACTGCGCAATTTGTGTGCGCTAAATAGTCATTGGTCATCTTTAAACTATATATTAGTAAAGTGAAAGTATTTCCAGCTCGCTACGTAATTTCATATAACTAGGCTATGCATCACTTTTAGATTGGTAGAAGTCCAAAGATAGTGAGAATAAAGGGAATGCAGTATTGCTGTAGCACTTTATTCCTTTTTTCTCTCCAGTGACACAAACTGTGCAGGGAAATGCAGCATGACCCCATTTAGACACATAGGGACGGATTCTATTCGCTTCACAGCCCGGTAACATTGCTGTGCAGGGGAAAACTAAGACGGGGGGGGTACAGTATTCCATTAGGGCTGTGAAGGTGCTAGAGGTCAGACCCCCACCAATCTACTAAGAGATGAAGTCGTTGAGTGCTATGGTCGGCCAAACTACCCTGAGTATTTAGCTTGATCAGACTTATCTAACACTCTGATGTCATAATCTAATACTCTGATGATATGAAAAATTCTAATGTCTTTCCGATTGCCTTCAGCTAGACTATTTACGACAGCAAGTATATTGATGTTTATGAGAGACCACAAGCTGGTAAAAATGTCTGCTTGCAGTCTTCTGACAGGTGCTGTTTTGCAGAATTGTTCCCGTTACTGATATTTAGGCTTTTAATGGGCTCTAGAAGTTGTTTCACTTCAGTTTTCTTTTCTCTTGAGAATACAGTTGTGAACCATTTCCTTTATAGATGGCTTTTGTATTGCAGATTTTCTAAAAGAATATACATGTATAAACATATAATTTGTTTTTAAATTCATCAGACTTTAGAAGAAGAACTTTTCTTCAAAGCAGTCTCCCTATGCCACACGGTACAAATAAGTTATGACCAGCCAGATGGATGTGTTGATGGGCTACGATTCTCCAATGGAATATCCTCACAACTGGAGTATTATGCGTCATCACCTGATGAAAAAGCATTGGTTGAAGCTTCCAGAAGGTGAATTGTTTTTGTATTGAAAAGGTTTTACAGATTTAGGATTTGTTAGCTCTGTACAATACTGAGAGCATATAAATGGGCCCTGTTAGATTCAAAAACTTACTTACTTACCTACTGATTAAAACTTTTGTAATTGTTGTTCAGAATTTTTTTTAATATTTAATAAAATCCCACCAATAGGGGTCCCCATATCTACTGGCACTAACCAGTTCTGCAGCAGTATCGGGCTTGTCCATGATGCACGGACAAGAGATGACTCATGGACACAGTGTTAGAAATCCTACCCCCCCCCAACCGGAGAGGATTTCTAACACTGTGAGCTAATGAAAAGAGGTATTTTATATAATCAATATAGGTGATAGATGCATAAAAATTAGATGTACATGATCAGGATTAGGTATTAAGTAACATATTTTTTTATTTTGTGGGATCTGACAGGTACGCTTCAATCTGAGCATGGTCTCCCCACCCTTCTAAATATGTACAGTATGTAGCTGTCACATACTGCCTATTGTTTGCACTGTACAGGTGTACTGTACACTGTGCTGAGAGCTAGAGGGAAAAGCGGTTTCGTTCCCGTGACGTTGGAAGGAGAGGATTTGTTTTAGAGAGAGATGATTGGAAAGTGCTCTTATTCTCTAGGCCAGTGGTCTTCAACTTGCGGACCTCCAGATGTTGCAAAACTACAACTCCCAGCATGCCCGGACAGCCATCGGCTGTCCGGGCATGCTGGGAGTTGTAGTTTTGAAACATCTAGAGGTCCGCAGTTTGAAGACCACTGCTCTAGGCTGTTCCTTGCTGCATGTACTTCTCTGCACACACTGAACAATAACTAAATGCATGTAGTACACTCCCTGATACAGGAGATTCTGCAGCCTGTATCTGTCCATATACTGGACTTGTATGTATTACTTCTACAAGAAAATGCTTCCAATATGTAGAGAAGCGCAATACAACCACACTTGGAGTACCTACAGCCTCATAATTGAACACAACTCTTATTAAAAATCTCTTTTCATAGTTTTTGGCAAAGAGCTGTATCATCTTATTACTCTTTTCGTTTCAATTTCTTAATTTATGTGAAATGTAATATTTTATGTTTTTATAAAAGAATAATGACCATTTTAATTTACTTTTGACCATAGAATGGGTGTTGCATTTTCTGGTGCTAATGGAGAAATTATGGAAATCAAAATCCATGGCAAACTTGAAAGGTAACCATCTTAATATTAAAAAGATTAGAGGCAGTTGAATGAAAAATAAAGTTGTTCAGGCTGAATTATGAATGGTTGTATATTGAGCTAATTTTCCCCCTTATCCCCAACCAACTTTTTTTTTTAGGGCAGGGTCACAAGGGGCGCGGGAAATCTGTCACTACGAGTGAACACACAGAGCTACCCAGCTGCAGCCGGGAGCACGCTCTGCAGTCCTTCTGTTACTGCTATGGGTGCATCCGCATCGTGACCCTGCTCTTAAAGGGGTATTCCAGGCCAAAACTTTTTTTTATATATCAACTGCAGAAAGTTAAACAGATTTGTAAATTACTTCTATTAAAAAAATCTTAATCCTTGCAATAGTTAATAGCTTCTGAAGTTGAGTTGTTGTTTTCTGTCTAACTGCTCTCTGATGACTCACGTCCCGGGAGCTGTGCAGTTCCTATGGGGATATTCTCCCATCATGCATAGCTCCCGGGACGGGACATCATCATTAAGCAGTTAGACAGAAAACTTCAGAAGCTAATAACTATTGGAAGGATTAAGATTTTTAAATAGAAGTAAATTACAAATCTGTTTAACTTTCCGGAGCCAGTTGATATATATATATAAAAAAAGGTTTTGCCTGGAATACCCCTTTAATACGAATATTCTTCTTGCAACACTACAGGTTAATTTATCAAGACTAAATAATCTCCCTACCAGCGTGCAGACTTGCTGGATTTATGTAGAGGCACACACGTCTACAAAGATCCAGAGAGCCTGTGCGCTCCTGCTGAAATCTCAGCCAGCTCAGCTCATTTCAACAGCAGTTTTCGCTTGCTATAAGTATAATCGGTCATAAATTTGGCAAGGGGGTGACCACACCACCCTTGACCCGAAACCACACCAATTATGCGTACACATCTCAAAACTGCGAATAATCTCACAATTTTTTTTTTTAACACAGCAGATCTTGCTCAAAAATTTAGCAAATCCTGCTGGGTCCCCCCACAATCTCCTGAATGGGACCCAGCTCTCTGAGAGGAGCACGAGCTGCAGATGGCACACACTTTATTTCTTCTCTATGGGAGCACTGAAGAGACTCGAATGCTGGAAATCTCCAGCGCTCCCATAGAAATGAATTCTTCTCTCAGAGATCCAGGTCCCATTCAAGAGATCTCACGGGGTCTCGGCAGTCGGACCCCTGTGATAAGACACTTATTCCATATGGATAGGCGGTAAGTTGTTGTTCACCTGACCACCCCTTTAAATTTAGGGTGTGATTTGAAATATGTTAGCAAAACAAGAAATGTTGTATTCTTTTGTTCTGTTTGTACAATATAAATGTAATAATGCTTTATTACTTTTAAGGTACAAGCTTCTCCATGTTTTGGAATTTGATGCTAATCGACGTAGGATGAGTGTCATTGTTGAGAGTCCCTCAGGTAAGTTTACTCACAGACTTTAAAGGCTGTGGACACCATTGAGATGGACATTTTTACATAGGTTAGTGGTTACCTTGAATAAAAAATATAAAAAAAAGTTTCCTTCCATCTTTCCATGATTCCTTTCTTTTTAGACTCCCTATTGTGCAGCCTGCTTTTTATTTATTTATTTTCACGCCCCAGATATGCAGTTTAGAACCTGTTCCTTGTTTTAGTCCATACTCACAAGTGTGTTCCTTTTAGTAATTCATACTGGATAGGAAGTCTGTGTAGGGGGAGGGGAGGTGGAATGTATCATTGGTTTTACCCTTTTTTTGTGTTAAGTCACAAATCATGTACTATTTCAAGCAAATAACTTAAATGTAGTGTAGCACGGTTAGATTTTTGCAGTGGTTGGTGTATGTCACAAAACGCCAACATTTTTGCGCACTCTCACACCAGCCCAGACCATAAAAGAAGTGTGCCTACTTCTAAGCTACTTTGCTATTTATGAAGAACGTGAACTTCTTTGAATACAGTGGGGGAGTAAAGTTGACGTACGCTTAGGTAAATTGGAGTATAAATAACTTGATTTGCATAAACAATATAAATTCTCCCCTGTGTATCCAGATGCTGCTGCCTTCACTATCTCACATGTACTAGTATAGCTTAGTTCTGCAGATTCCTTTTAAAGGGGTACTCCAAAAAATGTTTTCAAATCAACTGGTGCCAGTAAGGTAAACAGATTTGTAAGTTAATTCTATTTAAAAATCTTAATCCTTCCAGTATCAGCTGCTGAATGCTGCAGAGGAAGTTAAGTTCTCTCCAGTCTGACCACAATTCCCTCTGCTGACACTTCTGTTTGTGTCAGGAACTGTCCAAAGAAGAAGAAAATCCCCACAGTGAACCTTTCCTGCTCTGGACAGTTCCTGACATGACAGAGGTGTCAGCAGAAAGCACTGTGGTCAGACTGGAAAGAACTGCACAACTTTCTCTGTAGTATACAGCAGCTGATAAGTACTGAAAGGCTTAAAGGAATACTCCAGTGGGAAACATTATTATTATTTTTAAATCAACTTGTGCCAGAAAGATAAACAGATTTGTAAATTACGTCCATTTAAAAATCTTAATCCTTCCACTACTTATCAGCTGCTGTATGCTCCAGAGGAAGTTCTTTTATTTTTGAGTTTCTTTTCTGTCTGACCACAGTGCTCTCTGCTGACACCTCTGTCCATGTCAGGAAATATCCAGAGCAGGATAGGTTTGCTTATGGGGATTTTCTCCTGCTCTGGACAGTTCCTGAAATGGACAGAGGTGTCAGCAGAGCGCACGGTGGTCAGACAGAAAAGAAACTCAAAAAGAAAAGAACTTCCTCTGGAACATACAGCAGCTGATAAGTACTGGAAGGATTAAGATTTTTAAATAGAAGTCATTTTCAAAGCTGTTTAACTTTCTGGCACCAGTTGATTTAAAAAAAATATATATATATTTTCCACTGGAGTACCCCTTTAAATGGTACCTGTCATCATCAATGAAATGTAATATATTATAGATTAGCCTATTTGAATAACTTTTCTAATATACTTTTCACTACATTTTTGTAACTTTTTGTTAAATTAACCCCTAAGGCTGTTTCCACTCTTTTTTTTTTTTTTTTTTTTCTGGCAGTCATTGAAAAATTGCCACTGCAGTTTTTGAGCCAAAGCCAGAAGTGTATTCAAAAGGAATAGGACATATAATGGAAGGACTTATACTTCTCCTCCCTTATGGATCCACTTCTGACTGGCTCAAAAACTGCAGTGACAGTTTTCCAAAAACTGCCAGAAAAAAAAAGTGGAAACTTAGCCTAAATGTTTGGCCACCAGGGGTCCTCCATCTGATCCTGCTTGCTGTGCTGTTTGCACATTGTCTCCTGCAGCAGCCTGGCAGAGACAAAAGTCAGGAAATGCAGGTGTGACCGCAGCTCAGCACAGTGTATAGAGTTGAATATTTCTGCTCCCTTTTCCCTTGAGCTGAGCTAGAATTTAGAGCAGGGTTGCCCAACCAGGATGCCTCTGGCTGTTGCCAAACTACAACTCCCTGCAAGCCTGGACAGCCAAAGGCTAGGAGTTGTAGTTTTGCAATAGCTGGAGGCACCCTGGTTGGAAAACACTGCTCATGATGCCTTCCGTGCACAATGCTGAACATTGTGCCAAACATTGTGCTGTATATTTCTGCTCCCTTTTGCAGCTGCTGGGCAGAGCTCAAGGACTGTAGAGTTCAGTGAGAGTTCAGAGCTAAAGGGGGGGGGGGGTGTTTAAAGCTCATCACACACTGAACTGCTCTAGTTTTTATGTTCAGAGCAGCATAGCAGAGAGAGGGAGGAAGTTCTCCCCTGCAGGACTAAATGTTTGCCTGCTGGGGAATGCCCTTTTCCAGTGTCTGTAGAGCTGACTAAAACTGAGCAGAATATACAGCACAATATCAAGATAGAAGGCTAAAATAATAATTATGAAGGCAGGTGGTGGTTTATCATGATGGGGAAGTGATCTGGGAGGATTAAAAATGTTATCAAGATCATGACAGGTATTATTTAATATTTTTAAATAGAATTAATTTACAAATCTGTTAACCTTTATGGCACTGGTTGATTTGAAAACATTTGTTTTCCACTGGAGTACCCCTGTAAACAATAAAACAATTCAAGTGTGTCTTTCTCAGGAACTGCAGTGTTCCTTCCTTTTTATATGAGTGTGTATGTCCTTAATTTTTTCCAGGAGAAAAAATACTTTTTACCAAAGGAGCTGAGTCTGCTATCCTTCCGAATACCAAAAGTGGGGAAATAGATAGAACGAGACTGCATGTTGATGAATTTGCCATAGTAAGTTTTATTTGTGACATAATTTTTAGCTGGTCATTCATAATCAATAAGTGTTTACATATAGCATTTTTGTGTTAGACGTATACATTAACCATTTGGGATAGGTTCCTGCAAAATATCCAGTAAACCGTTATGAACGCTGTCATAAAAGAGCTGCCCTTGGTATATGTAGTAGTGTTTATGTCCTCCCCTCTCAACGTGAGAGTAAGCCTCTCACTTTGCCTCATTAGTCATACTAGATCTCCCACCCCCCATTTCCACTATTTGGAGCAGGCACTAACACTACTCGATAACACAGACCAATGCAGTAAAATCACTGAACACAAGTTTCAGTGACAACATTCTGCTTTTTGCAACTGACACTGGGAGAAGCACCCAGCTTCTGAATGCATGAAGGTGAAGAAGCATTACCTGGTAGCTACGGCTAATTTTTTAAGTAGCCATGATGACTGGGTTTTGTTCAGCCATGCTTGTAATTCCAAAGTAAGAATTTTCATTCGGCAGATCAATTTAAGCGGCGGTATTCACCACCTCTGAAATTCCTTAGTGTAAATAGGTCCATGCAATTCTGCATGCTGAAATTCTGTAGTGTGAACATACCCTAAAAGTTTTGCGCTGAAAGCACTGTAGCATATGGATCAGTCAGTCTTTTACAAAGAAAGTCTCTTGTATATAAGAAAATATGGCATATGAAATGAATGTGTGTTTTAATATTTCATTATGCCAGGTGTTTGTGTCAGAGCAATGTTGCAAATGGCAACTCCTTCTCGATCGGCTCCATTGGGGACACAGACCGTGGGTATATGATGCTGCCACTAGGAGGCTTGATGCAAGGCAACAAGAAATGTCGGCCCCTCCCAGCAGGATATACCCGCCCACAGGCACCTGAGCTAATCAGTTTTAGCTTAGTGTCAGTAGGAGAAAGACACAGGTCTGGAGTTCTCCATAACTGGTCACTTATTTTTCTTATTTTTGAGTTTAGGGATGTATTTAGAATTTTCTCTCCCTTTTTATTTCTCTCTTTTTAGGTGGGGTCTCAGGAACACGGTTTCCCCATTTGCGAAGAAGGGGCACAGCCTTCTCGCCACCAGTCAGCACCTGGGGTTGTACCTCTGGGTCTGGGTCCCCCTACCTTCCCTGCTCATCTCGCTGTTTTCAGCCCAGCATGATGCAGGTGTTTACTAGCTGATGTTTTCTAAGGACAAGGTGAGTATTTCTTTCCCTTTCTTTTCAGGTTTTTAGACCTGCTCAGTATTCTCAACCTCTGTACCCCCCTATTTGGAGCCCACTCCTCTTTATTCACTCTGGGGACAATCTCCTGCTCGGCCATTCTGAACATTGGGGACAGAAACAGTGGTTCGGGACATTTTATTATGTGCTTTCACATTACTAAGGGCATTTTCACAGCTCTGCTCGGCGCCTACTTTTTTCACATGCGCCAGGCATATTTTTGCATCGTCCACCTCCATATGCGTTGCGACCGGAGCGCTGGAGTTTCCGTTCTGTCGGTCGTGCTGTTTGTGCACGGCCGACAGCTTTCCTTTCTCCCAGTCACACTTTCATTACTATACATGGTATACAGTTTATTTTTTATTTTTATGATGGCCACGATGCCTTCTCCTCACGGAGTATAGCTCCGCTCACTCCCTGCCAGCAGGGATTCCGGTCCTATAGTGCTTCAGCGCGCGTATTGGGGGTTCTTATTCCTACCTATTAGTGTGGTGTGCGCACTGCAGGGGTAATTTTGAACCAATGAGGACCTAGCTGGTGCTGGTCCTGGCCCCTCCCTCTCTAGCTTTCTCTGCTGAGGATCGGCGTTTCTTCACACAGCCTGCTTCCTCACTTTCTGAGGGACACACACACTGGGTGAGACTGCTCCATTTTTTAAACTTTTGCTTACACTATGTCTGAACGCAGAACGGACACCCGCCCCCCGGATCGAGTTTGCTTCTTTTCCAAGGGATCGCTTTTTTCTTTCCTTTATGTAGTCTCTCCGTTTTGTAGTGGCATCCATGGATCAAGGGTAGTTTCTGTGCTCGGTGGATATCCGAGATGCCTACTTCCACATCGCTATTTTTCCAGCACATTGGCGATATCTTTGCTTCGCAGTTCCAGAGGGCCATTTTCAGTTTATGACCCTTCCTTTTGGACTGGCCACGGCTCCAAGGGTCTTCACCAAGGTCCTGGCGGCAGTGATCGCATCCTGCGAGCCCGTGGTGTGTCCGTGATCCCCTACCTGGATGACCTCCTGGTCAAGGCTCCAACCAGGTCCCAGAATCAAGAGAGCCTCTGTCTCACTCTTCAGACTTTGTCCCGTTTTGGCTGTGTGATCAATGAGGACAAGTCCAACCTGATTCCCATTCAGTCCCTAATCTTCCTGGGACTCCAGTTCGATGCGGTGACACCAGGATTGGGCTTCCGCCGGACAAGCGCCTTGCTCTATTATCAGGAGTTCAGATTCTCCGACGTCCTGTTCCAGTTTCCATTCGGTTCTGCATGGAAGTCCTGGGTTGGATGGTGGCGGCCATGGAAGCCATTCCCTTCGCCCAGTTTCATTATCGCCCTCTTAAAATTTCTCTTCTGTCCCGGTGGGACAAGTCTCCGCTATCCCTCGATCGCAGGATCATTCTTCCTCCAAGGACTCGCCAGTCCCTCCTGTGGTGGCTTCGGTCCCCTCTTCTTTGTCAGGGGCGATCCATTCTGCCCCTCCACTGGTAGGTCATCACGACAGATGCCAGTCTCAGCTGTGGCGTATGTCAATCACCAGAGATCCTTCTCTTGGTGGATATCAGAGTTCCCTCCATCTCGGCGATTCACATATCGGGGGTGAAAAATTGGGAGGCCGACTTTCTCAGCCGTTCCTCAGCCGACCCCGGCGAGTGGTCTCTTCATCCAGAGGTGTTTGCGGAAATCTGCAACCTCTAGGGCACCCTGGACGTGGACCTGTTTGCGTCCCGCCACAACCAGAAAGTTCCTCGCTTTGTGGCGAAGTCCCGGGATCCCTTGTCCCTAGCCATGGACGCCCTGGTGATTCCCTGGTCGCACTTTGCCCTCCCCTATCTCTTCCCTCCTCTTCCTCTCCTTCCTAGGATTCTGAGGAAGCTCAAAGCGGAGGGCAATCCTGCCATTCTCATGGCTCCAGACTGGCCCAGGTGGGCATGGTACGCCGACGTGGTTCGTCTAGTGGACGACGTGCCGCTGCACCTCCCAGTTCGTCCCGACCTGCTCTCTCTGGGTCCCCTTTGCCACCCCAATTTACAGTCGCTGCATTTGACGGCGTGGCGATTGAGACCACGGTTCTGAGAGCCAGGGGGTTCTCTCCCCAAGTAGTTTGCACTATGATCAGGGTGCACAAGCCCTCCTCTGCGAGGATTTACCACCGTACGTGGCAGTCTTATTTTCATTGGTGTGAATCTCACTCCTTCTCTCCAGTTAAGTTCTCTCTCCCAAGACTTCTTTCCTTTTTACAGTCGGAGTTGAAACAACGTTTGTCTCTCAGTTCCCTTAAGGGACAAGTTTCAGCTCTCTTTCACCGTCCCCTGATGTCCGATCCTAACATCCGGACTTTTTTACAAGGTGTGGCTCATGCTGCCCAGCCTTACATATCCCCTACTCCCCTTAGGATCTCAATCTGGTTCTCAGTGCCCTGCAGGGTACACCCTTCGAACCTCTCTGGGACATTCCTCCTCTTCTCCTTTGCTGGAAAGTGACCTTCCTCTTTGCGGTCACTTCTATTAGGAGGGTTTTGGAGCTGGCAGCCCTCTCCTGCCGCTCTCCCTACCTGGTCTTACACCAGGACAAGGCTGTTTTTTTGTCCGGTCCCGTCCTTTTTAACTAAGGTAGTATCTGCCTTTTACCTAAATGAGGACATCGTCCTTCCGTCTTTTTGTCCTGCTCTTTCTCATGCCAGGGAACGTTTGCTCCATGGGCTTGAGGTGGAACGGGCTGTTCGGATTTACCTCTGTCGCTTCTTCCTATCGCCAGTGTGACGCCTTCTTTGTGCTTAAGGAGGTTTTCAGTTAGTTTTTATTCTGTTTTTTCTTTACCTGTCGGTCCTCTCCTACTGCTCTGGGACTAAACTGATTTGCTCAGGTGCCTGTGGGTGGGTATATCCTGCTAGGAAGGGCCGACTTTTCTTGTTGCCTAGTGTCAAGCCTTCTAGTGGCAGCAGCATATACCCACGGTCTGTCCTCCAATGGGTCCTCCGAGAAAGAGATTTTACGGTAAACATAAAAATCTACTTTTTGCCACCATCTCTGTCATCGGACCATTTTTGGTACATGGCCAGCACTTTGGCTACTTTACATTTATATTTTTATGTAAATTATGATAGTTGGTATGGTAACTTGGTCAACTTATGAATTCTTTTGTGCTTAATACCATCTCGACCTATGATGTACCGGTATGTCATGGGTCGGGTGAGGAGAATATGAGGCGGGCCCACGGGTCGGGTCTGCATCATGACCAGCAAATCCCCACTGCTATCAACAGCTGACATCTGCTGGTAATGACGGACATTGGAGCTGGCTCCGATGTCCGTCATTGAAATGGTTAAATGCGGTGATCAATAGCTATCACGGCATTTAAATGCTGGTAAACCCTGGGGTCTAGGGGAGCCATCTGCAGCCACGTGAAGTTGCCGGGGAAGAACGGTGGATTGATTGCTTAAAGGACATCTGTAGTGCAATATTACTTATCGCCTACTTATCATCCGAAGGATAGGGGATAATTTATAGATTGCTGGGGCCCGCAAAGTAAAAAAAACGTTTTTTTTTTAAATATTAAGATCCTCCCCCTATTAAAAGTTCATATCACCCCCCCTCCTCCCTTTTCCCCATGGTTCAAATAAAACACTGTAAAAATAATTGTCAGAACTAGTAAGTTATGATGTTCCTGATGCTGCACTGTAAAAAGTGTAAACGCAAAAAAATTCCGAACACCAAAATTGCTGATTTTTGGTCACATCACGTCCCCAAAAAAAAAAAACATAATAAAAAGTTATCAAAAAGTTATATATATTTGCAAAAGTGGTACCATTAAAATCTACAGCTCATGGTGCAAAAAAAACCTAACATAACTCCGTAGGTGGTATGATAAAAACAAAGTTATAGGGGTCAGAACATGGCATTGAACAAGCTTCTTTTTTTTTTTTTTTACAAGTTTTCAAATTTTTTTTTCACCCTTAAAAAAATGTACCCAAGTTTGGTATCATTTGAATCCTACGGACCAATAGAATAAAGATAGCATGTCAGATTTACCGTATTGTGAGCACTGAAAAAATTGACCCTTAAAATTGCAATTGCATATTTTTTTAAATTTTGCCTTACATATATATTTTTTTCTGGCTCCGTAATACATTAAATGATAACAACATAAAGTGCGGCAATTAAAAGTACAACTTGTCCCACAAAAAAAAAGCCCTAATACAATTTTGTCAGTGGAAAATTAAAAAAGTTGGTCTTAGAATGTGAGGAACAAAAAAACGTGAGCCAAAAATTAAAAAAAATGCTGGGTCATGATGGGGTTAATTTAAGTCCAGTTTTCAGATATTCACATAGATATTATAGGAAATTATATATTATTTTCTCTTGGTATTTTTGTTCTTCAGTCTACTAATCTAGTTGGTACATTACTATTCTAGAAAGGGCTTCGTACATTGTGTGTGGGCTATAGGAGATTCACACCAGAAGAATATCAAGAAATAGACGATCGTCTGCATTATGCACGTACTGCATTACAGCAAAGGGAAGATCGCTTAGCTGACGTATTTAACCTCATTGAAAAAGACCTGGAGATCCTGGGTGCAACTGGTGTTGAAGACAAGTAAGAATCTCCAAATTTTCAAGGGCATGCGTACAGCAGGAATTTTACTTATCCATAGAGTTAGCATATATGTTGTGTGACACAAAATCCATAGATGGGTATGGTATAAATATGATAGAATGCATGGAGCAAACAGAGTATTATTTCAGCAAAAGCGAGTATGTAATGTCTAATATACCTTTGGAATCTTATTAGGCTCCAGGATAAGGTCCAGGAAACAATTGAGGCACTCCGGTTGGCAGGAATAAAAGTATGGGTGCTGACAGGAGACAAACATGAGACAGCTGTCAGTGTCAGTTTATCCTGTGGACATTTCCACAGAACTATGAATATTCTTGAACTTGTTCAACAAAAATCAGACCGCGAATGTGCTGAGCAACTACGACAGCTTGACAGACGGTAAGTGAACAAACAGCATTTGAATAAAGGTACTCATCCAGCTTTCTGGGAGCCTATTTTAATGAATAATTACATATTATTAAGGTTATGTTTTAGAGTACAATTGTAAGAATGAGGGATATCCTGATTTGTTTGTCATTTTTGCATGTTAGGAACATTCTTAAAATCAATTATAAGTTTATTATATGATCAAAACTTATCACCTATTCTGTCAATCTGATTGGTGAGGGTCTGGCAGCTGGAACCCATCATTGATGTCCCTGGCTGTCTTTGGAAGTCCCACAGCTGGGTGGTATGACCAAATATGTGTATCACGGTATTTTTGTAACTTATGGCGGTTCCATGGTATATAATGGTATTTCTTTCACTACCCCCCCCCCCCCCCCCCCCCCCCCAAAAAAAAAAAAAAATCATGTTATCCGCCAGCGCTGTTCTGCTTCCCCCACCAAATCATGTTACCCGCCAGCCCTGTTCTGCTCCCCCCAATTAATTATCGGCCCAGCGGGGTACTACTCACATGTGTCACCCGCAAGCACTGCCCTCCTCCTCTTTGTTGGGGGCCGCTGGCGCTGGAACTCTATACCGTTGGCTGTCCGGGCATGCTGGGAGTTGTAGTTTTGCAATAGCTGGAGGTCCGCAGGTTGGAGACCACTGGCATACAGTATAGAGTTCCAGCGCCGGCGGCCCCCAACAACAAAGAGGAGTAGGGCAGTGCTTGCGGGTGACACATATGAGTAGTACCCCGCTGGGCTGATAATTTATTGGGGGGGGGGGGGGGGGAGCAGAACAGCGCTGGCAGGTAACATGATTTTGGGGGGGGGAGCAGAACAGCGCTGGCGGGTCACATATGATTAGTTCCCCGATGTGGGGACAGCGCAGCGCTGGGCTGATAATTCATTCATTCCCAAGGGGGAGGGGCCCAAATTCATATTGTGCAGCCCAAAAATTTCGGTATTCGGTATGAACCGGTATACCGCCCAGCCCTAGATAATATCATAGCAAATAGAGTGGTAGTCAATCATGTGCTCTTCCATTTTTTACTCGGGGAACAAGGCACCCCTATTGTTGTGACCTATGGGGGTCCCAGTGGTCAGACCTCCACTACTCAGATACTTTTTCTTTTTTACTTTTAATCTGTGCTTTTGTTTACTTATGTAACCTTTGTTTTATTTAGACTAAAAGAGGATCATGTGATCCAGCATGGGCTAGTTGTTGATGGAGCTAGCCTTTCTCTTGCACTCAGGGAACATGAAAAACTATTCATGGATGTGTGTAGAAACTGCTCAGCAGTGCTATGCTGTCGAATGGCACCATTGCAAAAAGCAAAGGTATGGATGTAGGAGTCTAGTTAATTGTAGTTTTAAGCTTATATTCTGTTCTCTTATCAAGCATTTACCGTATTTTCCGGCATATAAGACGACCCCCAACTTTTACAGTTAAAATATAGAGTTTGGATATACTCACCGTATAAGACTATATGACACTTTATCTTTATTCTGTAGGTCCATAAGATTAAAATGATACCCTACTTATTAGGGATGTAAGAAAAAATCGATTCGCGCGATTATCGCGATTTTTTGTTCCGCGATACTGAATCGATTTTAAAATTCTGAGAATCGATTTTTTTTATAAATTATTATAATTAACATTTACTGTGTTTCACTCACTGAGTCACAGTCCTATTTGTCTGTCTTATTTTTTTTTTTATAACACTTAAAAACTCCTGACCACTAGTTGGCAGTGTACCTGTTATCAGCTCTGTCCCACTCGCAGGCCGCTGCCGCGAGACTACAGACTACAGAACAAACAGGAAGGAGAACGTACGCACTCACAGGACAACTCTCGCAGGATCTTGTTCTTTCTCAGCTAGAATAAGTTTTCCCAAGCTTTTAATAGGGAATATCGCGATATATCGTGATATATCGCCAACATGACAGTATCGCGATATATTGCGATATATCGAATCGCCACCCTGGTATCGCGATTCGAATCGAATCGCCAAATTATTGGCGATTCACACCCCTACTACTTATATAGGTTTGATTTTGTCGTACTTTTTGAAAAAATCATAACTACATGCACGAAAATTATTACATTTAAAATGGTCATCTTCTGACCCCTATAACTTTTTACATTTTTTTGCATACGGGGCTGTATGAGGGCTTATATTTTGCGCCATGATCTGAAGTTTTTATCAGTACCATTTTTGTTTTGACTTCTTTTTATTCATTTTTTTAATGGTATAAAAAGTGACCAAAAATGCCCAATTTTGGACTTTTGAATTTTTTTGTGTATACGCCATTGACTGTACAGTTTAATTAATGATATATTTTTACAGTTCGGACATTTACGCACGTGGCGATACCACATATGTTTATTTTTATTATGTTTATATGTTTTTATATATAATCTGGGAAAAGGGGGGTGATTTACACTTTTAATAAGAAAGCGGTTAATGTGTGTGTTTTTAAACTTTATTTATTTTTTTACACTTTGTACCCTTAGGGGACTTTAAGGAGGAATCATTTTGATTCCTCATACAGAGCAATGTGGTTCCATAGAACCACATTGATCTGTGTGCTCTGTGCTCAATTGATAAAGCCTGGTCCGGCACAGGAGCAGAGGTAAGCCCTCCGGCTACCTCCACAGTGGACCACCCTACTGCTCCACCAGGGATGGGGTAAAGGCACCTTTTAGATGCCGCTGTAAGCTTTGACAGCATTGATCTAAAGGGTTAATAACTGGCCGGTATGACGTGGGCTCGAGTCGGGAGCCCACGCCATTACTGGACGTGCCGATGAGAGCTAGGCAGCGCTGTAGATGCATAAACTCGAGCTCACTGCAGAGCTCCAGTAACCAATGACGCACTTCTAGTTGTCCTGGTCATGTGGTGTGATGTGACCAATCACGCTGCAGGAGGCGGGGTGGGACGGAGTCACTGCGAGAAGCGCTTGGATCATGGGCATGCAAACAGGTGTAAATATATATAAGGTACACTGCAGGAGGTATATATATGGCTGGGAATTAGCGGAATACATTTAAAAATTAGACTGCAGCACCCGCCCTATAAGACGACACCTGGCGTATAAGACGACCCCCGACTTTTGACGAGATTTTCCTGGGTTAAAAAGTCGTCTTATGTGCCAGAAAATACTGTACTGTAAAAATATTTTTAGTTTACTTTGTAAATTGTTTACATATTTTTTCACATATTGTTTCCAGGTAGTAAGGTTATTAAAAACCTCTCCTGAGAAGCCAATCACACTTGCCATTGGTGATGGTGCAAATGATGTGAGCATGATACAAGAAGCTCATGTTGGCATAGGTGAGTTCATGATTTCTTTAGTGCTCTGGACCAATTCTTCGTATAATTCCTACAGATTTGCATTGTGTGTTAGAACTTCCACAAGTGGAGAAAATAATGAAATAATAGTGGCTGAGGCAGCTTGCTTCTATTACACTTGGAAGATTTTAGTTACTTTTAATAAAATGATTGTCCAAGTCATTTTGCAGATGTCCTTATCCTGATTTTATACAGTTATTTCTTTGTTTCAGGAATCATGGGTAAAGAAGGAAGACAAGCTGTAAGGAACAGCGACTATGCAATTGCGAGGTTTAAATTCCTCTCAAAACTTCTTCTGGTGCATGGTCACTACTATTACATTAGAATAGCAACTCTTGTACAGTACTTTTTTTATAAGGTATGTGCTTGTTTTTAGGACCCATAATAGAACCTTAACCCCTTTCTGCATTCCCTACTGTACACTGGGGATGTGATTAATTTCTGCATATGGATGTGCATGTGTAAGAGGCAGGTAGTGTTTTCTGTAAGCTGTGCACTCTGGAAAGCAAGAAGTTAAATTAGAATTCTAATGAGGGTAGAGAGCCCGACTATTTTTAAGACTTCAAATTCATCTTGACCTCCCTCTTATATTACACTTATATTACAAATCTGCTTAATTTTTATCTTTTTATTTTTTTTCCCTGTGTGTGGATGATAAAAAAAAAAAGTTTTCAACTGTTAAGTGTTGCAGACCAACAATTACACCAATTACTCTAAAATGCACCACTCTTTCCCATGGGCTGTCTTTAGTCTTGCCCTGTTCACTTAAATAGGAATGAGTTGTAATTCCATCCACAGCTTCTGAACCATGGTTGTGCTGTTAATAGGGAGAAACAGACCTTTTTTATTTATTTATTTTTTCTTCTTGGGCTACCCCTTTAATATATAAAATAAAATGTCAAATACGGAAGCCTAGAAGACAGAGCAGCCAGACATGATAGACTAACAGCCTCCTTTATACTTTGTGTATAACTAAATACATATTTGTACTATATACAGTATCATTATATATGCAGTAACATTTAAGAATTTGATTTGTCTACTATTCCTTTAACAATGTAACTTTTCTCTTTCAGAATGTGTGTTTTATCACACCACAATTTTTGTATCAGTTCTTCTGTTTATTTTCTCAGCAAGTAAGTTTACTTTTACTATTAAATGTTCATTTATAAATGAAGACCATTCTAGAATAATTCAGTGCACACATGCCTGTAATATTCTGTGCTTACATTTGCCAACAGATTTTCAAAGCTCTGTAGGATTATCACTAATCTGTGTTCAGAAGTCCCATAGAGAATTGTCCAGCACTGCCTCGATTCATTCAGGGGACCGTTTTCCTCCGTTCTTAGGGTTGGACCCCTAACGATTAGCTTGTTATCTGCTATTCTATGGATAAGGGATAACTTATACTGTTGGGAATAACTCAGAGAGCAAGCAAGGAACCAGAGCAATGAGTGTGTGCTGGAAGAGTAGCTCTACCTACCTCACAAAACAATAATTCTGTAAATGGAGAGTTACTGGGGATTGAGGAGCAGTCATTGCAAGATGTTAGACTGTGCGTAGTCAGGAAGAGGCAAGCACTACTGGAGGTTTCCAGACTGGATACTGCTTAGAGTACCTGTAACTTCATGTAAACAGTGGCTTTGTTTCTATAGCTGACGATACAGACCATGCAATGCTTTTAGGTCATAAACTTTGCTTTGTAATTACCCAAAATGTATGTAACTAGAATGCTACTGATAAAATAGAGCATTCCAAAATTGTGATTTCTCTTTTCTTTTACAGACACTGTATGATAGTGTGTATCTGACTTTGTACAATATTTGTTTCACTTCCTTACCTATTTTGATGTTCAGCCTGTTTGAACAACATGTGCATCCACATGTTTTACACACCAAACCTGGTCTCTATAGGTGAGTAGCTTGTAATTAACATGAACATAAAGATAATTTACCTTGTCCTTTATTCACTGTAATGTTTATCCTGTACAGCTATGCTACAGTAAATTGTGTTTTTTACTGGTTGCCACATGAATTCAGTTTAAAATATCATGTGAATTTCCATTGCCTTTAGTGAGATTTGCGGCGAAGCTTAGGGCCACCATCGCAGATTTAGTTCTAAGCTGGATATTTTTTTTTTTTTTTTTACACGGATTCCAAGAGATCCCATCGACTTTAGCAGGATTTGACTGGACAAATATTGCAGTATTGTTTTGACCAGTCAAATCCTGCATGGTAGGATTGAATTTGTGACGGAGCCCTGAATAAAGCTCCAACGTTTATGTGAACCAAGCCCAACAGGTTTTTTCTTTGATGGAGTCCGAACAGATTGTGCATCGGGTAGCTGCGGCACATCCACAGCAGAAATCTGAGCATATACCTTGGATCTCTGCAACGGATTCCACAATGGATATAGAATCGGATGAAGGTTTTCAGATTACAATAGGGGCAGCTTGAGTAAACAAAGCTTGTTTTTTTTTTTTTTTTTTTCTAACAGAGGCATTAGACTTTACTGTTTCATGTTTAGCAAACATCCTTTGCAACTTGTGTAGTGTAAAAAAAAGTATGTGCCAGCAGATAAGTGCATAATGCATATGCAGCATTGTTCATTGTTTTGTTAAAGGAACTATTTTACACCATATAAAAATGTATCCTGACGAATGTTCCACAATCTAGCAAACGCTTTTCAGACATTCTGAATCAGTATCTCTAATCAGATATTTAACCATTTTTTACTACAATGCTCTTACTCTTTGCTATAATTATGATTTATAATTAATATTTTCAATATTTTTACAGAGACATTAGCAAAAATGCCCTTCTCGGTTTTAAACCATTCCTTTACTGGACCTTTTTAGGCTTTGGGCATGCCTTTATCTTCTTTTTTGGCTCTTATTTGCTTATGGGTGAAGATACATCTCTCCTTGGAAATGGCCAGGTAATGTGTTTGTAATAATAGTATTTTATTATGTTTAGATAACTAATTTGAGGGCAAAAGTTTTGTCACTTGCAAAGCTTTTCTTAAAATAGAAAGTAAAATTCTTATTTTGTTGCATCTACAAGCAAGTTAAATGGTGTATATATACATATTTTTTATTTATTATTTAATAAAAACTTTTTTCTCTATTGGCTCCATTGGGGGACACAGACCTTGGGTATATGCTGTTGTTGCTAGGAGACTTGACACGATGGAAACCAAAAAGGTCTGCTCCTCCCAGCAGGATATACCCACCTACACAGCCTGAGGTAATCAGTTTTAGCTTAGTGTCTGCAGGAGACAGACGCTGGTCTGGGGTTTCCCAGACCTGGTCAAAAAAAATTTATTTTCCAGATTAGGGACGTTTAGTTTCATATTCCCTTTTCTTTTCCTGTTTTTAGGTGAGGACTCAGGAACATAGCGTTCACTGTTTCCCCATTTGCGATTGAGGGGGGACAGGCATCATGGATGTACTGTCAACCCCCTCTCGCCAATGGTCAGCGCCTGGGGTTGTACCTCCATGGGTACGGGTCCCCCACTATCCCTGCTCATCTCGCTGTTATATGATGCCGGTGACTAAAAGCTGACTGAAGACTTCTTTAGGCTGTTACATTGGGATATCCTTCTTCAGGGCCGCCCGGTTCGTGTCCAGTCGGACAACTCCACTGCTGTGGCGTACATCAATCGCCAGGGCGGCACTCGCAGCTCCGTGGCGATGGCCGAAGTATCCAAAATTCTCCTCTGGGTGGAACTCAGACTTCCAGCCATCTCAGCGATTCACATCCCGGGAGTAAACAACTAGGAAGCGGACTTTCTCAGCCGATCCTCAGCAGACGCCGGCGAGTGGTCCCTTCATCCTGAGGTATTTGCGGAAATCTGCACCCTCTGGGGCACTCCAGACGTAGACCTCTTTGCGTCCCGCCACAACCAGAAGGTTCCCCTCTTTGTGACGAAGTCCCGGGACCCCCGGGCTCTAGCCGTGGATGCTCTGGTGATTCCTTGATCGGGCTTCGCCCTACCCTATCTGTTCCCTTCTCTCCTTCTCAGGGTCCTGAGGAAGCTCAAAGCAGAAGGCGTTCCCGCCATTCTCGTGGCTCCGGACTGGCCACGGAGAGCGTGGTACGCCGACGTGATCCGGCTTCTGGACGACGTGCAACTCCGCTTCATCCAGACCTTCTCTCTCAGGGTCCCCTGTGCCACCCCAATTTACTGTTGCTGCATTTGACAGCATGGCGGTTGAGACCGCGGTTCTAAGGGCCCGAGGTTTCTCTCCCCAGGTGATTTGCACCATGCTCGGAGTGCGCAAGCCCTCCTCTGCAAAGATTTACCACCGTACCTTGCAGTCTTATTTTCGTTGGTGTGAATCTCAGTCTTTTTCTCTAGTTGTGTTCTCCCTTTCCGTTCTCTTCCAACGCTCTCTAGCATCAGATTCTCATGTTCGGACTTTTCTTTAGGGAGTGGCCCAAGCGGCCCCCCCCCTTACAGGTCCCCTACACCTCCTTGGGATCTGAACATGGTCCTTGGTGCCCTGCAGGGCGCTCCCTTTGAACCCCTCAGGGAGGTTTCCCTTCGTCTCCTTTCCTGGAAGGTGGCGTTCCTTATTGCAATTACCTCTATTAGACTGGTTTCAGAGCTGGCGGCTCTATCCTGCCGCTCTCCCTTCCTGATCATCCCAGGAAAGGTTGTTTTTCGTGCGATTCCATCTTTTTTTTACCTAAGGTCGTTTCCGCTTTCCATCTCAATGAGGACATCGTCCTCCCGTCCTTTTGCCCCGCTCCATCTCATCCCAAGGAACGTTTGCTCCATAAACTGGATGTGGTGTGGGCTGTACGAACTAGGGATCGACTGATATCGATTTTTTTTTTTAGGGGCGATACTGATACTCTGTGGAGGTTAGGGCCGATAGCCGATAACCTATACTGGAATATCGGTATAAGTTATCGGCTATTTATCCCACACCCCCCACCCCCGGCAACATCGCTGCAGATCATTGATTTAAAGCTGGCGCTTTAATTCAATGAACAGCAGTGGCTTTTGCGGTGCCAGAAACCGCCGCCGCCGCCACCCTCTTGCTTCTCTCCCCCTGCCTGTCCTGGGGTCCTCCTGCATCCTATCATCGCCACCGCAACCGACCAACCCCCCACCGCACCGCCCCGGCCAGAGACCGCCGCCGCCCCATTGCCTCCCCCATTCCCGGTTTTATAATTACCTGTTCCCGGGGTCCGTGCTACTTCTGGCTCCAGCGTCGTCGTCCTGAGCTGTCACTGTGCGCAGTGACTTTGCGTTAAGGACGTCACTCGTCATTGTGCAGCACACAGCGTACCACAGGATGCCGCAGGAGCCAGAAGTAGCGTGGACTCCGGACCCCGGGAACAGGTAATTATAAAACCGGGAATGGGGGAGGCAATGGGGCAGCGGCGGTCTCTGGCCGGGACAATGCAGTGGGGGGGTGTGGTGCGGTGGGCAGGGCATTATCGGATTATCGGCAAGGTCCAAAATCGTGAATATCGGCTGATAATATCGGGACCGATAATCTGTCGATCCCTAGTACGAACCTACCTCTCGATCACTTCTTCCTTTCGTCAGTGTGACTCCTTTTTTGTTCTTACGGACAGCCACTGTAAGGGACAACCTGCTTCAAAGGACACCATTTCGCGGTGGATCAGGTCTGCCATTTCGAAAGCTTACCGTTGTAAATGGAAGACCCCTCCTTTTAAGGTTTCTGCTCATTCCACGCGTTCTGTCGGAGCTTCCATGGCTCTCCGTAACAGGGCTTCGGCCTCTCACGTCTGTAAGGCGGTCTTGGTCTTGGTTTTCTGCCTTTCGGTCCCCTCCTACTGCTCTGGGAGTAAACTGATTACCTCAGGCTCTGTAGGCGGGTATATCCTGCTGGGAGGAGCCGACCATTTTGGTTTCCATATTGTCAAGTCTCCTAGCTACAACAGCATATACCCAAAGTCTGTGTCCCCCAATTGATCCTCTGAGAAAAGGATTTTACAGTAAGAACAAAAAAATCTCCTTTTTTTTAACCCCTTCGACCTCTCCAATTATGATTTTTTTTTCTCCTACTGAAAAAGTTGTCTTATGGCTCATTTTTTGTGGCACAATTGTACTTTTAATTGGCACACTTTATTTTGACATACACTGCACAATAAAACAAAGGGAACACTTAAACAACACAATGTAACTCCAAGTCAATCACACTTCTGTGAAATCACACTGTCCACTCAGGAAGCAACATTGATTGACAATCAATTTTACATGCTGTTGTGCACATGAAACAGACAACAGGTGGAAATTATAGGCAATTAGCAAGACACCCCCAATAAAGGAGTGGTTCTGCAGCTGGTGACCACAGACCACGTCTCAGTTCCTATGCTTCCTGGCTGATGTTTTGGTCACTTTTGAATGCTGGCGCTGCTTTCACTCTAGTGGTAGCATGAGACGGAGTCTATAACCTACACAAGTGGCTCAGATAGTGCAGCTCATCCAGGATGGCACATCAATGCGAGCTGTGGCAAGAAGGTTTGCCGTGTCTGTCAGCGTAGTGTCCAGAGCATGGAGGCGCTACCAGGAGACTGGCAAGTCCATCAGGAGACGTGGAGTAGGCTGTAGGAGTGCAACAACCCAGCAGCAGGACCGCTACCTCTGCCTTTGTGCAAGGAGAAGCAGGAGGAGCACTGCCAGAGCCCTGCAAAATGACCTCCAGCAGGCCACAAATGTGCATGTGTCAACTCAAATGGTCAGAAACAGACTCCATGAGGGTGGTATGAGTCCCCGACGTCCACAGGTGGGGGTTTTTATTACAGCCCAACACCGTGCAGGACGTTTGCCATTTGCCAGAGAACACAAAGTTTGGTAAATTCGCCACTGGCACCCTGTGCTCTTCACGGATGAAAGCAGGTTCACACTGAGCACATGAGTCTGGAGATGCCGTGGAGAACATTCTGCTGCCTGCAACATCCTCCAGCATGACCGGTTTGGTGGTAGGTCAGTAATGGTGTGGGATGGCATTTCTTTGTAGGGAGGTCATACGGGCACGTGGAGGCCACACATACTACTGAGCCTCATTTTGACTCTTTTTAAGGCCATTACATCAAGGTTGGATCAGCCATTAGTGTGGTTTTCCACTTTGATTTTGAGTATGACTCGATATCCAGACCTCCATGGGTTGATAATTTGATTTCCATTGATAATTTTTGTGTGATTTTGTTGTCAGCACATTCAAGTATGTATAGACGAAAGTATATGATTAGTTCATTCGTTCAGATCTGGAATGTGTTATCTTAGTCTTCCCTTTATTATTTTGAGCAGTGTATAATGTATTATAGGTAACCGAAACATTGCACACTTGTTGATACAATAAAGCCACTTATTGATTCACCGATTAGAGTGCTACGGCGCATCTGTTTGGTATGATGTATTATAAAGCCAGACAAAAAATTTTGTAGTGCAAAATTTAAAAATAGATAGAATTGCGTAATTTTGTTGGGCAATAATTTTTTTTGCAGGTCACAATACAGTAAAAGTGACATAAGTTTGCTCTATTGGTCAGTACATGTCCAATGATACCAAACTTGAATAATGTATGTGTCATTTTATGGGTTTAACCCCTTAAGGACCAAGCCCATTATGACCTTAAGGATTTTTGCACATCTGACCACTGTCAGTTTAAGCATTAATAACTCTGGGATGCTTTTACCTATGAATTTGATTCCGAGATTGTTTTTTGTGACATATTCTACTTTAACATAGTGGTAAATTTTCGTCGATACTTGCATCATTTCTTGGTGAAAAATTCTAAAATATCATGAAAAATGTGAAAATGTTGCATTTTTCTAACTTTAAAGCTCTCTGCTTGTAAGGAAAATAGACATACCAAATAAATTATATATTGATTCACATATACAATATGTCTACTTTATGTTTGCATCATAAAGTTGACATGTTTTTATTTTTGGAAGACATCAGAGGGCTTCAAAGTCCAGCAGCAGTTTTCAGTTTTTCTCAAAATTTTCAAAATCAGAATTGAATTTTTCAGTTACCAGTTCAGTTCTGAAGTGGATTTGAGGGGCCTTTATATTAGAAATACCCCATAAATGACCACATTATAAAAAAACTGCGCCCCTCAAAGTATTCAGAAAGTTTGTTAACCCTTTAGGTGTTTCACAGGAATAGCAGCAAAGTGAAGGAGAAAATTCTAAATCTTCATTTTTTACACTAACATGTCGTAGACCCAGTTTTTGAATTTTTACAAGGAGTAAAAGAAGAAAAAGCCCCACAAAATTTGTAACCAAATTGCTCTTGAGTAAGGAAATAACTCTGGTGTAGACCCCAACTTTACCTTTTTCATCAGGGGTAAAAGGAGAAATAGCCCATCAAATTTGTAACACAATTTCTCCCAATTATGGAAATACCCCATATGTGGCACTAAACTGTTGCCTTGAAATACGACAGGGCTCCAAAGCAAGAGAGCGCCATACGTATTTGAGGCCTAAATTGGGGATTTGCATAGGGACGGACCCGGATGCAAGAATTACACTTGCATGGTCCTTCAAAATTACCCTACGGCAGGGTTTCCTCCAGCTGACAGTCAATGGATGTACGGCAATATTGGGAGTTGTTGTTTTGCAACACCTGTTTTGGAAACAATGCCATACCAGACGGTTTTTATTTGGGGGGGGGTGGGGTGGTAGCTGTTTAGGGGTATGTGTATATGTGTTGTTTTACCCTTTATTTTGTGTAGTGTAGTGTTTTTAGTGTCTATTCACACGGGTGGGGGTTTACAGAAAGTTTCCCGCTGGGAGTTTGAGCAGCAGGGGAAAATTTGCTGCATCTCAAACTTGCAGCAAGAATCTCGCTGTAAACCCCCGCCTGTGTGAATGTACCTTGTACATTCTTCCAGCTGTTGCAAAACTACAACTGCCAGCATGCCTTTTGGCTGTCCGTGTGTGCTGGGGATTGTAGTTATGCAACAGCTGGAGGCACACTGATTGCGAAACACAGAGTTTACTCAGTGTTTCTCAACCAGTGTGCCTCCAGCTGTTGCAAAACTGCAACACCCAGAATGTGTGGTCTATCAGTGCATGCTGGGAGTTGTAGTTTGCAAAAGCTGGGGGCATACTGGTTGCGGATCACTGATTTAGGTAACCGAGTGTGCCTTCAGCTGTTGCAAAAGCTACAACTCTCAGCATGCTGTGACAGCCGAAGGACATGCTGGGACTTGTAGTTATGCAATAGCTGGAGGTGTACTACTACAACTCCCAGCATGCCCTTTGGCTGTCCATGCATGCTGGGGGTTGTAGTTATGCAACAGCTGGAGGCACACTGGTTGCAAAACACAGAGTTTACTTAACTTAGTGTTTCGCAACCAGTATGCCTCCAGCTGTTGCATAACTACAACTCCCAGCATGTACGGTCTGTCAGTGCATGCTGGCGAGCAGCGGGGACTGGAATTCCCACGGGCGTACAGGTACGCCCTGTGTCCTTAAGTACCAGGAAGTCAGGGTGTACTTGTACGCCCTGTGTCCTGAGGGGGTTAAAAAAAAAAGATAATAAACACCGAAAATTTGAAAGTGTGATGTGACCAAAAGGGTGGGAGGGTGCGGACGATGGGACCACTAGACACCAGAGATGACCGGCATTTAATTTATAAATGCTGTGATTGCTATTGATCGGGGCGTTTAACCCTTTAAATTACTGATATCGGTGCGATCTCCACTGGCCGTCATTACCAGGAGATATCAGTTGCTGATAGCATCAGACCTGGGCCCGCGTCATATCGCCTCACCTGTCCCATGACGTACGAACTGCTCAGGGCAACAGCTTGTAATCAAAGAAGACCTGTCACTTCTACTGACATATCTCTTTTTTTAGTAAACCTTTATATTCCCCATACTGCAGCTTGGCACACATCATTGACACTTGACCCCTGATTAAGATAGAGAGCTGACAGATTACCGTTAAATAAAGTATTAGATGTCCTTGTTGGCTAGTGTTATTGAGCTGGGGCCAGGAAATAAGTGTTTGTTTTTTTTCCCCTACAACTTATGTTACTATACATCTTGCATTTATTTCTAAAATTTAGAATTCTCAAACTAGAGGCGTATATTTTTTATATACTACTTTGGTAGAATTGGAACAGCTGCTGTTTAGTAAATGTTTTTTGAATGTTATATATAATTTGCTCAGTTTACATCAAACACTTAGGAGAGATGCAAACATTTTCTGGTGTTTAGCTATAGGCACGCTTAATTAGTCCTACACTAAACAAATCATTATCATTTTGCAAAAAACACTTGTTATAGCCATCTGTTAAATGGTCATTGTCAGATGTACAACATATAAAATGTCTTTATATCTTGGTTAAACAATACTTTTTCTAATATATTTCCATTAAAAAAATCACATTTTATAAAAGAAAACTGTCTTTGAAAATCCTACCAATAAGGGTCCCCATACCTCCTGGGACTTTGATGAGTCCCACAGCAGCATGAGGGTGTCCAAGGGTCATGGACACGAGTTGGTTGATTGACAATGCTGCAGGAGGAACACAGCCTGCAGCAACACTGCTGTAACACTGAGTTTTACCAATCATGTGCCTCCAGCTGTTGCAAAACTCCAACTCCAAGCATGCCTGGACAGTCAAAGGATGTCTGGGCATGCTGGGAGTTGTAGTTTTGCAAACACTGTATAGCACAGCTGAAGGCAACACTGCTGAAAAAAAGGAGTTATCAAAACAATGTACCTCCAACTATTCCTTAACTAAATGTCCCAGCATTACAGGACTGCCTAAGGATGACACACATGAATGACGTAGAAAGAAGTAAGTTATACAGTCACCATATTATCTTTGGTGGTAGAGTACAGGCAATCTCCAATAATCATTGTGTGCGTATGTGTCTGTGTGTGTGTGTGTATGTGTGCGCACAGCATAAATCCAGAGAGGAAAGGGTTACAGAGAAGGGCTGCCAGGCTCCCGAGAGCAGTGAGTCAGAAGAGTGAGGGAGGGGGAGGAGTCATCACAGTGCAGGCAAGAGAAAGAGATTCCCCCTCACTTTGACAAGATGGAAAAGATTGTTACCAAAAAAGATATGGCTATCGGATAACTTATATCAATCATATGGTCAGTATGGAATACTAACACCAAAAATAAAGGGACCATATAACAACAATGTTATTAGAATTGTAACCAAACTTTATTGAAATATGACAAACCTAAAAACACATATCATGTATAGGTACCACAAGGACTCAGGTAGAAGAGAGGATGATAAGGGCACTGAAAAAAGTCCTGAATGGTAAGGACTTCACAAGGGCACAGGACACTAATGCCTAGGAAGGCATGAACAAGGGCTGGGTTAGATGATCACTAGGCGAATACCATGCTGGATAAAAATCTCCAGAGATATGTAGTGCTATCTCTAGCAGCTAGTAACTGTTCCAACAATAATGACTAAAGTAATGAAGTGCAAGAGAACACAATAAAAGGGATACTTAAAACTCATGCAAACTATGTACAATACATGACCAGTGCACTTCTGGAGCACCTCTCGCCTCCTACCCTTGAACGCGTTTTTGCATCAATTGGCTTTGTCTAACCCAGCCCTTTACATAGAGCCTTGTTCATGCCTTCCTAGGCATTAGAGTCCTGTGCCCTTGTGAAGTCCTTACCATTCAGGACTTTTTTCAGTGCCCTCATCTTCCTCTCTTCTACCTGAGTCCTTGTGGTACCTATACATGATATGTGTTTTTAGGTTTGTTATATTTTAATAAAGTTTGGTTACAATTCTAATAACGTTGTTACACGGTCCTTTTTTTTTGGTGATAGTAAGATGGAAAAGATATTGAGCTGTAATATGCTATTTTTTTGTGAAATATGGGTGATAGAGACATAACAATTTCTTGTACATGATCAGGAACTTTCATATCTTAATGAGCTCTTGTAAAGTGAAAGTTGAGCTGTGATTGGTTGTTATGGGCAAAACCAGACAATTAGGGTTTCAGGCTGATTGATAAATATGGGCTATTATTTTGCGACCAGACCTATTTAGGACGTATTAAAGTAAATCTATCACTAGATTTATGTTACTCTATGAAATGGAATCGATCACTAGTTTTGTTACTCTATTAAAGGGAATCCATCTCTAGGTTTATGTTACCTTGTCTAGAAGCAGTGTAAACTTGTGACAGAGATGCAGCCATTCCTTTGATATCAAGAAGACCAAGTACAATGCCATCCCTCTCTACCCACTGCTGATGGACAGGTTTCTGTCATATAGGAAGGAAGCTATCAATCAGCGGCTGGTGGGCAATTGGGGCTGGATCCCTTGAATTTTGAGTAGTACCAAGCATGCACATAAAATAAGAAAGATAACTTCCTCACGCTTTGTGTCCTTGATATGTGGAAAGACATCACATGTATGGCTGAATTATATTGTGTAAAAGTATTAGTTTATTCTCAATAGTCCAGCATAAACCTAGTAATAGAGTCTCTTTTGATGAAGGGTGTATTATTATTTTTTGTCGCATAGCAGTATGTGGGCCTTTACATTATAAATATTTGTAATTGCTGTTTTAAGAAAATCGGTCAGCAGTTTTCAGCCATCAGTTGCTGACAAACCTATAAAGAGATGGGCAGGGACTTAATATGATCATGCAACCTGACAAGGAAAATGTTATTCACTGTCCTAGATGCAACCATGGCAAGTGTTCAGGAGGAGGGCTTTTCTTGTTAGGTGCTCAGAGCACTCTGTATTAGGCTCCTTGGCTTCTTCTCTCATCTATTATTCACACCTGAAGTGTTTAGTTGGGAAAGCTCTCAAAACCTCTGGACACTTCTGCAGAACAGCCTTCCGTGACGCTTGCCATAGCGGTGTCCAAGAGATATTGTTCTATTGCCTTCCCTGGCCTTTGTATGTGCAATTAAAGGGATACTCGGGTGGAAAACTTTTTTCTCTATTGGCTCCATTGGGAGACACAGACCGTGGGTGTATGCTACTGTCTCTAGGAGATATGACACTATGGCAACAAAGAAGTCTGCTCCTCCCAGCAGGATATATCCGCCTCCAGGCCCTGAGGTAATCAGTTTTAGCTTAGTGTCTGAAGAAGGTGGACATGGTCTGGAATTCTCCAGACCAGGTCTTCTGTTTTATTATTTTCCTAGTTAGGGAATGTGTTAGTTTTTTATTCCTTTTTCTTTCATGTTTTCAGGTGGGGACTCACTGTCTCCCCATTTTTTCTATGCACTCGTGATTGTGTGTGTGTGTTTACTGTGCACTCGTGTGTGTGTGTGTTACTATGCGGCTGACAGCTGCGGCACTTGTACTGTACGTGCGCATGAAGCGCCGACTTACTTTCACTTCGGCAGCAGACTGCTGCCGGCGCATATCAGTCTTGCCCGCTCACTTCCCCGCGAGCGCATATGCGGACGACATGTGTGCTCGGGGCAAGGAGCGGGCACCATTATTATTCTTCTTCATCGGCATTTCGGCGGCCGGGGCACTATAGCTCCGCCCACAGGGCCGCCAGAGCTTACTGGAGGCGCAAATCATCCTCCAATCAGCGCTGTGCGCGCGATGCAGGTGGCAGGGGCCAATCAGACAGTGCCCGTGCTCCAGGCTTGCCCCTCTCCGGCTATTGGCTAGTCTGTTCTCCTCTCTGTCTACATAGAGCGGAGTTTCATCACAGCAGCTGCCACAGGGGACACAGAACTGTTCCTCCCTCTAAACAGACAGCTTGACTGTTAGTCTCCTATTTTGTCTGTATGACATGTAATTCCAAAATGCCTGGATCTACTGAACCCACTGGCTCTGCCTTCTCCACTGCTCCCCCAGACCCCCTAGCTCCCCCGGATGCTCTTACAGTTCCGGTGGATTCGGCCGCCCCTCCAGCCTGGGTTTCTTCCTATCCCAGTATATGGCTGACTTTACTCAAGTCTCCAATTTGGTGGCTGAGGCCTCCCGTGACGTGGTGTCTGCCTTGATGAGGTCTGCCCTGCGCCGGCCTGCTAGAGGGTCCTGCTCCTCTTCTCCACAAGCCTCACGCTCTCACAAGCGTACTAGGGGTGCTTCTTCTGACTCTTACATTGAGTCTTCAGGTAGACGTGGGCACTCCCCTCGTAGGTCTCGCCCCCTCGTGTCATCTGGTCACAGACGTCGCTCCTCCAGAGGACGTTCCCAGAGTCGCCGCTCTGCCTCGCCAGAGCCACGTACCCGGTCAGGGTCGCCCCCCTCCAGGGCTGCCTCCACTCGTTCACATTCTCCTGGTGAACTGGCAGATGAGGCTCCTGAATCGGCATCTGACTCAGAGGACCACTCGGATACAGTTGAAACGGAGAACTCATTGGTTGCGGCCATAAGAGACACCTTTCACTTAGAGGACCCAGGATCTTCGGACGTGACTCCTGAAGTATCCTTTCATCGTGCTAAACCAGCACCTCAAAGGTTCAGCTCTCACGCTGAATTTGACATCCTTCTGGAATCTGCATGGAGACATCCGGACAAGAGGTTCCCGGGAATGAAGAAGGTTCAAGTGCGTTACCCATTCGCCAAGGACCTTGCCTCTAAGGTGGTTTCCTCACCCTCGGAGGATCCACCAATTTCCCGCCTCTCTAAGGCTACTACACTGCCGCTAGCAGATGCGGCTGTCTTCAAGGACTCGACAGACAAGAAGGTGGAGTCCTTAGCAAAGTTTGGTTCTGAAGCAGCAGGCTCTTCTCTGCTTCCCAACCCTCGCCTCTGCATGGGTGTCCAAGGCCCTTTTGGTGTGGTGCTCAAAACTCCGTCAGGGTATCCTGGAGGGATTCCCCCCAGAGGATCTTTCTGCTTTGGTTCTCCAATGCTGTAAAGCTGGGGACTTTCTGTGCACAGCTTCCATGCAGTCAGTCTGTTGTGCTGCCTTTGCTGTGGGTTTCCTAGCGGCCCTCCGCCGCTCCATGTGGCTTAAGGCGTGGGATGCGGATGCCGCCTCCAAAAGGTCTCTCACCGAGCTTCCTTTTACTGGTACCCGTCTTGACGAGATTATCTCTGAGGCGACGGGGGGTAAGAGTTACTTGTTGCCTCAAAATAAGGCTCACTCTACTTCCCAGAGGAAGTTCACTTCCTTCCGGTCCTTCCGGACCTTTGGCCCCAATAAGGGGCGCCTTCGCGGGACAAGAAGGCTCCCTCGTTCCTGGCACATCCGTCTTGGAAGTCGGACACCAACCGTTCCGGCCGTTTTGCGGCCAAATCAGGCAACCGCAATCCCACTAATGCATGAAGTGAAGCCCCCACCCGCATGTTTTTCTCGGGTGGGAGGTCGTCTCTTACTTTTTCGAGACATCTGGACCGCACACATTAACCCCTTAAGGACTCAGGGTTTTTCTGTTTTTGCACTTTCGTTTTTTCCTCCTTACCTTTTAAAAATCATAATCCTTTCAATTTTCCACCTAAAAATCCATATTATGGCTTATTTTTTGCGTCGCCAATTCTACTTTGCAGTGACATTAGTCATTTTACCCAAAAATGCACGGCGAAACGGAAAATAAAATCATTGTGCGACAAAATCGAAAAAAAAAACGCCATTTTGTAACTTTTGGGGGCTTCCGTTTCTACGCAGTGCATATTTCGGTAAAAATTACACCTTATCATTATTCTGTAGGTCCATACGGTTAAAATGATACTCTACTGATATAGGTTTGATTTTGTCGCACTTCTGGAAAAAATCATAACTACATGCAGGAAAATTTATACATTTAAAAATGTCATCTTCTGACCCCTATAACTTTTTTATTTTTCCACGTACAGGGCGGTATGAGGACTCATTTTTTGCGCCGTGAGCTGAAGTTTTTATCGGTATGATTTTTGTTTTGATCGGACTTTTTGATCACTTTTTATTCATTTTTTTAATGGTATAAAAAGTGACCAAAATACGCTTTTTTGGACTTTTGAAGTTTTTTTGCGCGTACGCCATTGACCGTGCGGTTTAATTAATGATATATTTTTATAGTTCGGACATTTACGCACGCGGCGATACCACATATGTTTATTTCTTTTTTTACACTGTTTTATTTTTTTATGGGAAAAGGGGGGTGATTCAAACTTTTATTAGGGAAGGGGTTAAATGACCTTTTATTAACACTTTTTTTTTTACATTTTTTTTGCAGTGTTATAGGTCCCATAGGGACCTATAACACTGCACACACTGATCTCCTATGCTGATCACTGGCGTGTATTAACATGCCTGTGATCAGCATTATCGGCGCTTGACTGCTTCTGCCTGGATCTCAGGCACGGAGCAGTCATTCGTCGATTGGACACCGAGGAGGCAGGTAAGGGCCCTCCCGGTGTCCGGTCAGCTGTTCGGGACGCCGCGATTTCACCGTGGCGGTCCCAAACAACCCGACTGAGCAGCCGGGATACTTTCAGTTTCACTTTAGTAGCGGCGGCCAGCTTTAACCGCCGCTTCTAAAGGGTCCTGCGCCGGCTCCCGCGATATGAAGCGGGATCGCGCCGCGATCCTGCATCATATCGCGTCGGTCCCGGCGCTCATCAACGGCCGGGACCCGCGGCTAATACCACACATCGCCGATCGCGGCGATGTGTGGTATTAGCCGCGGGTCCCGGCCGTTGATGAGCGCCGGGACCGACGCGATATGATGCAGGATCGCGGCAGCCGGCGCAGGACGTAAATATACGTCCTGCTTCGTTAAGGACTCTTGGGTCAGAGACGTGGTGTCCCTTCCGAGGGATCGTTTTTTTCAGTCCCGGTCTCCTTCTCTGGTGAAGCAGTTTCGGGAGGCCCTCCGGTCCCTGCTCCTCCAGGGAGTTATTGTCTCCGTTCCTCCAGGGGAACGTTTTTGGGGTTTCTATTACAATCTTTTTGTGGTCCCAAAGAAAGGCGGTTCTGTGCGACCAATTCTGGACCTCAAGCGTCTCAACCGTCATCTTCTCATCAGCCACTTGCGAATGGAATCTCTCCGTTCGGTAGTGGCATCCATGGAACAAGGGGAGTTTCTATCTTCGGTGGACATCAAGGATGCCTACCTTCATGTTCCAATATTTCCCGGCCATCAGCGGTACCTCCGCTTTGAGGTTCCGGAGGGGCACTTTCAATTCGTAGCCCTACCCTTTGTTCTGGCCACTGCTCCTCGGGTCTTTACCAAGTTCCTTGCGCCAGTGATGGCCCTGTTGCGGTCGAGAGGAGTCTCGGTGCTCCCTTATCTGGACGACCTTCTCATCAAGGCTTCCACCAGAGTCCAGACTCTGGAGAATGTGGATCTCACTCTCCAGACCCTGAATCGCTTCGGGTGGATGGTCAACCGGGACAGCTCTGTCCTCTCTCCCAATCAGTCTCTGATCTTCTTGGGACTTCAATTCAACACGGCCTCTGCCTGGATTTGCCTTCCGCCGGACAAACGTCTGGCGCTCCTGTCAGGAGTCCGCTCTCTTCGGGCCCAGGCCCCAGTTTCCATCCGCATTTGCATGGAAATCTTGGGTCGGATGGTAGCGGCCATGGGAGCCATACCCTTTGCCCAGTTTCATTACCGTCCCCTTCAACTGGCGATTCTCTTTCGATGGGACAGATCTCCTCTGTCTCTCGATCGCAAGATTGCTCCTTCTTGTCGGATCCGTCAGTCTCTGCTCTGGTGGCTCCGCTCCCCCATCTTCTTCAGGGGTGATCATTTCTTTCCCTCCACTGGCAGGTAGTTACAACGGATGCCAGTCTGTCGGGCTGGGGCGGTGTGTTCAGGGACTGGAAGGTTCAAGGCCTCTGGTCTTTCCGGGAAGCCCTTCTTCCGATAAATATCTTGGAGCTGAAGGCGATTCTTCTTTGTCTTCTTCATTGGGAGTCCGTGCTTCAGTCCCGCCCTGTCCGCGTCCAGTCGGACAACGCCACGGCCATAGCGTACATAAGTCGGCAAGGCGGCACTCGCAGCTCGGCAGCCATGGCCGAGGTGACAAAGATTCTCATCTGGGCAGAAAACAAGGTTTCGGCCATTTCGGTGATTCACATTCCGGGTGTGAACTGGGAAGCGGACTTCCTCAGCCGACCCCGGCGAGTGGTCCCTACATCCAGAGGTCTTCGTGCAGATCTGCGACCTCTGGGGCATTCCAGACGTGGACCTCTTTGCGTCTCGGCACAATCGGAAGATCCTTCCACTTGTGTCAAAGTCCCGGGACCCCCTGGCTCTAGCCGTGGATGCCCTAATGATTCCTTGAGCGGGGTTTGCTCTGCCCTATCTTTTCCCTCCCCTTCCGGTCCTTCCCATGGTTCTGAGGAAGCTCAAAGCGGAGGACGTTCTCGTCATACTGGTAGCCAGATTGGTCCGAAGGTCGTGGTACGCAGACGTGGTCAGGCTCTTGGACGACACTCCACTGCGCCTTCCACTTCGTTTGGACATGCTGTCTCAGGGTCCGCTGTGCCACCCCAATTTACAGTCGCTGCATTTGACGGTGTGGCGGTTGAGATCGCGGTTTTGAGAGCCCGCGGTTTCTCTTCCCAAGTCATTCGCACCATGCTCTGGGATTGCTAGCCCTCCTCGGCGAAAATTTACCACCGTACCTGGCGGTCTTATTATTGTTGGTGTGAAGCTCATGTTTTGTCTCCTGTTACTTTTTCTGTCCCCCGTCTTCCCTCCTTCTTGCAGTCGGGATTGGAACTGGGGTTGTCTCTCAGTACCCTTAAGGGTCAGGTTTCGGCCCTTTCTATTCTTTTCCAGCGTCCTCTGGCTTCTAATTCTCATGTCCGGACCTTCTTTCAAGGAGTGGCGCATGCTTCCCCTCCTTATAGGTCACCTTCTCCCCCTTGGGACTTGAATCTGGTTCTGGGTGTCCTCCAAGGTGAACCTCTTGAACCCCTTAGGGAAGGTGTCCATGTGCCTCTTTTCTTGGAAAGTGGCGTTTCTTGTTGCGATCACCTCCATTCGGAGGGTGTCTGAATTGGCAGCTCTCTCCTGACGTTCTCCGTTTCTGGTGATTCACCAGGACAAGGTTGTCTTCCGACCAGATCCTTCCTTTTTGTCTAAGGTTGTTTCGGCCTTTCATCTCAATGAGAACATTGTTCTTCCGTCCTTTTGTCCTGCTCCTTCTGATCCTAAGGAGCGTTTACTCCACAAACTGGATGTGGTTCGGGCTGTTAGGTCTTGCCTCTCTATCTCTTCTTCCTTTCGTCAGTGCGTTTCCTTTTTGGTCCTTACAGAAGGTCTTCGTAAGGGACAACCTGCTTCCAAGGCCATCATTTCTCGGTGGATTCGGTCTGCCATTTCGAAAGTCTATTGCTGTAGGGGGAAGATTCCTCCCTTAAGGGTTGTGGCTCATTCTACTCGTTTCTGTTGGGGCATCCTGGGCTCTCCAGAACAAAGCCTTGGCCTCGCAGTTTTGCAAGGCGGCTACTTGGTCGTCTTTGCACACTTTCTCGAGGTTCTACCGGGTTCATACCTTCGCATCGGCTGATGCTAGTCTGGGCCGTAAACTGCTGCAGGCGGCAGTGGAACAGCTGTCTGCCTGACGGATTATCTGCCCACCCAAGGGACGGCTTTGGTACGTCCCACAGTCTGTGTCCCCCAATGGAGCCGATAGAGAAAAGGAGATTTTTTAACACTTACCGTAAAATCTCTTTCTCTGAGGATCCATTGGGGGACACAGCTCCCGCCCTTTTGGGTTTCTCTTTGGTTCTCTGTCCAAGGGTGTGTTCACTTTATATATTTTCTTCTGGTTCTCGGACAGTTCGTGTTTTTTCCTTGACCTGTCGGTCCTCTCCTATTGCTCTGGTACTAAAACTGATTAGCTCAGGGCCTGGAGGCGGGTATATCCTGCTGGGAGGAGCCGACTTCTTTATTGCCATAGTGTCATACTTCCTAGAGACAGCAGAATACATCCATGGTCTGTCTCCCACTGTGTCCCCCAATGGATCCTTCAAGAAAGAGATTTTACGGTAAGTGTTAAAAAATCTTTTTATTTTTTATTTTTTTAATGAACTGGTGCCAGAAAGTTAAACAGATTTGTAAATTACTTCTATTAAAAAAATCTTTACCCTTCCTGTACTTTTTAGCAGCTGTATGCTACAGAGGAAATTCTGTTCTATTTGAATTTCTTTTTTGTCATGTCCACAGTGCTCTCTGCTGATGTCCGTATCAGGAACTGTCCAGAGCAGGAGAAAATCCCCATAGCAAACCTATACTGCTCTGTACAGTTCCTGACATGGACAGAGGTGTCAGTAGAGAGCACTGTGGACAAGACAAAAAAGAAATAAAAAAATACAGAATTTCCTCGGTAACATATAGCTGCTAAAAAACACAAGAAGGGTAAATATTTTTTAATAGAAGTAATTTACAAATCTATTTAACTTTCTGGCACCAGTTGACTTATAAAGACCTAAAAAAAAAATAAAAAAACACCGGAGTACCCCTTTAATTTGAGTCTAAACTGCTGACTAGATTCCCTTTAAATGGTGCTTACAGAACTGGTCTGGTGTGGATTTTTTTTACCCACATAAAACCATAGCATGTCCGGTGTGAAAGCACAAAGCTATGTAGTTTATCTTAGTTTTACAGTTACTTTTTCACAGTAGAAAAAAAACATTTTTTGCTGAGCTTTTTGTTTTTTTGTTCATCATTTGTTCACCATATGGTTTAAATAATCTTAACGGTTAACTTTATCACATAGTTTGTTGCAAATGCAGCAGTATCCTATATAAATATATTTTTTACACTTTTGCAGTTTAAACAATTTGGTACTTTTTAAAGTATAATTCCTATATGGTCATGCACGATATTCAGCTCTAGCATAGGGAGAGGTGACCACCGCATCACAATTAGCTATTATGAAACTGGACTTGTGCATGGAACTTTGCTGAGCATGGTATGGTGGCCTGCGCCCCTTATGCTGGAGCTGAAGATCTCAAATTATAAATTACTACAGCATGGGCTGAAAAATAACTATTCTGCTCTTTACATGCAACTAGTAACCTTACACTTGAATGTTCATCTCTGTGCTATGCTCTTGCTTTATCTCTTGGCTCTACTTCTCTTCCTTTTTTCCTCCTTTCCATGCTATGCATGTCATCAGATATCGAAGCCAAACAGGCATCTGGTAAGAGTATCACTGTAAGAGAGGAATAGTTTAGCAGTAATGGTGTTACTTATTATAATGTACTATTAGCACAGTTATCACTCTTGTTTTTTTTTTTTTTCTACTCAAAACTCTTTGAAGATCCTCAAATATATCTTCTATTTATTCATTTTTCTTTATGTCCCAGTCTGTTTGCTAAGGCTACTTTCACACTGCAGCTGAGGTCCGACCCTAAACGGCCGTTAGGCTCTTCTTTTTTTTTTTAATCGAGACAGGGCACAACGGGCAATAATTGGTCCCGATGGATCACATTTACTATAATGTGATCCTTTGGGCACCGTTATTTTGTAGTGGGAGAAAAAACGGCATAAACTGTATTTTTACTCCCACTATTCCCGCGGGCTCCCCTGACAGCCGCCACACTGCCTTGTCCTAACGGCAGTGTGAAAGAAGCCTAAGTGATGTGAAGGTTCATAAAGTCCTCCTCAGCCTGTCAGTTTGTCTTTGACCTAAGTTTCGTTCAGTTTCACACATGAGAAGATTCTACTTGCTGACCTATGATGTAGAGATCTTTGGTTCCCCTGGCTTGTGGACTGCCAGTTGTAATAACCAAAGAACCTAGGGGTTTCATAGCCTATCCTCTATTCTGTATAAATGTCACCCTCTAAATGATGTTACAGAACCGAGCCGAGAGAGCACAGAAATATGTCTCCCTCTTCCTGAATCCTGCTCTGTATCAAGTAGCAATACAAAAATTTTTAAATAAATGAATACATTTTATATATTCACTCTAAGCTTAAACTGGCAGAACCTATGTATGGCTTCCTAAAAAAGGGTTGTCCTGCCACTTAAAATTGTTTGTAGTTCTGTATGTAGACATGCATCTACTACTATGCTACTTGTGTTTCTAACATTAGCCTATGTCACATTTGTGTTTAGATGTTTGGCAACTGGACATTTGGAACTTTGGTGTTTACGGTTATGGTTTTAACAGTTACTATGAAGGTGAGTTTTAGAGGTTTTACAGTAAAAATGTACATAAAATGTAATTTTGTAAATACTCTGCTTATTGTGTGCTGATATTAATCATATGAATATTTTCTTTAACACGCCAAAAAATTGTTAAAATTTGGTTTCTTGCGGTCTGTATGCAGTTTATCTGCACTGAAGGCATCCCTTAATATTTAAGCTGCAATGCAGTCTACAGTTAGTTATGTTGTTAAGATAGCGTGGGTTCAGAGGCTATTGCCTGATTTTAACCTTCTAGATCAGTGGTCTTCAACCTGCAGACCTTTAGATGTTTCAAAACTACAACTCCCAGCATGCCGGGACAGCCGTTGGCTGTCCCGGCATGCTGGGAGTTGTAGTTTTGAAACATCTGGAGGTCGGCAGGTTGAAGACCACTGTTCTAGATGACGCAACAATTAGACAGAGGAGAGGGGGCTCCCCTTGTCAGCACATCAGTCCCCCACATGGTTTTTTAATCAGTTTAAAGGAAAACTATCAGCCTGTTCACCAGTAGATTCTAATACATGTCCCTCAGAAGATCCTCTTCTGGATTTAGTGAATTCCGCACGGGGTGGGGCTCCACCCACTCAATTTACATATTCATTGTCTGTGACTCCACTCAATTTACATTGTCTGTCACTCCACTTGGATGGGGAGTTAGACAATGTATATATAAATTGAGTGGGCAAAGCCCCTCCCCCCTATAGCCTAGTGAAGTGGGGGTCACAGACAATGAATATGTAAATTGAGTGGGCGGAGCCCCGTCCCCTGTGCGTGATTCACTGTATTTAGCAGAGGATCTTCAGGGGTACATATCTCATGACCTACTGGACTTATTTAAGTAAGTGACTGCTCGTTGGATTCCTGTTCACACACACTATAACCCAGTGTATAATTTTTAGTGTGGGTTAACAGGATGACCGTTTTCCTTTAAGAGAACTTATGAATGAATCCATCCTTTACTTGCTTAAAAGGCTGAGACTACAGCTGGATATACACTTTGAATTTATCCAACAGCTCTGTATTAGCCGATAGCTGTGCCTGATATATGAAACAGCCTGAGCAATTTGCTTAAAAGGGTACTCCGGTGAAAACCTTTTTTCTTTTAAATCAACTGGTGGCAGAAAGTTAAACATATTTGTAAATTACTTCTATTAACAAAATCTTAATCCTTCCTGTACTTATTAGCTACTGAATACTACAGAGGAAATTCTTTTCTTTTTGGAATGCTCTCTGATGACATCACGACCACAGTTCTCTCTGCTGAAGTTATTATAATAATAATAACGCTTTATTTATTGTCGTCCTTAGTGGGATTTGAACCCAAGTCCCCAGCACTGCAAGGCAGCACTGAGCCACCATGCTGCCCTTAGCATACATCTGCTATGCATGGTTGCTAAAATGGACAGAGATGCCAGCAGAGAGCACTGTGCTCTTGATGATGTCAGTGTTCCAAAAAGAAAGGAATTTCCTCTGTAGCATTCAGCAGCTAATAAGTACTGAAAGAATTAAGATTTTTTAATAGAAGTACCATATTTATCGGCGTATAACACGCACTTTTAAGGCTAAAATTTTTAGCCTAAAGTCTATGTGCGTGTTATACGCCGATACACCCCCAGGAAAGGCAGGGGGAGAGAGGCCGTAGCTGCCCGCTTCTCTCCCCCTGCCTTTCCTGGGGTCTAGAGCCCTGCTGCCGGCCCTTCTCTCCACCTGGCTATCGGCGCCGCTGCCCGTTCTGTCCCCCTGACTATCGGTGCCTGCGCCCCATTGCCGGCGCCGATAGCCAGGGGGAGAGAAGCGGCACCGACAGCCAGGGGGAGAGAAGGGGCAGCGGCACCCATTGCCGGCGCCGCTGCCCTGTTGCCTCCCCCCATCCCCGGTGGCATAATTACCTGTTGCCGGGGTCGGGTCCGCGCTGCTGCAGGCCTCCGGCGTGCGTCCCCTGCGTTGTTGCTATGTGCTGCGCAGCGCATGACGTCAGTGCGCCGTGCATAGCAACAACGCAGGGGATGCACGCCGGAGGCCTGCAGCAGCGCGGACCCGACCCCAGCAACAGGTAATTATGCCACCGGGGATGGGGGGAGGCAACGGGGCAGCGGCGCCGGCAATGGGCCAGGGGGAGAGAAGGGCCGGCAGCAGGGCTCTAGACCCCAGGAAAGACAGGGGGAGAGAAGCGGGCAGCGACGGCCTCTCTCCCCCTGCCTTTCCTGGGGGTGTATCGGGGTATACACGCGCACACACACCCTCATTTTACCATGGATATTTGGGTAAAAACTTTTTTTACCCAAATATCCTTGGTAAAATGAGGGTACGTGTTATAGGCCGGTGCGTGGTATACCCCGATAAATACGGTAATTTACAAATATGTTAAACTTTCTGCCACCAGTTGTTTTAAAAGAAAAAGGTTTTCACCAGAGTACCCCTTTAAGTCTTGCACATTTGAAGACCAAGTACATATAAAGTTTATTCAGTTTTAGTAAATCTTCCTCATTTTCTTTAACATTTAATTGTGGATATGTAAACGTATTGCATTTTCTTGTTTACAGATGGCCCTGGAAACACAGTTCTGGACATGGATAAATCACTTTGTCACCTGGGGTTCCATAGCCTTTTATTTTATTTTTTCACTGTTTTATGGTGGAATTATCTGGTAAGAGCAGCTGTACATCTGGACTGCAAATGCCATTGATTAGTATACGTATTTCTTTGTTTACTATGTAGGTTGTTGCACAAGAAAACAGCAGTGTTACCTACTAAAGGGACAGTTTGGGATCTCTATGTAAAAAGAAAAAAATATATAGCTAAAACAAAAAATAAATTTTTATTCCTATTAAAGCTTAGCCCAATCTCTGAAGGGTCAGCGGCTAAAATGTACATTTATTAGTAGTCTCAGTAGCTGCTTTTGAGAAATCTTCTAGCATCTAAACATTTTTATTTTGCAGCTATTTTTAGATGCCCATGAAAAACATTAAATGAAAGGGCTTTTCCAGGACATTTGTGCTGTATTATGGATAAATCATGAAATGAAACTAAATTGTAATATGAACACACCTTAGGAATATTGTGCTGTTCCTAAGCATCAGGTAGCCTATGTGGTTCCAATTATTTCTGTTTATCATCCAGACGTGATAACATGACGTCCATGTGCTTATGCCAGCCGGTCACTGCGTGTCGCACCATAGTTGCAGGTCTCAGTTTTCTGTTGCAATAATCTAGTGAGTGACACCTCATCATAAATAGTGGCTTGGTGACAGCATGGAAGTACTGAGGATAGTACAGTCCATGATTTGTTTAGTATTTCAGATTTGAGCCATAAAAATTTAAATATTCCGTTAGTTATCTTTGATTTAATGTGTTTTGTGGGGTTATTCAACACCATTGTAACTGTATGATAATTTTGTGTACACATTTTCGTTTTCTTTTTTTTTTTTTGTGCAAAGTCCACTTGTCAAATGTAACCTTTAAGAAGGAGTTGTCCGATTTATGTAAAATGTCAGCAGCAGGCAGCTAGTTATAAAATACCTGGCTAGGCCATACTTTGTTCCAGTGCTTGTGTTTTTTTCTTTTTTTGTCACTTGTCTCGATGACTTGCTCTCCTTGATCTACTGATGATGTTCCAAACTTGCTGCAGCTGGTTTAGAAAATCTTCAAGAAAGGTCATCAAGGTAAGTAAACAAAATCATCCTCGGGGTGGAACAGACTGCTGGCACTGGACCAGGAGAAATGAGTTTATGGTGTAGTTAGTTACATTTCACCTCTAGCTGTCTGCTGATGTATAATTACATATATTGTACAACCCCTTTAGGACACAGCCCATTTTGGCCTTGAAGACACAGCCAATTTATATTTTTTGCATTATTGTTTTTTCCTCCTAACATTAAGAGACATAATGCTTTAAATTTTTTAGCCACAGACCCATATGAGGGCTTATTGTTTGTGCGACCAATTGTAATTTATAATGACACCTTTAATTCACCCATAAAATGTATGTCAAAAAAATTAATTCGGTTTTACGCAGTGCCTTTTATTGTAAAAATGACAATTTGTCTTTATTCTGTAGGTCAAAGCAATTTAACTGATAATATAGTATATTATTTTTAGTATTCTATAATAAAAAATAAAAAAAAATTTAAGGTGTCATTATAAATCTTACACATTCAACAAAATCATTATGCTTAAAATTGTCCTTTTCTGACCCCTAAAATGCAAGGGTGATTTAATTTTAGAAACTTTTTTTACACTTATATGCAAACATTAGATTGCAATCAGTGTATAATGATCTGGCGGCCAGTGGCAGATAAGGGGACCCTCTGCCATGATTTTAGCTCATCAAACCCCGTGATTACATTGCGAGGGTCTAAGCAGCTCTCTAAGCTAAACGGCATCTGAGACTTAATACCTTAGATGCAGTGATGAACCGCATTGATCACAGCATCTAAAGGATTAATTGCTGGGATCGCCGGCTACTGATGGTAGCAGCCACGCACCGCTTTGAAGCAAGCTCGCTTGCTTCATAACCAGCTCCAGGGCGTTCATTTACGCCTGGTGCGGAAAGTGCGTATATTTCCGCCCTGCTTTGTCTAGGCGTTAAACCTTTGCCCTTTTCTTCTATTCTAGAAAACTTTCCTAAAAATTGGCAGTTGGCCGACATTGGTTAAGAATTACGCTTATCATAAAATGTAATGTATTTTTTATTTTATTTTTACTTTTTTTCTCTCCTCAGGCCATTTTTGCACACCCAAGACATGTACTTTGTATTTGTCCAGCTTCTTTCCAGTGGGTCTGCATGGTTCGCCATAATAATCATCACCTCAGCCTGTTTGTTTCTTGATGTCCTGAAGAAAGTGGTTTATAGACACCTTTATCCTACAAGTACAGAGAAGGCACAGGTATCAAGAACTGTAGATGGCCATCAGACATTCTTTTCAGAGAGGTTATATTAATGGATGTTATCGGTACACACGCATTGTTAACACTTTTTTATTGTAGATCTGAATGCATGCCCAGTAGTCCTATATTTTAATGTCTCCAGTTGATGATTTGTCTCCCTCTTAACAAGCAGTGTACAGAGATTATCTTGAAAAAAATATATTCAGTACTGAAATAATTCTATATTTATGTGCATAGGATAGAAATAGTAGGCTGAATACATATAAGTGCCTGAACTTGCTGCTAATGCAAAATTGCCTATACTGTAAGTGCCTGGGTTTGCTACTGCTGCAAAGTAAATTGTATATTTTTTATATGGCTAAGTACCAATATTTATAATTGCACTATATAACTTTGTAGCTTTATAGTAAGTTATATACAATACAATGATGTTGAGCTGTGCAGCAAGATGAGCCATAATACTGTGAACCACAGCTTTTTACACCATTTCACAAAATACCTGTAAATGTGAATGTCCAGCATGATCTTAATTCTCTTTCTAGAAGTATTTGAATCCAAGGTCTGTTACATGTTTTTATCACGTTAAGTTCAGTTTTTAGTCGTTAAATAAGTATCAGTCATTAAACCAAATAAACTTTTTAAGTGTGCAAGTGTCATTGTATATATCTACACATACAGCCTGGATTTCGTCCTCTGCACGTACAGTTATAACAATGGTTTAGATTGGTGTAATGTCTCAAAATCTGATCAGTAGAGTTGAGTCTTGTAGAATTTGGTGAGCTTGGTCTTATTCTTTGAAGTGTCCCATGTGTGGTGCAGTGGGTCAAATAGGTTCACAGCCACAACCTCGCTACTGTTGTTCCTAAGGAAGTAGCTGTAATTTCCATTAGGTGGTATTATTGTGCATGGTGAAGTGATATTTTCTGTATAATATTTTTTATTTAGGGTAGGGTAACGTATACACAGTGTGAACAATTCGGGAAATATGCTGCATATTCCCCTATGAGCAGACCCACAGGGCTACCCATGGCAGCCTTGTGTGCCTGTAGTGAGGTTTGTAGGCAGGGTCAGCATGCTGATGTGACTGTGACCCGTGGCCCCACCTCCAAACCTCTCTGTCCACACAGGGCTGATGCCGAGTAGTCCTGTGTGTCTGCTCATAGGAGAGTATGCAGTATATATACTCTGCATATACGCTGTATGTGCCCCTACCCGTAAAGAAATTCCTCTCCCATGTTTTGAAATGAAATGTCTTATTGTCGTGTGTTACATACCTTTTCTGTCCACCTGTAGATTTATCCCAACAGAGTTACTTTAAGTGACGAATTCATCGCCCTGCAGCCTCTGTCACGGGCAAGGAATCAGCTGAGCAAAATTAGGTAGAGTAGGAGGGGAGGCTCCTCATTCCTTTTTTTTTTTTTTTTTTTTTAGTTTTGCATGTTGAGGCTCAACTAACCAGCACTTAGATGGAGCGAGGCATGGGTATGAATATGTTACAGCTAGAGCTACCTGCTGTTCATTTTGCTATTCTTCATTTATTTTGTTTATTTTAGCTGGTTAAAGAACCTGCCATAAGAGTGCATGTTGTGAGTTACAGCCCCTAGCATGACAGTCTGATAACAGACCTTTTTTTGTTCCTTTCCTCAGCATGGCTTGACTGCTTGTTGATGAAGGAGAAACATACAATTAAAACTGCTGACTATATTTGGAGCATGCAAGATAATTTCAGGCTGCATTAAGCAGTGCTGTACCATGTGTTTATATACCTTCTTTATTTTTGTCATTGCTTATTTTATTCACTTTCACAAAAAAAATATGCTTAATGACTGTATGTTTGTTCACAGTTAGGTTTTCATGTTTTTGCAATGAACATTATCGGTTGTAGCTATAAAGAGGTTTTTAGGATGTTTTCAGAAATGGCAAATTTGTTGCTGAAATAATTTTACCTTCATTTGCGCTTCAAAAAGCTCTTCAATGTATTGAGTTTCCAGAATTTTGAGTTATATTGTATGTTATATATGATGAGTTTCAAGCAGCCCTCCATAAATACATATATATTTTTTGTGTTCTTTTCTGGGTGGAGGAGTTGGATAACATTTCTAAGCAATTTAAAAAAAAATAGTTTTTCTCCTTAAAAAAGTATTCAAGGGATTTTTCATAGAATACATTTTTCATTTACATGGTGGCCTATAGTGGCAGTACAACATGATCTCTGTCAGCGTTTCCTCTTCCCCATCCTAAGTGCCCTACTACTGGGGGGATTATCTGCCAAATAGACTAACCATGTCTTGTGTAATAGGGCCAGTGATCTGCCGATAAACAAGTTTTGACCCATCAAAAAATCCTTGTACCTGTCAGCTGCACACTCCACTGTGTAATAGGTGATGTGCTTTACTTGCATATTGCTTGAGCCTTGTAATAGGCTTGGTTATGGCCTAATGATAGTTTACAGCGAACATTGCATTTAATTGAGCCCTTACCCTCATGAGGTGTTTGCTCAGCCAATGAAGGGCCGAAGTGGGCCATTGCTGTCACCAGTAATTGGCTGAGCATTTCTTGTGTTGGGACAAAGAAGATGCAGTGCTGACAGCACGGAATGACATTGATAGCGGGCAAGCACAGATTTTTTAAATGTTTTATTGCCACCCTAGGAGCTCTTAAATGTAAAGTGCCCAGAATTTCTTTTTTTTTTATTATTTCTGCTCATCTCTACCTACTGCATGTGATTGGGTCCTGCAAAAGGTCAGTCCATGTGCTAGATTTCGCTAAAGGAAAGTGTATTGACCGCACAGAGACTGTCAATGATACACAGTAGGAGGAAATGAGCCCTGACAGAATATGGGAATCCTGCGCACCTGTGGCACTCAGAACCTCCCAGGGGTACTTGCACCAACTTTACATATTTTAAACAAGTAATTTACATGGCTGGAAAGCACATGATCAACATAGTCAAAGTTGGGATAGCATAGCTGCTTATAAGCCATGTGCTTCGTTTAACTGGGTGCAAAGATGTTACAGGATACCTTTGTCAAATCTGATTTTGTGTCACATGGTGTAACAGCCAGTCTGACGGGGCCCCAACTTTGAAAAACAAAAGTTGCTGGTAAGGGAAACACCAGGGCAGCTGTTTAGCTTATCCAGATTACTGTTGGGTTGAAATAAAAAATCCCCAGTGCTGCTTTAAATCTTAAGTCCAGTGTTGTAGGAGCAACCCATTACCTGGAAATTAACTGTGTGCAATTCCTTTTTCTATGTTTTTGGAATTTTTCATGAATTTTTATGTTTAGTAAAGTAATTTTTTGCATCAATATAGAGATACTACTCTCAAGGCAACTCTAGGTATTAGTTAAAGGCTCTAAAGAAAAATAAGTATAACATTAAGACAATTAACATAACTGCCATTAAGCCATAGAGCTGGTTTACAAAGCCTGGTTGCAAAACTTTAAAAAAGTTCAATTCATTAATATCCTTAAAAAATAAAAAATAAACAAAGGCCTGTGAGCCTTGCCTTATGATATTCCATCTCTTGCTGTAGTTCTATGGGAGCAGAGTTAGACAACTAAGAGGCTTAGAACTTTTATGGCTTGTTTTGGCTTTTAAATACTTGATTCATTATTAATTTATTTATTTATAATATATATATATGTGTGTTTACAACAGCAAGTTTTCTTCAGTAGAAATAGTCTGTAGGTTCAGTAGTGCTTCCATTGCTGGGTTTTAAAGGGGTTATCCAGGAAAAAACTTTTTTTTTTATATATCAACTGGCTCAAGAAAGTTAAACAGATTTGTAAATTACTTCTATTAAAAAAATCTTAATCCTTTTGGTACTTATAAGCTTCTGAATAAAGGTTGTTCTTTTCTGTCTAAGTGCTCTCTGATGATACGTGTCTCGGGAACCACCCAGTTTAGAAGCAAATCCCCATAGCAAACCTCTTCTAAACTGTGCGGTTCCCGAGACACGTGTCATCAGAGAGCACTTGGACAGAAAAGAACAACCTTAACTTCAGAAGCTCATAAGTACTGAAAGGATTAAGATTTTTTAATAGAAGTAATTTACAAATCTGTTTAACTTTCTGGAGCCAGATGATATATAAAAAAAAGTTTTTTCCTGGATAACCCCTTTAAAAGTTCTACCATACAGCCGTTTACTGAGCTATTAGAAAATGGAAATGACAGCATGAATCCATCTGGAAAATAAGGAAACTCTTTTGAGACAGGCTTTCACTTGCAGCCTTATAATGAAATGCAGAGTAAGACGGGGAGTAATCCATCTGTCCAAATGATTTCTCTGTCTTCTGACCGAGTGCACAGTTGCATTTAGATCTTGCAGAGTTTATAAGTTTAGAGATTTCTATTATATAGAGCCATAAAATTGGTCTTGATAGAATAGTGATTGCTGTTATAGAGTAGTATTTTAAGCTTTGCTCGATATATAGATAAGTGCTGATAAACACACTGAGACCTAAATACACTTAAATATTGCAATGGTTTAATAACTACTGTAACTAAGACTAGTATAGAAAATAATAATAAGAACAAGTGGCACTGATACCTTATTCCGCAGATCCTCGAGATAGACACTGTGGCACCTAGGTAGGTAACCAAATAACCCAGCAGCGGCAGTGCTAGGACAAAATGAACAGCAATCACCAATATGAATACAGAAGGACAAAACAGGCGTCCTGGACTCACCTCTTCAATGCTGGCTATACGGCTCTGTCACGATCACACCCTATCAGTCCAGCCAAGACATTAGAGAGAGTGTGATGGTGCAAGGGTTAAGGCCACCAGACCTCTGGGTATACACTACTAGTCCCAGCAAGTCACCAAATTAACCCTTAGATAAACGTGTTTCCACTAGAGCTGCCTTCAGAAAGGTGAGCTCATATATTTAGAGATCAAAGACCAGAGCTGATTAATTAAACATTTAATCTGATAAAAGGTATTACAGTGCTGACTATATAAAAATACAGAAACAAATGACATACAGGTTTAAAAATATGAAAGAGTTTAGCAAGGCAAGTTCAGAAAACAAAAGATGAAGTTCTTACAGCATGATATATAGCAGTCCATGAGAGTGAGCTCCAGCTGTTAGGATGGTCTTGTCAGCTTTTTGCACAGCCTTCAACAACAGTTGAGTCCAGCATATTAAGTCTTATCTGCTTCTTTGGAGGGAAACTCCATTCCCCCCTCCCCTCTGATCCCACCAGGTGGGGGCATCTCTCTTCCTGACCCCTTATCTCTTTGATCATATGATGAGACCAGAGTGCATGACTTCAAAGGAGATACAAACAAACAGCCAAACCCCCCAATAAAATGCAATACACAAACCCACAGTCTGAATGACCCCCTCACCCATGGCTTTGATAATACATCATACAGTTATAATTATAATACACATGTAGGATTTTAATAATCAGGCCTTGGGCCTGACAGGCTCCCATCTCGGGCTGCTAATCCGGTACGATTCTCAGGACAGCGTAGGGCGCTCAGAGGCGACTGCTGGCGGTTTCACGCATAGGTATGCGCTTCTTCCGGCCTTGGCCGGAAGAAGCGCATACCTATGCGTGAAACCGCTGGCAGTCGCCTCTTAGCGCCCCAAGCTGTCATAGTATAGAAGCATGCAGGGACAATTCTTGTGGTGGCTGGAAACTCTCATTACATTATTAAAATATTCCAGAATGAATCCATAACCTGTGCTAGGATCTAAATATTTGTGAATATTATGAAATTATGAAATTATGAAAATTTAGGTGTGACCACTGATGGAATTCATTGAGGCTCCCATAAGGTATAAATGAAGCAGAGAATGCAGATAGAGAATTACGTAGATGGCAAAACCCCTTTAAACTAATGGAACAATTTTGCAGTATCTTGCTCCATCACCACAAATAGTGTGGCAAATGTAGGGACAAATCTAGGTAAACTTTGAAGAGGCACCAGCGCTCACACAAGTGACACAGGCCCCTTAAAGGAGTAGTCCAGTGGTGATTCAGTGGTGAGCAACTTATCCCCTATCCTAAGGATAGGGGATAAGTTGCAGATCGCGGGGGGTCCGACCGTTGGGGCCCCCCGAGATCTCCTGTATGGAGCCCCGACAGCCGGCGGGAAGGGGGCGTGTCGACCTCCGCACGAGGCGGCGGCCGACACGCCCCCTCAATACAACTCTATGGCAGAGCCGAAGCGCTGCCTTCGGCAATCTCCGGCTCTGCCATAGAGATGTATTGAGGGGGCGTGTCGGCCGCCGCTTCGTGCGGGGGTCGACACCCGCTATCTCGCCGGAGAGCCGGGGCCCCGTACTGAGAGATCGCAGGGGGCCCCAGCGGTCGGACCCCCCGCGATCTCAAACTTATCCCCTATCCTTAGGATAGGGGATAAGTTTTTCACCACTGGACTACCCCTTTAAAGAAGAAGATATCCAGTGTTGAAAAACTTATCCTGAAGGGGATTCTAGGGGATAAGTTTCAGAACGCGGGGGGGGTCTGACCGCTGGGGCCCCCCACGATCTTCTGTACGGGGCCCCAGCAGCCAGCGGGAAGGGGGCGTGTTGACCACCGCACAAAGTGGCGGCTGACACGCCCCCTCAGTAGAACTCTGTGACAGAGCCAGAGCGCTGTCTTCGGCAATCTCCGGCTCTGCCATAGCGATGTATTGAGGGGGCGTGTCAGCCGCCGCTTCGTGCGGTGGTCGACACCCGCTATCTGGCAAGCGAGCCGGGGCCCGTACAGGGAGATCGCGGGGGGGCCCAGTGGTCAACCCCCCCCCCCCCCCCCACGATCTGAAACTTTTCCCCTGTCCTTAGGATAGAGGATGAGTTTTTCAGCACTGGACTACCCCTTTAATACAGCTGATTGATAGGGGTTCTAGAAGTTGGCTCTTTACCGCTCCGACATGGATGGGTTATCCAGCGTGACCCTCAATTTTTAATGTCTGGATAACTCCTTTAACCACATAAATACTTAAAAGGTTTACTGTTTTGTGATCTATAGAATATGCTTCTTATCCCTTTTCATTTGAAGGATCCCCCAAAAATCAGCTCAATTCCCACTGCCTAGACCCCCAGTGATCAGGTGTTATTTGTGGGACAGTTTGCTGGCAAGTGCTTCTTTTCCTGTAGCCCTACCACTGGAAGCATTACATGATGCCCCTTGAAATCAATTGGAAATCTCAGCTTTAGGAAATGGAGGTCCTGATTGAGGGGCTCTATTCTCTCAGCTACCTAACAGTCTATTAAAAAAGGGTATTCCAAACTAGACAAACCCTCTAGAACTTGCCTCTCCCACCACAGCAGCTCCCAGTGAGTTCACAGCCGAGCTCTTGTGCTCCCAGCTGTAGGACTCCTTAAGTCGCTCCTATTAATGTTTGTTCCCATGTCAGCGTAGTAACCCCACATAAGTTACTTTTCTGGTAACAGTTTATTAGTAGTTTTTATAATTTTCTACCTCCTTTTATCACTCTATTTAAGTCCTGCTGTGTTATGGATTCATGTATGTATTTTTATTTGTATCTAAGTGGATGTGCATCCTTTTCCCCATGTTTTCTTCAAGCCCTCTTTTATTTTCACACGTTTCACAGCGAGAAACTTAGATCTGCTTATCTCTGCACTGAGGTGTACCATGTAGTTTACAATTCAGACAATCCATTCACACTTGTCTTATCAGCAATAACTGATGTGTATGTGTGTAATGAGGAGATGCTTGCTAATCCTTACTGCGGGATGTTTTTTTTCTATCTTAAGCTGTATATAAACTATCTAAGCATAATAGCAGTAATTTTACCAGAATGTTACTTTTCTGTCCCTTTAGATGGAAGAGGATGAGGGTTCAGTCAGCTCAGAATTTGAATTTGCTGAAAGCGAGCACAGAGGGTCGGACAATAGGCAATTGCTAGCTGATGCATCAAACCAGCAGACACTTGAGCAGACTAGGTAGTACTCCAACTGCACTGTGATCTCTAGTCACCTGTGGACCCTGGTTCAGTGGTTCAGTGCTGGCATGCATTTGTCATATGATAGAAACACTGTGTTCCAGCCACATTTAGTCAATATAGAGAACATCCATTTTTGTGAATTCATTCATTGGTGGACTTGTGCCTTAACCCACATTTTGTGCTTGACATCTTAGACAGCATGACTGACTAACGGTTTTCTTTGTTGGCTATAGTCCTGAAACTTATAACCTTTATTGCACATATTGTTATATTACTGTTTTTCTTGCTTTTCTTTTCTTTTTTTTTTTTTAAGTAATATTTTTCTGAAAATCAAAGTAAACTCCACCATCTGCTACTCTTTTTGTACAATGTACAAGCAGGTCATTGCACCACCTAGAAAACGTTGCCTAGATTTATCAATTTGTCCAAGGCAAAAACTGTTGAGATTTGCCCATAGCAACCAATCGCAACTCAGCCTAAATTATACAAAAACTCTTTTAACTGTGAAAGCTAAGCTATGATTGGTTGTTACAGGCAAATCACTAGTTTTTCTCTCTAGCAGGTTGATAGATCTGGGCCCTATGTTAATATATAAATATGATTTCCTATTAGATGACTCATATCAAATGCTCCAAGTTAAATTTCAGTGTGTGTGAAGTTTACAACTCATTGACTGTGGACAGGTTTATAGAACTACACTTTACTGCAGTGTTGCATGTTCTCCCAAGCTGACCATATACGTTTATTAGCTGACAGCCAAAGGTTAATTTGTCCAGTAGCTGTTTCTAATAAATATCATGCACACATGCATGATCTGTCCAGATTGGAATGCATGTGTTTTCACACATATGACTGAAAGAGGGAAAAGGGCCGCCGATAGACACCTCTGAAATTCAATATACTAGAAATCCCCCCCCCCCAACATCATTCATTAAGGATAAGTTTGGACATCACTTACACACAAAAGAGGACTACTTCTCCCCAAATTAGACAGGTTTATCCAGCCTATGTCTAATATATATGACCACCTTTGTCTGTATTATGCAATTAAATGTTGGAAGTTTTGGCTCACCTTTGATAATGCAGCAGGTGAACCGTATTTAGTTGCATATTTTTTCCGACATGACTGGAACACAACATCTTTAGGACAGAAATCAGATTTAAAAAAAAAGTATTGGTGACACCTAGGCTGTAGTCCTTAAGGGTATGTTCACACTTACAGGATTTGCTGCATATTTTGTTACTGATGGAAGTCAATCGGTAGCGAAATCAGCTGCAGAAAATATTCACGCTAAGAGTCTGTGTTACCATGGAGTTCACAAAATGCTAGCTCAGTGCTGATAAGGTTTGTACTAGATGACACATTTCAGACATGAAAGGGTTAAAAGTAGGAGTATCAGCACTGACCCGGCATTTTTGTGAAGTCCATGGAGGTTTCACAGACTCTTAGAGTTAAAGAAATCCCGGGGTGGAGCTATCAGAAGACATTTACTAAACGGAGAAACATACTGGATATTTGCACTTAAAACGATTTATCCACAAGACCTCAATCATATATTGGACCTTATAACCATGTACTAAATTTACAGTAATATTGTTTATTCAATAAAAGTACATGCATCCAGGTTGCCATTATAAGGGATTGTTGTTGTGACCCCATACTTTGAAGACTATACTGTGAATACTATGCCATGTCAACATGGAATCCAGACCACATTTTCCACCTGTCATTTTTTTATTGTACCATGTGACCAAACTTGGTGTGTATTTTAACATGTTATGTCAGTAATGAAACTACTCTATGACTAAGCGCATTGCTGTGTGAAACGCGTCAGAGGTTTCCTGTTTGTACTTTATCCTGTTAAAGTCCTAAAAAAAAGAGCAAGACATTTTATCCGTACACCGGGTGCTGGACATTTCTCCTTTGTGTGGATTCTGCTGCTTGAAGCTGGAGCGGTGCCGGCGGGTCCACTGCACATGTGATTCGGGTGGCTGGAGTGTAGCTGTAGCTACGGACTATTGCTATTATACAAAAATGGTATATTAGGATATGTTGGAAATGACTAGATCATGTAGCCAAATTGGAGGCGAGCAGCACCAATAGAAAAGCCTTCTAGTAGTGAGTTAAGGGATTTTTTTTTCACTTTTTTTTTTAACCTATTTTTCGACAAAATGGGTCATATAAAGTGATATTAGGCTGTCTAGTAAGTAATACCAGTTTTTCCTAGATTGGATCCTTATTTATTATTGTAAGGGATTTGTTATTATTTTATTATAAGGAATGATCATGTAGGTTAGCACTAAGATGTGTAAACATCAACTCTATTATATGCCTAGAAAAAAAGACATGCAAGGTTACAATGTAGGCTGATACAGTTTTGCATAGTTTGCCTTGGTTTATACTAGAGATGAGCGAACTTACAGTAAATTCGATTTGTCAGGAACTTCTCGGCTCGGCAGTTGATGACTTTTCCTGCGTAAATTAGTTCAGCCTTCAGGTGCTCCGGTGGGCTGGAAAAGGTGGATACATTCCTAGGAAAGAGTCTCCTAGGGCTGTATCCACCTTTTCCAGCCCACCGGAGCACCGGAAAGCTGAACTAATTTATGCAGGAAAAGCCATCAACTGCCGAGCTGAGAAGTTCGTGACGAATCAAATTTACTGTAAGTTCGCTCATCTCTAGTTTATAGTAATTGGTAATTTAGCTTTATGAGTAGACTGACTTTTTATATAATGAAGTCTGCAGACTCATTGGCAACATTTCCACAGTTTACAGGACTCACACCATATTTATTATAAGTTTTAGACAATATTCTATCAGATCTGATAAAAGAAGTGTGACATTGGTAAAAGGGGGTGGGTTATAAAGCGACACTGTATGCTAAAATTGTACCAACTATTAGTAACTAGACAGTCTAGATGTATTAAGAAGTGCATGAAATCTATGGGGAGATTTATGAATGTGTAAAAGATAAGCTGTCCTTGTTAACCAATCACAGTGCAGCTTTCATTACATATTCTGGTCTTGACAAATAAAAGAAGTGTTGTGATTGGTTGCTTTTAAAAAAAAATAATTATTCAGTTTTTATGTATCAGAAAATAGGACACAGAGAGATAAGGTCCTGCGTCTGACCACACTAATGTGTAACTTATCACCCAGCTTAGATATTGAAAAATTATAAGAGTACCATTAATGTGTCTTGGGTGTGCCTAAAATATAACTTTTAATGTAAACTAATAACATTTTTACATAAACTAATAGTGTACTTGTGTAAGCAATCACCACAAATAACATGGGATATCGTTGGTACACCCAGAAGAGACCCAGATGGGCTCTGCTTGGCCTTGCCAGCCCAGGTTGGTCTCGCGTGCATCAATTACTCCCATCAATTTCTACCAATAATTATATTATATTAGTTTATGTAACAATTTTATTAGTTTACATTAAAAGTTATATTTTAGGCACACCCAAGACACATTAATGGTGCTCTTATAATTTTTCAGTTTTTATATATTTACTTTTATGCCAGTTATGAAAAAGCTATGATTTACTATGATTTTTATCATTAATAATAAAAAAAAAATCACTCAAAAACTCTGTGACCCCCACCCTTCCCAGTTATCATTACCCCACCTTGCACACTTTTGAAAGGTGGGGTAAAAAGTTGTATATTTTAGTGCAGTTAACAGCTTGTGCAAAAAATGAGCCTTTTTTTTTTTTTTTTTTTTTTTCCCACCAAAACACTGGTTCAAAGCTTTTGATTCCCCAAAGTGAGCTCTACTCTAAGTTAGTGTTCTATGAATTATCCTGACTTTCTAATATATAATCCTATGTAAGTATTTGTAAAATATTCTGGAGCTTTTTACCTCCTCAGCTGAATAGTGAATGAATACACTTGCCTGACAGCATGGTTGCTGGTGCAATAGTTGTTTGCACGATTTAACTTTTTTTTTTTTTTTTTACCCTTTTATGTGTTATTTTGCAACATTGAAAATGTGTTAATAGATTTCTTCTTGTGTGAATGTTCATAATTATTGACCTATTACAAAATGTCTTAACATGTCTTATACTCGGCAGCTGTATTTGTTTCTTAACCTCTGTTTAGTGTATTTTTTTTTAACTTTGATAAATGTTTCTCTAGCTGATAACTTTATAAGTACACTTGTAACCACCCATCGCTGTCACGTTTTTATCTCCTCCTCAGCTTACTGAGACAGGATCAGGTATCAACTGCTTGGACTCAATGTGCTGCTACACAGGCGGGGAGACAGCGTGTATGTCTTTTAGAAGACTGCTGGAACGAGTGAGGGGGCAATGCACTGCGCCACGGGTCACCAGGTGTGGAAACTCTCTAAATAGCCTTTGCTGCCAACGCTTCTCCTATAAACTGGAAACTGATGAACCTGCAGCTTTAGATGAGTAGGGGAAATCTCTCTTGGGGGCTTAGAAATCAATTCTCATAGGTATTGATAGCAAGACGGAGCAACCTGAGTTGATGAACTGTTCTTATTCTTATTTAATTTCCAATGTCTTCTGTACATTTTATATGTAAGTAAGGCATCTGTGCTGTGTCTTTTGTCTGTCTTTTCTTTCTGTTTAGCTGGCATCTTGTCTGCATAATTTTGTAATGGGCAACATGACCTTGTCTGACTCTTGATCTTCTATTTAACCTTTGGGGCTTTGGTTTTTACGTTGATACACAAAAGATATATTTTCTTCTGTGAATTTGAAGGATTAAATAACAAAGATAAAATACCTAGCATGGCGTCTGCATAGCAGCTGGAGTGAGATGTTCTAAAAAGTCTTTTGTGTATCAACCTTCTTGTACAGTCTATATGTCATTCGTTACTTTAACTCACAAATATGTTTGTGATGAGAAAAAATATCTGCTAAGTTACTGTGGGTCATGCAATATGTTTTGGCTTTATAATTTATTCTGTGTTGACATATAATGCACATTGCACATTATACCTGCCCCATAGATCATTTCCAAACAAGTGTGTCAAGATATGCATACAGTAAAGCTGCCCTTAAAAACTCCATGGTGACATTATTCAGGTGTGGAGTGTCCTTATTAGCTACGGCAACCAATCAGAGTCCACATCTCGCGTTTCCACTGCGGTTTAGGTAAAGTGAACCCTGATTGGTTGTTAATGGCGTCAAGGTCAATGTTTGATTTCTCAGGCCCTTTATACCATAGACTTCAGACATGTCACAAGTCTTAAAGGGGTACTTTCGTGGAAACCTTTTTTTTTTTTTTTTTTTTTTTTTTTAAATCAACTGGTGCCAGACAGTTAAACAGATTAACAGATTTGTAAATTACTTCTATAAAAAAAAAAATCATAATCCTTCCAGTACTTATTAGCTGCTAAATACTACAGAGGAAATGGGTTTCTTTTTGGAACACAGAGCTCTCTGCTGACATCATGACCACAGTGCTCTCTGCTGACATATCTGTCCATTTTAAGAACTGTCCAGAGTAGAAGAAAATCCCCATAGAAAACATATGCTGCTCCTAAAATGGACAGAGATGTCAGCAGAGAGCTTTGTGTTCCAAAAAGAAAACCATTTCCTCTGTAGTATACAGCCCCTAAAAAGTACTGGAAAGATAAAGATTTTTTAATAGAAGTAATTTACAAATCTGTTTAACTTTCTGGCACCAGTTGATTTAAAAAATAATAGTTTTCCACGGTAGTACCCCTTTAAGGTGATGGCATTTTAAATTTGTTAAGCCACGTGTTTGTCAGAACAGCAGGTTAACTTTAATTCCCAGTTCTCTTCACTCGCTTTATGTCATTGTTTGTCTCCAACGAGCAATATGCAAATTGTATATTTTTTCCTTTTTTATATTTAGAATATAAATGACATTATAAAATGCATATTTTTATTTTACATGACTGTGTGTTTAGCTCAGATCATCGACAAGAGTAAATATTTATAAAGAACATGTTATAAACAAAGTGTAATTTTTTTTAGTATTCTTATCCAATCTCCATTTTCATAAATAAATGCATCTTTACAAAGTCGCAAATGCTGTTTTGTTTGGCCAAATGGAAAAGCTGTTTCTGGTGGTTTGTAAACAATCGCTTGCAACGTTCCAATCTTTCACTTGTGGCTTCTTATTCACTCTGATGTATAATGGTGTTTTACATACAAGAAAAGGTCTCTACCTTAGTTTGAAGTGTAGTTCCCACAGAGTTGTTATTCTGCGCTCATTTGCCTTCTACTTGAGATTTGACTTCATGTTTTCTTCGCTTGCTTCCTAATGGCACAGTCATGTAAATCTTAAAGGGGTACACCGCTACTCAGCGTTCGGAACAAACTGTTCCGAATGCTGGAACCCGCGCCTAGAGCTCGTGACGTCATAGCCCCCTCATGACATCATGCCCCACCCCCTCAATGCAAGTCTATGGGAGGGGGCGTGACAGCTGTCACGCCCCCTCCCATAGACTTGCATTGAGGGGGCGGGACGTGACGTCATGAGAGGGTGGGCCTATGACGTCACGAGCTCCCGACTCCAGCGTTTGGAACAGTTTGTTCCAAACGCTGAGCAGCAGAGTACCCCTTTAATGTAGCACAAAATGACTGCTATAAACAGACTGGTATATACATATTTGAAAACGTTTACTTAAAACAGAAAATCATTTATATACGCCATAATGAAACACATTCCTGAGCATCTTTAAAAATATATCAGTAGACTGGTGTAGCATAACAGCTCGTGGGTTCTGTAGCTTTAAACTGATAATTCTTCATTATCGGTGTACAGTTCTGGGTCAACACTAGGTAGAAAAATAATGTCAAATACCTGCATGACTTACACGGACAGAGGTTTCTCTGTAAATATTCTTTCTACAAGGTGATATTCATTATAAGTTGAATCAGTTATCTATTGGGCTCATTCATTTCTCCAAGGGTCTTTTGCGATCTCCTATAAGCCATGAATCAATATGATCTTTATTTATACTGCCTGCTTTTGAAAATTGGTGCTGGGAATCTTCTGCTATCATAATGCAGTCAAAGTCATTTAAAACATTGTATTTCCTGGGTAATATTGGACAAAATCTTTATTTGCATACAACATAATAATGTGATGTGAAATAAAACATTGCTAAGCACTGAAGGACATTTGAACTCTGTTATGTAGTATGCAATGCTGTGTAAGGGCGCATTCACATTACGATTTTACCATCCTACTTCTCACGATTTTTTACTTTGAAATTCTACAAATCTGCATGTCAAGTCTTATCCATTGACTTCCATTCATTAATGATTGACAACAAATGCATCAGTTTTGATCCGCATCTGATTTTGCACGATTTAAGATCGGATTTTTTTTTCATCCGGATTCTAAATCGGATCGAAATCGTGTCCGATTTTTTTTTTTAGGATTGATGTCTATGTAAATCGCATGGAATCATGTGAAACTGTGATTCTATCAGATTAATCGCACATGATTTTTTAGTACACATGCGCAGTAGACTTCAAAACACATACACTTAACTTTATTGCCATTGGCATAGATATTCATTTTAAAAACAGGATCAGATTTTCATTGAAAATCGGATGGAATTTTCATCTGTATGATTTTTGGATATAATTTTAAAATCTGATAGCAAAGACATTTTTACATATGATTGTATACGATTTTTTGCAATCTGATTTTGTCCGATTTTATGGTCCAATAATCGGATGGTTAAATCGTGATGGGAACCTAGCCTAACTTTCTCTTTTCAGATAAGTGCATGGAGGCCTCCTTGTTTTAAAGGACAATTGTAGTGCTCTGTAAACAGTCCACAGACAGGAATACTGTGCCATGCAACTATATATTGTTTTGTATGGCATTGATAGTAACAAAATTATGTAATTATATATTGTTTTGGATGGCATTGATAGTAACAACATTTTTCTATAAGAGATTATTCTGCTGTTGCAGATATAATCATAAAACCTGATCTGTATCAAAATGTGCAGAACTTTGCTCTTCTGGAGTCTGCTCATGCACTCCATACTGGTTTATGGCACATTTGTGTTCTCAATTTTATTACCTGCTTTATCTCATGACACTACCCAGCTGGAACAAGAACATGCTCTCTCTGGGATGAGATCCCATACTTTTTAAGTGGACTTTTTACATGTATTTCAGTTGTCCTTTTATTGTTCCATTTGGTTATCAGTGCATTTGACACTTCTAGGTTCTTCCCTTAACATAGTTTTAGATTTCACAGGCAACATGGAGACCTACATATAGCACTTTAAAGTCAGTATCTCATAGCACCATGCAGTGTATGTCAAATCATTTAGTTATATATAGGAATTTGTTTAAAATGCACCTTCAGTTGTTTTGGCTTGTTCAACCATGTTCCTGTCTACTAGGACTATGTAGTGATACACCACTGTCACAGAAAGAAACCAGCGAAAAATAATTGTGCATAGATTTTTTGACATAAGGATGAGCTAGTATTTGTAAGTACAGTGGTCCCTCAAGTTACAATATTAATTGGTTCCAGGAAGACCATTGTATGTTGACACAAGATAAATCCCCTAGGGGTCTCTGGGCCAATTTAAGTAACACAAAACCTACTTGGGGAATAAATCCCCTCAGGATAAACCCTGACTAGAAATCCCCCATAAAATATAACTTTTAATTATGCTCATTAAAATAATTTCCAACTTAGTGTGTTGCACATTTATTGCCACTAGATGGCAGTGGTGTTTAAAATTATCAACACTGTATCCAGTTGATTCCTCTCCAATAGGATCATGAAATGTCTGACATGCAGACTACTATTTTGTCATTATTATCTAGTGTACCCCAGTGCCCTGCTGCAGCTTGGACACTCGGTGTACTAACTAGAAAGGTCGCTGGTACAGTCTGCTATTAAAACATTAATCCTCTCTTCTAAACGTTATGCCTCATTTCTTTGAGAAAGCCATTCAGAATGGCGAAAAGGTTTAGAAGAGAGGATTAATGTTTTAATAGCAGACTGTACCAGCGACCTTTCTAGTTAGTACACCGAGTGTCCAAGCTGCAGCAGGACACTGGGGTACACTAGATAATAATGACAAAATAGTAGTCTGCATGACAGACATTTCATGATCCAATTGGAGAGGAATCAACTGGATACAGTGTTAATAATTTTAAACACCACTGCCATCTAGTGGCAATAAATGTGCAACACACTAAGTTGGAAATTATTTTAATGAGTATAATTAAAAGTTATATTTTATGGGGGATTTCTAGTCAGGGTTTATCCTGAGGGGATTTATTCCCCAAGTAGGTTCCATTGTATGTTGAGACCATAACTCTATGGAAACCTGGTAATTGGTTCTGAAGTCACCAAAATGTCATCCAAAAATAGGAAAAAGTGAGGATTAGAAAAAAATAAGTAGATAACTAATACAGATAAAGCAAGTCCTTACATATAAAAGTAAGAAAGATCTGCTGGGAGCTGTAAATCACTGTCTATGTAGAGGACAGGAGTTTCTTCGGGGTCCTGTACAGTACACACAATGTCCTAAAAAAGTAAAATGGAGCCGCCCTCACCTGGACCCCAAAAGAGCAGCTAATCGTGGCACAGGTAAAGAGTAGTACAGAACATAAAGTACCACCCTGTACTGTAGGAAAGTGCTACCAGACAGGAATGCAGTGCATATACTTCAAGTAAAATGCCCATTCTGATTGGTCAGATCTTCCAGCCATTGACATGTTTCACACATCTGGACTGTCTGTAGCATTGTATGCTGTTTGGTTTCAAGTTACAATGGTCCAGAAAAGACCATTGTATGTTGAAACTATTGTAAGTTGAGGGATCACTGTACGTGTTTTTCACAATCTTACCATGGCCCTGTTATTATTCTATCCCAGAGTTACCTTTACAGTGCTGCTATCTTTTCTTAGAAGTAGTCATCATTATAAGTCTATCTGCTTAGCTGAGCTCCTGTACTGTAATGCAACAGGTAATTTTCCTTACAGGTTACAGCACAGAGCCTGATATAAAGGTTTCCCTTTACAAATTGCTAGAGCAAGATCACTGCAGACATTGAGGCAGGGCCTGCAGAATTTTATTAGAGGTTTCTAGTTTGCCCATTTGTTTTTTTTTGTTGCTTTAGATCTTGGAGTGAAATGGATCCCTGCTATTCAAATGACAGAAGCATCTTGACTCTTTCGGCCGTGGATTCGACAACATGCTAAAGGGCTGGTCTTACTGGTATAAATGTCTTCCAGTCCTCTTATCATATTTATTATACCTGAAATTCTTGTCTTCTGTCAACAAATCTTTAATGATAATACATACCTCTGTAATATGGAATATCATTTGTACTTGTAAAGCCAATGGGAGTCTGCTCTGGTTATCTTTCATCAACCTATATCGGTTTCTCTTTGATGATGAAGAGTGAGCCGAATATTTTTTTTTTCAGGCATTTAACAATATATCAACATCCAAGAACAGGTTTCAATCTTAGTGATAACAAAGACCATTTTTGAGTTATGTTTTTACCTGGTGAGCTATTATCTTATTCGTGTGCAATATGTTTTGCCTCGCTATGTGCAGGCATATTTATTGATCGGAGTTCTTATTTTCGTTGTCACTTTTTTATGCCAAAGATACTGCTATTCTTTAGTTTTACATTCTGTAAGACAGCTGTACGGTACCATTGTTTTTGTTGATGACCTCTGTTTTTTAAACAACATACAAGAAAAAATTGTTTTCTCCCAATGTGTTTTAAACATTTTTAATTGGATGTGATACAGCTGTGTTTGTGTCCATATCACAGCCGGAACACCAATATCGGGAGGAATTCAGATTACCATCAAACATCTATGGTGATCAGTTCTGTTTAGTTGAACCAAGAAGGGTATAAATATAGACCATAAAATATATAGTTTTATTGTTTCAGTGAAATGGCCACAATGATCATACCATGTGGAGGTACAAAACAAGACCCTATTATAGTTTAGTCTGGATAGCGCCTTTGATTTTGTCCACAACTTTAGTAATGCTATCTATGCACTGATCATACTGCCCCAAACTACAAGCATAACAATATATAATATTATTAAAATCAAATATTACCTGTAAACAAAATCATTTCCATGTAACAGTCTGATGGAACAGCTACCATGTAGATATACATTACAAGCATAGTTTCAAGTGTAACAGGTTGGATTTCTGCACCAGATTTAAAAGTATGAAAAACAGCATCTAGTGGTCACCACTTACAAATTTAGCATCAGTTACATTAAGGTAGTGACAGATGTTTGAGAGGAGAAAAGATCTAGCATTTTCAGTTCTTCATATTAAATGTTTATATGGCATTAACAATTCTAAGCTAGTTGTAACCACAGCACAAACCAGGCAAGGCATTTTGTTAATACAGACTGAATCTTTTCCAAGTGTCAAATTGTGTCATAGTTTTACAGGCTAAAGAGAGAAAATCTTCCATCCTGATAATACAGAAGTCTTTTAATTGTTCAATTTTTAGCTCAGTAGCAACTTAAACCATTCCAAAACTCAGGCAAATCCCTTTTAATCCTATTTTTTTCCTTAATGTATTATTAAATATACTTTGAAACATTGTTTTACCCCAAAGATATACAATTCTTTTTACTGCATATTGTATTATTAAAATGTTTACAGCTTTAAAAACCTAAACATTTTTATCATGTTTCCTTAAACTTTTCTATTTATTACAGTTTGTTTGTGGTATTTTTTTAATCTTGTTTTAGTTTATAAAACAGTCTAAAAAAAACATTTGTTTTTTTTTTATATGTATGAATAATAAATATACGTGTGTGTATATGTATATATATATATATATGCACACACGTATTTGTGTGTTTTTTATTTTTGTTTCCTATTCTTCTTTACGAAATGCTTTTAGTTCAGAAGAAACCTCTTCTGGTTTTTCTCAATAATAATAATCATATTGACAGACCAAAGGTTTACTGTTTTGTGGAATTGCTCTTATTGATTTTGAAGTAAGTGTTTGGCTCATTGTATTTTAGCTATATCCTACTTTTTTTTTTTTCTCACTAAACTGAAAACTTTTACTAACTTTAGCAATGCTGCGAATGTGGCAACACAAAAATGTTATTTTATTTTTTATTTTTTCAAATTGTTTTCATTGCATAAAAGTAGTAAACCATGAAAAAAGTATGGATTTGGTTTTGCCATGATCCTACAGACCTGCAGAATACAGGGTGTTTGTGTGTTATTATACCAGAGAAACTGAGTTCACACACTGCTTACCAATAAAAAAGTTTATTATCAACTTTAAAACATGATTACATTAGCTATATATTATATACATGATTAGGGTACTTAAATGAGGACATCCAAAATACAACAAAAATAGTGCACAGAGGAGAAAGTGCAACTGACTGTAAAATATGTATCCCTTATAACAGATCACAGTGGGTGAAACCCTATCACACGCTGCTCTCCGCTAACCATTAGTATATTGACTCCAAATAAAGCTTATCATTGTCTCATACAGAGATCCCTATAACCACAGTCAATATCACATATAATTAACAGTTCAAACGGCAACTACTGTGACCTAATTCAAATATAGTAAAAAAAAAATCTTAACCATAGAATGGAACAGCCAGTACACTCCTCTTGATGCACATTTCAGGCTTTTTTCCAAAAGCCTCTTTAGAAAGATCCCGAAATGTGCATCGAGGTAAAAAAGTTATATAAGCAGTAGTGCCGTAATCATAATGAAGTTAACCGCAGGAGGAAAGGTTAAAAAACTAAATTAACAAGAAAAAGAAAAAAAAACAGCACAATTGAATTTTACCAGCTTATAATAATAAAACGAAAAAGCTCTAGGTGTCATATGTAACAAAGAAGGATACCAATGAAAACACCAATTTGTGTCTCAGAAATGTTTTGTCACCCCAAGGCCTCTGCAAACTTGATATGGTGCCTGCACAATATCATAAATAAAAGAACCCCTTAAGGATATGCGCCATACATTTACAGCACTACAATAATTAACTTCATGCACAGCACTGTACATTTACGGCACAGCAATGAATGAGCGCAGAAGCTGCACTCTTCATATTTGGTATGTTGGGCTGCTATCAGCAGCCGTGTGCTCACCACTAATGATGGAAATTAGCAATTAGGCCGATGTCCGCCATTGATATTATGATTAATTCAGATCACTGTAATGAGAGGTGATGCGCAACATCATGTAGTAACATATGATTAAGGCATGAGTAGCAGAACTGCTCACATTTGGTAGAGCTTTAAAAACACATTGAGCTGCAGACGGCCTTTATGATGCATCCAAGATTTTCTTCTTTTGTTTAGGCACAAACTGTCACCCTACCTTTTCAAAGTAGCTGAACTCTTGCCACTCTTCCTACTTTACCTAGTGCAACATTTTTCTGATCTTATGTTATCCTTGTTAGGCTAGAATTCCACTGAGGATTTTTTTTTTTAAATGCCGTAAAAAACGCCAATTTTCCCGCACAGCATTTTCTCAGCGAAAAAACGGTGCCTCCAGATGTTAGCTGCAAGTTAATAGTAGACTGCAAAATGCCAGATCCACTTGGCATTTTTCAGTTTGGCAGTTTTTTAATCCTTTTGGCGTTTTTCAGCAATTTTGGGCTCAGAGGCTGGTTTTTCAAAACGCCCAACAAAACCTAGTTTGGCATTTCTTGCACAGAAATTGTGGCGTTTTCCTCCCATAGAAGTCTATGGGAGAGCGAAAACGCCATATTGGTTTTAACTTAGGTGTTTTTGCCGGCGGTTTTTATTCTTTTTTGGACTTAAGTGATCCAAAAAAGTGATGGAGATACCTTTTTTATTAAAATTTCGTAGGGTACCATTAAAAAAAATTATCAAAAAGATACAGTAGTGATGGAAACATTTTTATTTAACGAAACCTATCTTTTTTTTATAACGAAATTTTTATTAATTTTTAAACAGGGATCAATCTATCTGGGCGGGCAGGGCAATAAAAATGTAGCCAACAATAATAAAAATGTAGTGTGTGGGTGTGTTTTTCACTTTTTTTTTTTCAAAATTTTTTAGGTAGTACTACTCCCAGCATGGAACACACTGTTCCATGATGGAAGTAGTAGTACCAGTACTAATTGACAGATTGTCCCAGGTCCGTTTTTATCCTTCTGTATAATTTATAGATGTGGCCAGCCACTCTTCTATGGTCCCCTGCACTGCTATATATATATATATATATATATATATATATATATCACAAAACAAAGAGAGCGGCACTCCAAAGTGCCGCTCTCTTTGTTTTGTGGTGAATTTCTTGGGGCCTGAGTCGGACCCTGGAGCTGAGCACCCAACAGGATCTGGAATCCTTGGCAACAGCCACGCATGGTGCTTCTTCATTTGGATTGTTTCTTATATATATAAATATATATATACACACACACACACACCCAGGGCCGGATTATCATTGGAGCTTATGGAGCTCCTGCTCCGGGCCCCATGTGCCCAGTGAAACAAGGGGGGCCCCTCCCGCTACTGTCAGCAGGCCCTGGGAGCCAGGAAGGGGAGCAAGGAAGTAGGAAGTCTGTGCCTCTGACGCTGCTGGGACCCGGGACCTGATCAGCAACAGGCCTCATCGGTGATCTCCCTTCATGGCAGCCGCAGGTAAGGAGGATGGCGGGGGTATTATAATTGTGTGTGTGGATGTATACTGTGTGTGCAGCACTCACCGGGGCCTCATGCACAGTAAGCCAGGGCAGGGACACTGCTGACATCACCGGCTTATCCCTGCCCCAGCTGTGCTCCCTGCAGGAGGGGGATCCTCACCACTGCTACCGGAGTCTCACTACTGCTGTTCAGAGGCATCACTAAGGAGGGCCCAGAGGGGGCCGAGGCCCCCCTCCCTACATCATGCTGGGCTCCCCCCCCCCAAGTAAAAACCCTGAGAAGTCCCCTGCAGCTTCCATGTTGCCAGTGGACCGGGGGAAGGAGATCACAGGCAGCAGACTGTATCAAAAAGATCCTCGGTACAGCTAATTCCTGCTGGCCGAGGATCTCACAACACAGCTGTATTGCCGCCTTAAGAGGAGATCCTGGCTGTGCTTCCTTAACAAGCCCCCTCCCCCTCGGCTGGCCCCGTCTGCACTGCAATGGCTCCGTCTGCTGGTGAAGAGTATGGGGAGGAAGTCTGCAGCCACCAGGAGGACATAGACCTGATTCTGACTTCAATGTGGGGAAAATGTAAGTGTATTGGTGCTTGTAATGTGTGATGAGTACATGTGTGTATATATAGTGAGTGTATATGTATATATAATGTGTGATGAGTACATGTATATAGTGAGTGTATATATAATGTGTGATGTGTAAATGTATATAGTGAGTGTATATATAATGTGTGATGTGAAAATGTATATAGTGAGTGTATATAATGTGTGATGAGTACATGTGTGTATATATAGTGAGTGTATATATAATGTGTGATGAGTACATGTATATAGTGAGTGTATGTATAATGTGTGATGTGTACATGTATATAGTGAGTGTATGTATAATGTGTGATGTGTACATGTATATAGTGAGTGTATGTATAATGTGTGATGTGTACATGTATATAGTGAGTGTATGTGTGATGTGTACATGTATATAGTGAGTGTGTGTGATGTGTACATGTATATAGTGAGTGTATGTGTGATGTGTACATGTATATAGTGAGTGAATGTATAATGTGTGACGTGTACATGTATATAGTGAGTGTATGTATAATGTGTGATGTACATTTATATAGTGAGTGTATGTATAATGTGTGATGTGTATATAGTGAGTGTATATATGTCTGATGAGTACATGTATATAGTGAGTGTATATATAATGTCTGATGAGTACATGTATATAGTGAGTGTATATGTAATAAATATACAAATAATGAGCAGGCCGATACAGGAGGAGGCAGGGAAGCAGGAGCAGCCTCCATTGCCCAGCAAAGCTGCTCTGCATTTAATCTACAGGGGACAATATCTTCTAAACTACTTCACAAATTTATGTACGTTATACCCTTTTCTACTCCAGTTCACCTGCACTATGACCCAGTGTATTGGGTTTAGTGCAGGTGAACAGACTGTCAGTTTCCCTTTAAGTCCTGAGTACATTGTGTGGAGTTATGTCCTAGCAACACAGTGTGTCGCACCATTACGTCCTGGCAGCACAGCATATGGCACTATTATGTCCTGGTAGCACAGCATATGGCACCATAATATCCTGGCAGTGTAGTGTTAGGCACTATTATATCCTAGCGACACAGTGTGGGGCACTATTATATTCTGGCAGCACAGTGTGTGACACTATGATATCCTAACAGCACTATGTGTGGCACTATTAAGTCCCAGAGTATATTGTGTAGCACTATTATTTCCTGGGGTAGATTGTGTGGCACTAATATGTTCTGGGGTACATTGTGTGGCACTCATATCTTGGCAGTACAATGTAGTGTGTGGCACTATTATATCCTGGCAGCACAGTGAGTGGAACTATTATATCCTCGCAGCACAGTGTGTGGCACTATTATATCCTGGCAGCACAGTGCGTGGCACTATTATATCCCGGCAACACAGTGTGTGGCACTATTATATCCTGGCAGCACAGTGTGTGGCACTATTATATCCTGGCAGCACAGAGCGTGGCACTATTATATCCTGGCAGCACAGTGTGTGGCACTATTATATCCTAGCAGCACAGTGTGTGGCACTATTATATCCTGGCAGCACAGTGTGTGGCAATATTATATCCTGGCAGCACAGTGTGTGGCACTATTATATCCCGGCAGCACAGTGTGGGTGCAGAAAAGTGGAATAGTGGAGAAGGACCAGGAGTGTTGAAGCCTGTGTTATGGTAATTTTTGGGCATTTTTTTCTTGTGCTTTTGCCGTCTCCGGAAACTTAGCCTTAGTCCTCCCCTGGTCCTTAAAGGTGTACTATGATAAGCAAATAAATATCACCATAGAATAGGGTTCGTAAATACCTTTAAATAGAGGTGGTGATCTCCAGGATCGGTCCAGCGGTTCTCCAGCTACAGCCCCCGGTAATTGTGCATACTTCCGGGTACTGTACGTCTGAAACTGACGTCATAATTGACGTTACCCATCATTCCTAGCGCATATGATTCCGGTCACAATCCCTCCCTCAGTCTTTCTCCCCACCCCTAATATTATTCTTCACTGCCTCGTATTTGCCTCCCCCTGTCTCTAGCCACCACCCAGAGCCACTACGCCATATCCCCCCCCCCCCCCCTACATCCACCAATCAAGCTGAGATCGCGCTGCATATTGGCGTAGGTTGCTTTGTGAATATAACAGATAGTTACGGCGGCGTAACTATCTGTTATATTACTGGTGGAATAAGATCACATGTCCGATCCTTGTATGCTGGCGAATGTGCATGCGCGCGACTCGCCGGATGATAGGAGGGAGGTTAGAGAGGCGTTTACTCAGCCCAGCGAATGCCGACTGAGTAAGCGAACAGCGTTATGAATATTCAACTTGGGGCGTGACATGGACGCACTGTCTGGGGAGGGCTGACAGAGGGGAGGAACGGAGAAACGATGACGTTTCGTTGCAGACATGGCCGCTGACGCGCACATACTGATGAACGACAGTCATAATGCTGTGAGGGAGGCTGCACTTCCGGATTCGCTGTAAAACAACGATGCGTACACAGAAGGCAATGGAGGTAATTGGGAGTATTATATAACTTTGTACATCAGAGCTAATGCGCTAGGAATGATGGGTAACGTCAATTATGACGTCAGTTTCAGACGTACAGTACCCGGAAGTATGCACAATTACCGGGGGCTGTAGCTGGAGAACCGCTGGACCGATCCTGGAGATCACCACCTCTATTTAAAGGTATTTACGAACCCTATTCTATGGTGATATTTATTTGCTTATCATAGTACTCCTTTAAGGACCAGGGGAGGACTAAGGCTAAGTTTCCGGAGAAGGCAAAAGCACAAGAAAAACAATGCCAAAATATTACCATAACACTGGAAAAAGCAGTAGCAGTTTTTCTGTGTTTTTGCAGTAAAAAAAAAAAGGGGGAAACCTAGCCTTAAGGGTCTCTGGGAGCAGGAGTCTGGAGGAGGACTTAGGGGTCTGGGGGAATTAGGGCTCATCCACACTATGAACTGCCGCCAGCAGAATTTCGCTTGTTTTCAATGGGATTCTGCTGCTCTGGGCACACTATGCAAGACACAGTGTATGGTATTATTTTTAGAGGGCATGATGTTTGGCAGTATAATATACAGGTCACACAGGGTTTGGCAGTATTATATTTAGGAAGCACAGTCTCTTGAAGGGTTATAATGATTGTTGTCTTTATACAGAGGATAAGGATTGGCTGGCACAGTGAGGAACCAATGATGTCAAGGCGTCAAACTTTACAGAGGAAGATGGAGCTGGAAGAAGACCTGGCGTCTGGACCAGGAAAGACAACAGAGAAGACGTCTCCTGTGAGTCATTTTATGTTTGTGCATTCTCCTGACTGTTCCATTAGATCTCTCGTCACTTCTAAGTTTTGCAGTAATAATGGATGACACTGTACCCCAATTTGAGGCTCCAGCTGTTACAAAACTACAACTCCTATAATGCCTGAAGCTCTCCAGACATAATGGGGGTTGTAGCTTTGCAACAGCTGGAAAGAGTGTCCTGAACTGAAGTGATTTTAGACCATGCAGCCCATTTTATTTTAACGGGGGCCTGACTCCTGTGACACCCACAAAAAAAAAGCGACGTAGTCTAATATGCCCAGGCCAATTTTTTTATTTTTTTTTTGGGGGGGGGGCATCATAACGAAGTGGTCCATCTTCCAGGCAGCCTTAATCTGGCCCTGTATACACCTATTCATATTTTCCACAGAGAGCTGTGATTGGCTGGAACCATCTGGACAATCACATCTCTGTGGGAAATATGAATAGGTGTATATATACGTCAGTGCAGAGGACCATAAAAGAGCGGACAGCCGCATCTATACGTTATACAGGAGGATCACAGCGGGTGTCAGAAGTGACACCCGCTGTGATCTGTCCTTAACTTCAAGTACTACTACTCCCAACATGGAGCACACTCTGCTCCATGCTGGGAGTTATAGTACCTGCATTAATAGACAACAGGTGTCAGAAGTTACACTCGCTGCGATCTGTCTATTAATGCAGGTACTACAGCTCCCAGCATGGAGCAGAGTGTGCTCCATGTTGGGAGTAGTAGTACCTGCAGTTAAGGACAGATCACAGTGGATGTCACTCCTGACATACGATACGATCGTCCTATCTATTGCAGAGATGCGGAACGGTTTTCTCCTGCGCTCTGAATCTCTGCACTATACTCCGGCCAGCGATATGAATAGAACTTCACTCATTCATATTTCCCTCAGAGCTGTGATTGGCTGAAACCATCCAGCCAATCCCCACTCTGGGCGGAAAATATGAATGAGTGATGTTCTATTCACATCACCGGCCGGATTACAGAACAGAGATGCGAGCGCTGTATAGAGCCGCTCCGCATCTCTGCTATATTATGGACGATCGCATCGGGCGATATGTCTATTAGTACAGGTAATACTACTTCTATCATGGAACAGTGTGTTCATTGCTGGGTGTAGTAGTACTACCCAAAAAATTTAAAAAAAGAGGAAAAAAAAAGTGAAACAAACACTTTATTAAAAATGAAGAAAAAAATTGTTAAAAAAATAAACATTTCGTTAAATACATTTTTCTCTGTCCCTACTGCATCCCTTTTTTCTTTTCGGTTACCCAACAAATTTTGGGGGAAAAAAAAGAAAAAAACGCCAAAGGGACCAAAAAAGGAAAATTTCACGAAAAGGTAAAAATGCCAGAAAAAGCACAGGGAAAAACAGTGGTAGTTTTTCTGGCCTTTTTAAGCCTAAAAAATGCAGTTCAAAATCCTCAGTGGAATTCCAGCTTTAAAAGGGTACTCCGGCACTTAGACATCTTATCCCCTATCCAAAGGATAGGGGATAAGATGCCTGATCGCGGGTGTCCTCCCTCTGGGGACCCCCGTGATCTTGCACGTCGCACCCCGTTATCTTCAGTCCCCGTAGCGTGTTCGCTCCGGGTCTGATTACTGTTGATCACGGCTCCGCCCCCGTGTGACGTCACGCTCCTCCCCCTCAATGCAAGCCTGTGGGAGGGGGCGTGACAGCTGTGACACGCTCCGGGGACGGATTCTAATGGGGTGCGGCGTGCAAGATCACAGGGGTCCCCAGCAGCGGGAACCCCCCGATCAGGCATCTTATCCCCTATCCTTTGGATAGGGGATAAGATGTCTAAGCACCGGAATACCCCTTTAAGATATACCATTGTTCTACTTCTTCATTATGCTTTGTTTTTTCTGTTATTTGGCACACTAGATTACCTGTCGTGTTAACTCTCGTCCCCCAAAAGGTTCAGGTGCCCTTGCTGGGAGAGGTATGGTCTTATGTTTTAGCTCTAGAAGGCTAAGTTTCCACTTGTTTTTTGTTTTTTTTCTGGCAGTTTTTGGAATACAGCCACTGCAGTTTTTGAGCCAAAGCCAGAAGTGTATTCAAAAGGAATAGGACATATAAAGGAAGGACTTACACTTCTCCTCCCTTAAAACTGCCTGAAAAAAAACTGTAGTAGAAACTTAGCCAAAGAGTAATTTTATATAAAAAGTCTAAAGGGCCTCAACAGTTGTCAAAAAAGGTTCTATGTATGTGCTGAAACCAATGATCTGAACTGTGTATTATAATGTCCAAGATAATAATTTGCTGGCTTATGATGCTTTTATGATTAAGCATAAATCCCTCCCCCACATAGTCTACTACCACTACAAATCTTAAACCAGAGTAGTCATGGTAGTAGTTAAAAATACTCTGCCTTTTGCCTATATTAAAACTATGCTAGATATCAAAGTGCAGTATCTTGTAAGCTCCATTAATAATGTTTATACCTTAGTGTCCTCATACACTTCAAACAAATCTGTTTCTTCCCCAAGTCACTTTGATACGTTAATCCATTTTCCCTGTCTGTGTCTTATCAGTGGAGACTTTTTAATATCACATCTGATCCACTAGTTGAATCTTCCTTTTCTCATTCATGCCCTGGCTAATGTGGAGTAGACCCTGTGGGGGGAGTATCTCTATGACCTCTATAGAATCCAATATGCATCGGAGAGGGACTATTCCTTCCATACTGACGTTCACAACACTTTCTCCAGGATCGGCAAGTTCATTCTGGAAAGATCACTCCTTTTGTCGGCCAGGTCCTCCTACATAGTCTATAAAGTGGTCAGACCATGCTGCTATTATGTTGACCATAAACAAAAAATGCAACAACTCCTTCACCTACTTTTGGTGTACTAACCCCTTTTTATTGTCTCCCAAGACATAAAGAGACATTCATCGTAAATACCTCTTATGATTTTTTTTCTCTGTTAATGCTCATCTGGACATTATTCTGGCAGTCCTATGGAACACACTCACAGTATTTTTTACTGAGCTTACTTTTAGAAAGACAGGAAGAGAAGGGTTCCCTTGCTTTTACAAGATATAGCCTGCTGAATTACCTAATAAACCTGGTTAGATGTAAGTGGCCATATACTTATATAATATAATAAAATGGGCAAAATAACGTGTAAGGGTAGGGTATAGTGTATACGCTGCAAAAAATCAGCTGTGCAGCGGTAAATATACAATGTATTTATGCTATGTGCAGATTCAGAGGGCTTTCCCCCTGCAGCCCTGTGGGCTCAGGGTATATAGGCGGGCCCACACGACAGTCATGCTAGCATTCTGGGCTCACCTTTTAAAGGTAAACAGTCAGCTGTTTACCTGCACTATAACCCGATACACCGGGTTATAGTACGGGTGAGCAGGAGACCGATGCGGGGTCTTGGACTGCTATACCTACCTGCAGTCTGGAACCCCGATTCTCCGAAGGTCCCCCTCTTTCACCACTGATTTGTGCTCTGGAGGCGGGCCCGCTGCCAGGATTTAAATATTCCTAAACGCTGGTCACGTGAACGCTCTTGCCTACTGAGCGCTCACCTGACCAACACTTAAGAATGTTTAAATCTAGCCGGCGGGCCCGCCTCAAGAGCACAAGTCAGCACTGAAAGAGGGGGACTTTCGGAGAATTGAGGTTCCAGACTGCAGGTAGGTATAGCAGTCCGAGACCCCGCATTGTTCTCCTGTTCACCCGCACAATAACCCGGTGTACCTAGTCAGAGTGGGTCCCTAACCTAAAACTGGTGTAGAGCCGGGTAGTGACCACTGCCTCTGAGACACCAAGCCCACAGGGGGAATGACCCAGTGGCCAAGCAGCCCCACTGCTGCCCGACCAAGCCCCTGGCTTTGGACCGCACAGACAAAGCATCACATAAACAATTGGCACTACAGAGAACCACACCAGTGTGAACACTTACCATGTGCTTCCTGCCAGAGGGAATGTTAGGAGGAAATCCCTATGTGGGCTGCACCCAGCGCTACGCCAGTGTCAGGTTAGGGACCCACTCTGACTAGGTGGCCTTGACGTGGCGAGTGTGCTTGTACTTTTTGATCAAAATGTATACTAACAACCTGTTAGTTTTTTTCATTATGCTGAGAAGCAAGTAGATGAAAATACAAATGGTGGGTGTTTCTCGATTTGTGTTGTACATTTGTAAAAAATTAGAACCTAAGTTAATCTGGGCCAGTAGATAATCCTGTTATACCATGCTGGATCTTTTATTATAAATATGTGGGAACATCAATAATAGGAATAAAACATCACCACAAACATAAGTGTCACATGGCAAAAGGTTGCCTAAAGACATGGCATGTTTTCCATCAGTGATCTCAAACTGTGGCCCTCCATATGTTGCAAAACTTAAACTCCCAGCATGCCCGGACAGCCAACGTCTATCCGGGAATGCTGGGAGTTAAAGCTTACAACATCTGGAGGGCCACAGTTTGAGATCACTGTCCTACATAAATAACAAGGGACATTATTATTCAGTTAGATATTAGGCTAAAGAAATCCAAATGAACCAAGCTCCCCCTAGTGGCTCGAGGGAGCTAGTGCTTTATCATTTACTTTGAAACATAGGGAATTTTAAGTTCACTCAGAGATTTTTTATTTTCTGGCAAATAAAGGTTTGGGCAGAACACCATAATATATAGAAATGAAATCTGGAGCACTCACCCAATTGTAGGTACTTTATTGATGAACATCCACAGAGGTAAAATCTGTTAAGTACATTCTGGAAAGCAGAGGCATAGGCATGCCCCGGGCGACAGAGTCCGTTTCACGCACAGAAGCGTGTCATCAGGCTCATCGGTCTGATGGGCCTCATGGCACGCCTCTGTGCGTGAAATGGAAGAAAGATTTCCAGCGCAGGATACAATGCAACAGGTACTTTATTTAGGATCGCATGGAAAACACAGATAACACCAATGCGTTTCGGGTCAAGCTGGACCCTTAGTCATGGCATGTCAAATAAACAATAAAGTCAAGCTTAAATAGAACATAAATGCAGTCACATGTCTGTGACTTCACAAAGTTAAAAGCTTATACAAAACATGGAAAAAAGGAAACACTCAGACAAGGAAAACCAGAAACGGATCAATCCAAATTCAAACAAGTTTGTAAACTAAAATAACATACAAAGTGTAAAGTATATCACAGGTACATGATATTGCCACAGGGAAGCATCTGTACTGAACAGGGAATCACATATGGTGAGAGTTATTTAGTATAATGTCTCAGATTCAAGCCTGAGGGTTCTGTGCATGAAATGGACTCGGTCGCCCGGTGCACGCCTATGCCTCCGCTTCCCAGAATGCACTTTTAACAGATTTTACCTCTGTGGATGTTCATCAATAAAGTACCTACAGTCAAGAATTGGGTGAGTGCTCCAGATGTCATTTCTTTAGTTTTCTCATGGCATGCCAGAAGCTATTGTTCCATCTGTGAAGCACCACACATTCAAATATACCACTTTGCTTGGCTACTCACCTGCATGTGGCAGTTTTGTTACCAGTGCCAGGTAACTGTTTTTTCTCTGGACTTTACCTTAACCCCTTAAGGACTCATGACATTCTCATACGTCTTCATTTCAGAGTCCTTAAGGACTCATGATTTATGAGAACGTCATGAGCTTTTCCGGCCCCCCGCAGCCAGCTGGAGCGGAGCCGGTGCCCGATGCCTGCTGAAATCGTTCAGCAGGCATCGCGGCATATCGCCCAGGAGGGTCATGATGACGACGTACAATTCAGTCCAGCGATCTGCGGCGGATTCCGGGTCAGCCGAGTCTCCAGTGACCCGGAATTACTGGCTGATCGTGGCCGTCTCTGACAACCCCGAACAGCCATAGCCAGCAGGGGTGAGGTGGCACTGGTGCCACTTCACGATCGCCCTGATTCATCGGCCGGTTTTCAGGCCGACCAATCGGGGCACCTGCTGCGGGTGTCACTCCCGCAACCCGCTCCGCCCCTCTTCCAGAGGACGTGAGCGGGTGCGGGAAGTTGACCCCGGCAGCGGGGGACACCGATCCCTGACGCCAGCTAAAGTGCATGCTGGGAGTTGTAGTGGTGCATCTGCTGGTTGCATAACTACAACTCCCAGCATGCCCGTTGGCTGTCGGTGACTGCTGAGAGTTGTAGTTTTGCAACAGCTGTAGGCACACTGGTTGTGAAACAGAGTTAAGTAGCAAACCAGTGTGCCTCCAGCTGTTGCAAAACTACAACTCCCAGCATGCACTGATAGACCGTACATGCTGGGAGTTGTAGTTTTGCAACCGCTGGATGTTTCTCCCCCCCCCCAATGTGAACGTACAGGGTACACTCACATGGGCAGGGGGCTTACAGTGAGTATCCGGCTGCAAGTTTGAGCTGCGGCAAATTTTCTGCCACAGCTCAAACTGCCAGCAAGAAACTACTGTGAACCCTCGCCCGTGCGACAGTACCCTAAAAACACTACACTACACTAACACACATTAAAATAAAAAGTAAAAAACACTACATATACACATACCCCTACACAGCCCCCCTCCCCTCCCCAATAAAAATGAAAAACGTCTGATACGCCACTGTTTCCAAAACGGAGCCTCCAGCTGTTGCAAAACAACTACTCCCAGTATTGCCAGACAGCCACTGACTGTCCAGGCATGCTGGGAGTTTTACAACAGCTGGAGGCACCCTGTTTGGGAATCACTGGCGTAGAATACCCCTATGTCCACCCCTATGCAAGTCCCTAATTTAGGCCTCAAATGCGCATGGCGCTCTCACTTTGGAGCCCTGTCGTATTTCAAGGCAACAGTTTAGGGCCACATATGGGGTATCGCCGTACTCGGGAGAAATTGTGTTACAAATTTTGGGGGGTATTTTCCGCTATTACCCTTTTTAAAAATGTAAAATTTTTGGGAAACCAAGCATTTTAGGTAAAAAATTATTTTTTTTTTTTTACTTATGCAAGAGTCGTGAAACACCTGTAGGGTATTAAGGTTCACTTTACCCCTTGTTACGTTCCCTGAGGGGTCTAGTTTCCAAAATGGTATGCCATGTGGGTTTTTTTTTTGCTGTCCTGGCACCATAGGGGCTTCCTAAAGGTGACATGCCCCCCAGAAACAATTTGTCGCTCCTTCTCTTCTGAGCCATCTACTGCGCCCGCCGAACACTTTACATCAGTGTTTCCCAACCTTTTTCGGGTCGGGGCACACCTCGGAAATTTTTTTTTCCACGGGGCACCGCTACCGAGGTTGACGAGTAAGAAAAAAAAAGGAAAAAACGGTAAAAAACGCAATGCACTATATCTATTTATCAGTGGGTATGTAGTTTAAAGTGCTGCTTTATACAGCAACTCACCAATGACGTCTTCTCTAATTTGCATCGTTGCCTTCTCTTCTCCATCTGGTCTGGGCCATCATCACGATTTCTTCCACACACAATTCTTCACCGTTAAACCTGCAAAACAAACCTATTAGGTGCCAAACTTTTTTTCTTTTTTTTTTTTTTACATGGGTGACAGAGGGGTGTAGAAAAGTGGACACGGGTGACAGAGGGGTGTAGAGGGGTGGACATGGGTGACAGAGGGGTTTAGAGGGGTGTAGAGGAGTGTACAGAGGAGTGTAGAGGAGCGTACATGGGTGACAGGGGTGTAGAGGAGCGTACATGGGTGACAGGGGTGTAGAGGAGCGTACATGGGTGACAGGGGTATAGAGGAGCATACATGGGTGACAGGGGTGTAGAGGAGCATACATGGGTGACAGGGGTGTAGAGGAGCGTACATGGGTGACGGGTATAGAGGAGCGTACATGGGTGACAGGGGTGTAAAGGAGCATACATGGGTGACAGGGGTGTAGAGGAGCATACATGGGTGACAGGGGTGTAGAGGAGCGAACATGCGTGACGGGTATAGAGGAGCGTACATGGGTGACAGGGGTGTAGAGGAGCATACATGGGTGACGGGTGTAGAGGAGCATACATGGGTGACAGGGGTGTAGAGGAGCATACATGGGTGACAGGGGTGTAGAGGAGCGTACAGGGGTGTAGAGGAGTGTACAGAGGGGTTTAGAGGAGTGTACATGAGTGACAGATGGGTGTACCTGGGTGACAGAGGGGTATACAGGAGTGTACATGAGTGACAGAGGTGTATAGAGGGGTGTACATGGGTGACAGAGGGATGTAGAGGAGTGTACATGGGTGACAGATGGGTGTAGAGGAGTGTACATGGGTGACAGATGGGTGTAGAGGAGTGTACATGGGTGACAGATGGGTGTACATGGGTAAAAGAGAGGTGTAGAGGAGTGTACATGGGTGACAGATGGGTGTAGATGGGTGACAGAGGGGTGTAGAGGAGTGTACATGGGCGACAGGGGTGTAGAGGAGCATACATGGGTGAAAGGGGTGTAGAGGAATGTACAAAGGGGTGTATATGAGCGTACATGGGTGACGGGTGTAGAGGAGTGGAAAAGGGGTATAGAGGAGTGTACATGGGTGACAGGGGTGCAGAAGAGTGTACATGGGTGACGGGTGTAGAGGAGTGTACATGGGTGACAGGGGGGTGCAGAAGAGTGTACATGGGTGACAGGGGTGTAGAGGAGTGTACATGGGTGACGGGTGTAGAGGAGCATACATGGGTGAAAGGGGTGTAGAGGAATGTACACAGGGGTGTAGAGGAGTGTACATGGGTCACAGATGGATGTAGAGGAGTGTACATGAGAGAAAGAGGGGTGTGGAGGAGTGTACATGGATGAAAGAGGGGTATAGAGGAGTGTACATGGGTGACAGAGGGGTGTAGAGGAGTGTACATGGGTGACAGGGGTGTAGAGGAGTGTACATGGGTGACAGATGGGTGTACATGGGTGACAGAGGGGTGTAGAGGAGTGTACATGGGTGACAGAGGGGTATAGAGGAGTGTACATGGGTGACAGATGGGTGTACATGGGTGACAGAGGGGTGTAGAGGAGTGTACATGGGTGACAGAGGGGTGTAGAGGAGTGTACATGGGTGACAAAGGGGTGTAGAGGAGTGTACATGGGTGACATAGGGGTGTAGAGGAGTGTACATGGGTGACAGGGGTGTAGAGAAGTGTACATGGGTGACAGAGGGGTGTAGAGGAGTGTACATGGGTGACAGAGGGGTGTAGAGAAGTGTACATGGGTGACAGAGGGGTGTAGAGGAGTGTACATGGGTGATAGATGGGTGTACATGGGTGACAGACGGGTGTAGAGAAGTGTACATGGGTGACAGGGGTAGAGAGGAGTGTACATGGGTGACAGAGGGGTAGAGAGGAGTGTACATGGGTGACAGGGGTAGAGAGGAGTGTACATGGGTGACAGAGGGGTAGAGAGGAGTGTACATGGGTGACAGAGGGGTAGAGAGGAGTGTACATGGGTGTTGAGGAGTGTACATGGGTGACAGGGGTAGAGAGGAGTGTACATGGGTGACAGAGGGGTAGAGAGGAGTGTACATGGGTGACAGAGGGGTAGAGAGGAGTGTTCATGGGTGACAGGGGTAGAGAGGAGTGTACATGGGTGACAGAGGGGTAGAGAGGAGTGTTCATGGGTGACAGAGGGGTGTTGAGGAGTGTACTTGGGTGACAGGGGTGTAGAGGAGTGTACATGGGTGACAGAGGGGTACAGAGGAGTGTACATGGGTGACAGGGTTGTAGAGAAGTGTACATGGGTGACAGAGGGGTGTAGAGGAGTTTACAGAGGGGTGTAGGGAGGTGTACAAGGGTGATAGATGGGTGTAGAAGAGTGAACATGGGTGACGGGGGCATAGGGGTGACAGAGGGGTGGACATGGGTGACAGGAGGGTGGACAGGGGAGACAAGGGGTCAGAGGGGTGGATGGGTGAACAGGAGGGTGGACATGGGTGACAGAGTAGACTACGGGGGTAGACAGAAGGGTAGACATGAGTGACAGGGATGGACAGGGGAGTGGACAAGGCAGACATGGATAACAGGAGGGTGGACATGGGTGACGGGGATGATAGGTGGGGGGACATGTGTGAGTGCGGGTGGACATGAGTGATGGGGGGTGGACAAGGGTGACAGGGGGAGGTGTGGACATGGGTGACAGGGGGAGGTGTGGACATGGGTGACAGGGAGGGTGGACATGGGTGACAGGGAGGGTGGACATGGGTGACAGGGGGGGGGGGTGGACATGGGTGATGGGGGGATTACATGGGTGACGGGGGGGGGGGGGACATGGGTGACGGGGGGGGGACATGGGTGACGGGGGGGGGTGGACATGGGTGACGGGGGGGGGTGGACATGGGTGACGGGGGGGGGTGGACATGGGTGACGGGGGGGGGGTGGACATGGGTGACGGGGGGGGGTGGACATGGGTGACGGGGGGGGGGTGGACATGGGTGACGGGGGGGGGGGGGTGGACATGGGTGACAGGGAGGGATTACATGGGTGACAGGGAGGGATTACATGGGTGACAGGGGGGGGGTGGACATGGGTGATAGAGATGGACAGGGAGGTAGACAACGCAGACATGGCTGACAGGGGGGATGGACATGAGTGACGGGGGGGGTATAGAGGGTGGACCTGGGTGACGGTGGGGGGATTTAGACAGGGTTGAGAAGGTGAACAGAGGGGTGGAAAGGGTACGATACCTTAAGCAAGCGGGCCCGCGCAGCTTGCAGTTCCACAGGAGGCACGGGAGTCCGGCGCAGGTGCAGCTCGTTCCGCCCCAGGGCACCATTTTCGTCTCACTGCGCCGCAAGGGAGAGGGGGACGCAGGAGACGGAGAGTGAAGGCGGGGGACACAGGGAACAGAGGGGGAAGGAGGGGAACACGGGTCACGCGGCAGACGCAGGGGACGGAGGGGAACACAGGAGATGCAGGGGGACGCTGTGCGCGCACTGCGCACGCAGACTTCCCTTCCCCCCTGCGCCGTCAGGCCGGGGCGGGACATTTAAAAAAAAATAATAGTAAAAAATAAAAAAATCACGGCAAAATCCCGCGGCACCACGGTTGGGAATCACTGCTTTACATAGACATATGAGGTATGTCCTTATTCGAATTGGGTTTCAAATACAAGTAAACTCAATTCAAAAATTGGGTCTACAAGAACATGCGAGTGTAAGAAATGAAGATTGTGAATTTTCTCCTTCACTTTGCTGCTATTCCTGTGAAACACCTAAAGGGTTAAAACACTTACTGAATGTCATTTTGAATACTTTGAGGGGTGCAGTTTTTAATAATGGGGTCATTTATGGGGTATTTCTAATATGAAGACCCTTCAAATCCACTTCAAACCTGAACTGGTCCCTGAAAAATAGAGAGTTTGAAAATTTTGTCAAAAATTTGAAAATTGCTGCTGACCGTTGAAGCCCTCAGGTGTCTTCCAAAAGTAAAAACTCATAAATTTTATGATGCAAACATAAAGTAGACATATTGTATATGTGAACTCCAAAAAAATTATTTTGAATATCCATTTTCCTTACAAGCAGAGAGCTTCAAAGTTAGAAAAATGCAAAATTTTCATTTTTTTTCATAAAATTTGGGGATTTTTCACCAAGAAAGGATGCAAGTTACCACAAAATTTTACCACTATGTTAAAGTAGAATATGTCACGAAAAAACATTCTCGGAATCAGAATGATAAGTTAAAGCATCCCAGAGTTATTAATGTTTAAAGTGACGGTGGTCAGAATTGCAAAAAACGGCCGAGTCCTTAAGGGGTTAAAGGGGTATTCCAGGCCAAAACTTTTTTTTATATATCAACTGGCTCCAGAAAGTTAAACAGATTTGTAAATTACTTCTATTAAAAAATCTGAATCCTTCCAATAGTTATTAGCTTCTTTAATATATAGTGTGTGTACATAAAGCTACTGTGACACTTTTATAAGTTCAATCCTCATCACTAGAAAAGTCAAAGTAATCATCCTTAATGGAGTCTGATTGTTAAACAAACAGCAACAGATTGAGATTGTTCTGCATGACTATATATGTCATTACTATCAGGTAATGGACTCTAACCATAACTAACCATTTTGCAACCACCCTTAGACTTAATATGTCCAGGCAAATGTCCAGCAGCAAGGAGATTGAACTGCTGCTGGAGCAGAGAGCTAGCTGACAGTAATAGTCTGGCTCTCCAAAAAGAGTGTATTACTATCCCTGCCTTCCCGATCGCTTTATACACTGAGCGCTGTGATTGCTGGTGCAGACCCAGATCAATTCTGCAGACAATCTCAGGGCTGTATTTCCTCTATAAAAGTGCATTCACTCCATGTTTTAGCTATATGGGAACCAGATCTGGCAGGGGGGAGTGAAAACCAGATGCTCCCGACCCACATCTCATTCATATGAATGAGCCGTCCGGAGTCAAACAGGGATCCCGTATCCAGTTTTCCTATCGGACTGAAAACACCTTTGCTCCCTGTACTTACGGACCAAGGGCATACCTGTACGCCCGTGGGAATTCCGGTCCCCGCTGTGAGCCGTTGTGACTGCTGATATTGATCAGCAGGCACCCTGTGCAAATGCCCCCCCATGGCGGCGATCATCGCAGGTGAATTCACACTTGCGATTTGCGGCTATTCCGGGTTATACGGGTCTATGGTGACCCGGAAAATAAGGGGGATCGCGGTTGTACAAGACACCTACAATCCCCCTAAAGTGAGGTGGCAGAGGTGCCAACCCTCCTATTGGTCGTATGGACGCAACGACCAATAGCAGATCGGGGGCTGGGAGTTAACTTTCTGTTTACCCGTTCTGCCCACCCACAATAGGCGGGGAAGAATGGCGAAACCGAAGGGGACCGGCGACGAAGTCCACCTACCCTGCGGACGAGGCTGCGGGCGACGATCGGTGTCGGAGATCGGCGGGCAGTGATGTCGTGCAGCTGGCTCCCTGGATCCTACGGAAGACGGTGAGTTGCCTAGCAACATCTGGAGGGCTACAGTTTGAGACCACTATTCAGTGGTCTCAACTGTAGCCCTCCAGATGTTGCAAAACTACAACTCCCAGCATGCCCAGACAGCTATTTGCTGTGTGGGCATGCTGGGATTTGCAGTTTTTCAACAGCTGGAGGGCTACAGTTTGGAGATCACTGTGCAGTGATCTAACTGTGTCCCTCTAGATCTTGCAAAACTATAACTCCTAGCATGCCCAGACAGCTAGTTGCTGTGTGGGCATGCTGGGATTTGTAGTTTTGCCACATCTTGAGGGCCACAGTTTGGAGATCACTGTGCAGTGGTCTCAAACTGTAGCCCTCCAGATGTTGCAAAACTGCAAATCCCAGCATGCCCAAACAGCTGTCTCGGCATGCTGGGAGTTGTAGTTGCGTATCTCCAGCTGTTGCATAACTACATCTCCCAACAAGCACTTCGGCGATCAGTTCATGCTGGGAGTTGTAGTTTTCCAACAGCTGGAGGCACACTTGTTGGAAAATACTGAGTTAGGTAACAGAACCTAACTGAAGGTTTTCCAACCAATGTGCCTCCAGCTGTTGCAGAAGTAAAACTCCCAGCATGCACGGTCTGTCAGTACATGCTGGGAGTTGTAGTTTTGATATAGCTGGAGGTTTGCCCACCCCCCCCCCCCCCCCCATGTGAATGTACAGGGTACATTCACACGGGCAGGTTTACAGTAAGTTTCCTGCTTCAAGTATGAGCTGCGGCAAATTTTTCGCCGCAGCGCAAACTCCTAGCGGGAAACTCACTGTAAACCGCCAGTGCGAATGTACCCCAAAAACACTTCACTAACAGATAATAAAGGGTAAAACACAACATATACACCCCCTTACACTGTCCCTCCCAATAAAAATGAAAAACGTATTGTACGGCAGTGTTTCCAAAACGGAGCCTCCAGCTGTTGCAAAACAACAACTACCAGCATTTCTAGACAGCCAATGACTGTCCAGGCATGCTGGGAGTTTAGCAACAGCTGGAGGCACCCTGTTTGGGAATCACTGGCGTAGAATACCCCTATGTCCACCCCTATGCAATCCCTAATTTAGCCCTCAAATGCGTATGGCGCTCTCTCACTTCAGAGCCCTGTCGTATTTCAAGGAAACAGTTTATTTCCGTACTCGGGAGAAATTACACAACATATTTTGTGGGGCTTTTTCGCCGTTTACCCCTTATGAAAAGGGGGTCTACACCAGCCTGTTAGTGTAAAAAAAAAAAAAATGTTTACACTAACATGCTGGTGTTGCCCTTTACTTTTTATTTTCACAAGAGGTAAAAGGAAAAAAGACCCCCAAAATTTTTTACGCAATTTCTCCTGAGTAAGGAAATACCCCATATGTGAACGTAAAATGCTCTGCGGGCACACAACAAGGCTCAGGAGTGAGAGCGCACCATGTACATTTGGGGCCTAAATTGGTGATTTGCACAGGGGTGGCTGATTTTACAGCGGTTCTGACATAAACGCAAAAAATAAATACCCACATGTGACCCCATTTTGGAAACTACACCCCTCACGGAACGTAACAAGGGGCATAGTAAGCCTTAACACCCCACAGGTGTTTGATGAATTTTCATTAAATTTGGATGGGGAAAAAAAAGAAAAAAAAATTTGCTGGTGTTACCCTACATTTTTCATTTTCACAAGGGAAAATAGGAAAAAAAAGCCCCCCAAAATTTGTACCCCCATTTCTTCTGAGTAAGAACATACCCCATATGTGGATGTAAAGTGCTCTGCGGGCGAACTACAATGCTCAGAAGAGAAGGAGCACCATTGGGATTTTGAAGAGAAAATTTGTCCGGAATTGAAGGCCATGTGTGTTTACAAAGCCCCCATAGTGCAAGAACAATGGACCCCTCCCACATGTGACCCCATTTTGGAAACTACACCCCTCACGTAATGTAATAAGGGGTGCAGTGAGCATTTACACCCCACTGGCGTTTGACATATCTTTGGAACAGTGGTCTGTGAAAATGAAAAATGTAATTTTTCATTTGCACAGCCCACTGTTCCAAAGATATGTCAAACGCCAGTGGGGTGTAAATACTCACTGCACCCCTTATTACATTCCATGAGGGGTGTAGTTTCCAAAATGGGGTCCCACGTGGGGGGTCCACTGTTCTGGCACCACGGGGGGCATTGTAAACGAACTTGGCCACTGACTTCCATTCCATACAATTTCCCTTTCCAAAAGCTTAATGGCGTTCCTGCTCTTCTAAGCATTGTAGTGCGCCAGCAAAGCACTTGATGTCCACACATGGGGTATTTCCATATGCAGAAGAAATGGGGTTACAAATTTTGGGTGTAATTTTCTCCTATTTCCCCTTGTAAAAAGGAAAAATTTGGGGAAAAAACTGAATTTTAGTGATTTAAGCATTTTTGTTTTTCATTTACACATCCAACTTTAACAAAAAGTCGTGAAATACTTGTGAGGTGTTAAGGCTCACTATACCCCTTGTTATGTTCCTTGAGAGGTGTAATTTCCAAAATAGTATGCCATGTGTTTTTTTTTTTTTTTTTTTTGCTGTTCTGGCACCATAGGGGCTTCCTAAGTGCGACATGCCCCCCATAAACCATTTCAGCAAAATTTACTTTCCAAAAGACAAATGTGACTCCTTCTCTTCTGAGCATTGTTGTTCGCCTGCAGAGCATTTTACATCCTAACTTGGGGTATTTCCATACTCAGAAGAGATGGGGTTACAAATTTTGGGGGGCATTTTCTCCCATTACCCTTTATAAAAAATTGTAAATTTTGGGGGGGGAAAACTGCACTTTAGTGAAAATTTTTTTTTTTCATTTACACATCCGGCTTTAACGGAAAATCATCAAACACCTGTGTGGGGTGTTAAGGCTTACTGGACCCCTTGGTACATGCCTTGAGGGGTGTAGTTTCCAAAATGGTATGCCATGTGGGGGGTTTTCTGCTGTTCTGGGACCATAGGGGCTTCCTAAATGCGACATGCCCCCCAAAAATCATTTCAGAAAAACTCACTCTCCAAAATCACATTGTCGCTCCTTCCCTTCTGAGCCCTTTACTGCGCCCACCGAACACTTGACATCCACATATGAGGTATTTTCTTACTCGAGAGAAATTGGGTTACACATTTTGAGAGGCTTTTTCTCCTTTTACCTCTTGTAAAAATTCAAAAACTGGGTCTACAAGAACATGCCAGTTTAAAAAATGAAGATTTTAAATTTTCTCCTTTATTTTGCTGTTATTCTTGTGAAACACCTAAAGGGTTAACACACTTACTGAATGTCCTTTTGAATACTTTGAGGGTGCAGTTTTTATAATGGGGTCATTTATGGGGTATTTCTAATAAGAAAGTCCTTCAAATCCACTTCAAACCTGAACTAGTCCATGCAAAATTCCGATTTTGAAAATTTTGTGAAAAATTGGAAAATTGCTGCTATATTTTAAAGCTCTCTGATGTCTTCCAAAAGTAAAAACATGTCAACATTATGATGCAAACATAAGGAAGACATATTGTATTTGTGAATCAAAATATAATTTATTTGGAATGTCCATTTTCCTTACAAGCAGAGAGCTTCACATTTAGAAAAGTGCAACATTTAAAAAAATTTTCACCATTTTTTTTTTTATTTTTCACCAAGAAATGATGCAAGTATCGACAATATTTTACCACTAACATAAAGTAGAATATGTCACGAAAAAACTCTCAGAATCAGAATGAAAGGTAAAAGCATCCCAGAATTATTAATGCTTAAAGTGACAGTGGTCAGATGTGCAAAAAATGCTCTGGTCCTACAGTGAAAATTGACCTGGTCCTTAAGGGGTTAAAACATTTTAGCATCACGAGAGAACACAGTTTGCATGAGCAAGTGAGCTGCAGCTATACTGATCCGCTGCAAAATGAAAACCAGACAGATGATGAAGTGAATAAAATTTATTATATATTTGCAAGTGAACTGTCAAATCTTGGAAGTTTGTTGTGTTAGAAACATGGAAAAAAAATATGACAGAGTTGAAGGTGTGGACTTGGCTTTCCGAGTTCACAGATTTTAATCCAATTGAGCACATGTGGAATGTGCTGAAGCAACATATAAGGAGCCATATGAAGAAAGAGCTCTGCATGTTTGCACATCCCTGCCTTGTCTATGTGCAATTTTGTTTCCGATGATGAAGCCTTCATACCAATAAGTGTTTTTACACTACAGTAATATTGGCCAAAGAGTTTGTAGTAATTACACTAGTTACTTTTCAGAACATTATGGTCCGCATCCATTATAAATGCTGTGTTTTGCACTAGTAGATTTTGTAGGGTAGTTGGCAAGAGTTGCACGTAATTTATTAAGTCATATTCCTTTTGATGATTCTGCATCATTTGGAATTGTTTGACCGGTTAAATATCCTTTTTCACCAGCTAACAGCAGCAGAACACTTGCACCACATATAACTTTTGCCTTTGATTAAGGAGTTTGATAGAACTTTCCAGTTTAATCTCATCCACTTTTTGGTGAACAATTTATTTTAATATGGTAAAAAAACAGATTCAATATTTTGTATGAAAAAGTCAGTAAAATTAAATTACATTTCTTCTTGGATATTTCTACTTGAATATTTAGTAAACCAAATAAATGTATTCTAATATTCTCCTGTATATTAGTGTAACAAATATGTGTAACCAGTGTTCATATGTCTGACTGCCAAGAACAAATGTCTTCTACTAATGCTTTGTGTATGACAGGCACATAGAGAGGCCAAGCAGCCATGTATACATTTCAGTAATGTCATTTTTGCTAACCATATTGTATATCTATCTTAGATGCAAACATCATAAAATGGAAGAAACTGCTACAAATGTTTATTTATTTATGTTATCTTTCAGGTCCCTAGCGTTTTTCAAAACCTAACATGCGCTAGCGTTTTTTTTCAGGCATTTTCCAAGATTTGAAAAACACCAAGGGAAAATATATATATATATATTGTGTTTTGTTGTTGTTGTCCGTAGCAAACATTCAACATATCAGCTTACTTACTCATCCCTTAAAGGGGTACTCCACCCCTAGACATCTTATCCCCTATTCCAAAGGATAGGGGATAAGATGTCTGATCGCGGGGGTCCCACTGCTGGGGACCCCACAATATAGCATGCGGCACCCACCTGTTTCTTGTCCGGAAGCGCTGGAGGGTCTGGGTCGGGACCACAGAAACAGAAGTTTGTGACGTCACGCCCCGTCCCCTCAATGCAAGTCTATGGGAGGGGACGGGACATACTGCACCTAATGTGGGGAACTATACTGCCAACGGAATATCGGTATAAGTTATCGGCTATCGGCCTGAAAGTTCACAGGTTATCAGTATCGGCTCTAAAAAATCAATATCGGTTGATCCCTAGTGTTTAGTCATTTTGTTATTAATTTACACAGCATTAAATAATCAAACATTGTATGTGTGAATGTACCATTGTTACGTTAATTTCATACCTCCATGTGTCATTTTTGTATATTGATAGCTACACATAATTCCATGTATGCTGCTGAACTAGAGGCAATTCACACTAACACTTGGCCTCAAAGGTAATGATTTATACATAAGACAGGATCCTGCAACTGTATGTCTCCATTCCCATTAACACACAAGGACTTTCAGTCTATGTTTTACATGTTTATTGATATTTGGCAAGAAAAAAAAATGTACCTTTCTGTTCAGTTTGGAAAAAGAAATGTGATGAGTAAAACAATGAGAAAACAGCACAGTTGAGGTTAAAAAAATATGAAAAAGTAAAAGATCACAGAACCAAGCATTATTTCAATACAAAACAATTGCTGAAAACATTGTTTAAATGCATTTCAAATGTTATGTTTCAAGTTGTTGCCAGTTTATAATTTCAGCATTGGCTTCTCAGCTACACACTTCACATAATGGATTATTGTAATTACACAGTAATTGTAATGTGTATTGAGCTGTACTGTACAAGTGGACAATGGGAGGGAGAGCCTCAGTTTAAAATCCTCAGTCTTTTACCATAAACAATACTTTGTGTTATGAGGGGGGTAGAAAAAAAAAGTACAAGCTCATTTTGTTGTATTTAGCTATATATATTATTTATATATATATATATATATATATATATATATTTATATATATATATATATATATATATATATATATATATTTATATATATATATATATATTTATATATATATATTAGGGCTCTGTTCACATTATTTTTGCAGCATTTGTAAAAGAAAAAAAAAAGGCCCTGGAGCGCTGCAGGATCCTTGAATTGATAAATCTACAAACATATCAATTTATGGCCAAACTGCTTAGATTTCCTTATAGCACTACTATGTGGATGACATCTGAAGAACTTTCATCTACATATGCTGCCTTATGATTTTTTTCCACTGAAATCCACAACATGTCAATTTGTCATGAAACGCGGGCAAGATTAGCTTCATTTACTTCAAAGAGGAGATCAGTATCTGTAATACATCTATAGTGCAGATTTTCCACCATAGAATGTGCAGCAAAACCCATAACTGCGTGTTTCTCGTTTCAGTGAGATCTTTTTCATTTTTTGCATTGCATATTCTTCACAATTTGGTGTAGAAATGCTGCGGATGTAGAAAAACTGCAGCTTTTCTACTACACATGACTTTACCTTATTTTTCTCATCAAACTCTCCACACTTGCACAGAGCCTTACTATTCACAAGTCTTGCAAGACTGCATACAACTTCCATTATTCCTTTGTGGGGAAAATAATAATTACAAGTGACCTTGTGGTTAATCACCAAAATATGAGCAGTAATCACAAGTTGCATCTATTTTGTTTCCCCTCTGAATAGAATAATGTAGTTCTCTTGTGTCTCAAGGCCTAAAGGATAAAAATAAAATAGAGATTTTAAAACTAATGCAGAGGGAAAGTGGAGTATCTACCCCTAGCAACCAGTCTGGTGCTTTAAAGGGGTACTCCGCCCCTAGACATCTCATCCCCTATCTAAAGGACAGGGGATAAGATGTCTGATCGCGGAGGCCCCGCACGATCTCTGTTCAGCACCCAGCATTCGTTTAGAACGCTGTGTGCAGGCAGTGACATCACACCCCCTCAATGCAAATCTATGGAGAGGGCGGCGGGGTTCGTGATGTCACACCACACCCCCTCAATGCAAGTCTATGGATCGGGCGGCGGGGGTCGTGACGTCACACCACACCCCCTCAATGCAAGTCTATGGAGCGGGCGGCGGGGGTCATGATATCACGCCTCGTCCCCTCAATGCAAGTCTATGGGAGGGGGCGTGGCGTCCGCCACGCCCCCTCCCATAGACTTGCATTGAGGGGACGAGGCGTGACGTCACGACGCCCGCTCCATAGACTTGCATTGAGGGGGGTTTGGTGTAACGTCACGACCCCCGCCGCCCGCACCATAGACTTGCATTGAGGGGGTGGGGCAGCAGAATACCCCTTTAACAAAACAGAGTAGAATCTGATGGTTGCCATATACAACAAAATATTTGGCAGCAGTTACAGCAACATAAAAGTTACTGAAAAGGAGAATTTTGTACTGCGTAATACTTGTATCATAAGAGATCTTATTCCCCTGCAGTTATTTAAATTTTTGTTTTTTAACGTGTTAGCCCATAACATAAGGAAAGTCAAAAATAAAATAAAATTTCCTCCAAGTAAGCAAAGTCCACCTGGTGTAAATATGATAGCAGAGCTGTCATGTAGAACGCATTGCTTCAGCTGATGGCAGGATGTTAGAGAGAGAAAGGCATTGAGCAGCTTGTTAACGCTTTGGGAGAAAGATTCAACAATATTTGTAATTTATTGGCTTGAATTGTTGCTTGCTGTATGAGCCTCCATGACAGCCCTCGTGGTATGATCATGAAATAGAGATGAGCGAACTTACAGTAAATTCGATTCGTCACTAACGTCTCGGCTCGGCAGTTGATGACTTATCCTGGTGGGAGCTGGAAAAGGTGGATACAGTCCTAGGAAAGAGTCTCCTAGGACTGTATCCACCTTTTCCAGCCCACCGGAGCACCTGAAAGCTGAACTAATTTATGCAGGATAAGTCATCAACTGCCGAGCAGTTTGTGACGAATCGAGTTTACTGCAAGTTCGCTCATCTCTAATCATGAAGAGAAGGCTTCAGAAACTGCTGTGACTAGAGACTGTAACCTGCCCGTGTGTTGTGTGGCCATGTACTCACACTGCTGTGACTAGAGACTGTAACCTGCCCGGGTGCTGTGTGGCCATGTACTCACACTGCTGTGACTAGAGACTGTAACCTGCCCGGGTGTTGTGTCGCCATGTACTCACACTGCTGTGACTAGAGACTGTAACCTGCCTGGGTGCTGTGTGGCCATGTACTCACACTGCTGTGACTAGAGACTGTAACCTGCCCGGGTGCTGTGTGGCCATGTACTCACACTGCTGTGACTAGAGACTGTAACCTGCCCGGGTGCTGTGTGGCCATGTACTCACACTGCTGTGACTAGAGACTGTAACCTGCCCGGGTGTTGTGTCGCCATGTACTCACACTGCTGTGACTAGAGACTGTAACCTGCCCGGGTGTTGTGTCGCCATGTACTCACACTGCTGTGACTAGAGACTGTAACCTGCCCGGGTGTTGTGTCGCCATGTACTCACACTGCTGTGACTAGAGACTGTAACCTGCCCGGGTGTTGTGTCGCCATGTACTCACACTGCTGTGACTAGAGACTGTAACCTGCCCGGGTGTTGTGTCGCCATGTACTCACACTGCTGTGACTAGAGACTGTAACCTGCCCGGGTGTTGTGTCGCCATGTACTCACACTGCTGTGACTAGAGACTGTAACCTTCCCGAGTGTTGTGTCGCCATGTACTCACACTGCTGTGACTAGAGACTGTAACCTGCCCGGGTGTTGTGTGGCCATGTACTCACACTGCTGTGACTAGAGACTGTAACCTGCCCGGGTGTTGTGTCGCCATGTACTCACACTGCTGAGACTAGAGACTGTAACCTGCCCGGGTGTTGTGTCGCCATGTACTCACACTGCTGAATACTGAAGAGGCCTTTGACAACAGCTTATTAGACGAATAGGAGAACTGTAATTACTGCAGTCACACTGATGGTTATACAACAGCTGGATGTGTACTGCTAAAACCACAATGACAACAACGCACACATTAGGGGAAAGACACCCTATTGGAACAGCTTTACCTGCATTGAACCTATTAAATCTGACAAACAGACATAAACATAAATAGGACACCCTTCAGAATACAGTCAGACTAGATCTTCACAACCATTCTCAGCCTTTCTTTTTCTCCGCTGGCATGACAAATATATAAAGGTTGAATCCAATATTCTGCTGCCTGTTTTAGTATAGACTTGTAAAAAAAAAATTATAATAATGGGAAATACAACTCTGCATTGTGCTATTTTTTTGCCATAGTTGCAAACTTATTTTAAAATTATTAGTAGAAAGAACAAACAACTCAAACTGACATGGCAGGGGAGCTGACCGGTCCTCTTTAAAGGCTCCAGAGGCAATGGCTACTGAATTTAGAAACTAGGGCTGATTTCAGATTACTAGAGTTGGGCGAACTTACAGTAAATTGGCTCGTAGCAAACCTCACAGCTCGGATGTTGATTACTTTAGTCAGCGTAAGTTAGTTTAGCTTTCCAAGGGCTCCAGTTGCCTGGAAAAGGTGGACACAGATCTAGGAGACCTAAGACTGTCATCCTGGACTTTTCCAGGCAACCAGAGCCCTTGGAAAGCTGAACTAATTTATGCAGACTAAAGTAATCAACAGCCGAGCTGCAAGGTTCACTACGAGCCAATTTACTTTGTTTGCTCAACTCTACAGATTACTATTCTAGACTTCTGAAAACAACACGTCCTCACTTTCATGCTGCTTGAACCATAAGTCATCATGGTGTCCCCTGACTCTTCTCCCTGCCCCATCAGCCTTGATTGATAGACCTGGACAAGCCACGAGGGACTACTCTGATGACTTGTGGTTGAGACAGCATGAAAGTGACGACAGGTTCACTTTAAACATTAAAGTATAATTTGTGCGACAAAGTCTAGATGAAAGACCTTTGCTGTAGAAATAACAATCAGTTTCTCTAAACTACCTTCATATGCAGCCATGAAGCTTCAGTCCAATATCATAGGTCTTCCACAGCAGCCTTCCTGGAAAGGACTGACTACTCAAAAAGTATTATGAGTAACGACACTTATCCCGTATACACAGGATAGGAAATAAGTGTCAGATCGCAGGAGGTCAGACCACTTTGATTTGAATGAAGAGCTTTACTTGGCTAACTCTGGGAGCTCTACAGACAATGAATGGAGTGGTGGTGTGTGTGCTTCACTGGCTGCTCCATTCAAAATAAACTCATCTTGGAGGGAGGGAGATGTAGGGAGTCCAATCTGACCCTTATCCCCCATCCTGGTGTATAAGTGTTGAAACTCGCAATACTTTGGGTGCTTCAACTCCACAGCAGAAAATCAGATGATTTGTTGCAGGTCTTCAGCTAGATTTTTAATGTGGCTTATGCCAATTGAGCATAAAAGTGTTGAAACTCCACAGTTGCAGATTGTGCTGTGGGATTACACCATTTCTGCCACAAAAAAAAGCTTAATCACATTAAATTGCAGATATGTTGCAGATTTTGACTTCACCATTAGTTAATAGGAAAGATCTGCAACAATTCACATGCTGCATCCCAGTTCAAGAACAAGCTATTGCAGAAGGGTAAAGGTTAAAGGGAATTATATCATCAATATCACCCGCACTAACCTGTTCTACAGGGATGACCCTGATAAAAAAAATCAAACTTTCTGATCTTCTGTATGTGGCTGCAGAATTCTGGCTATGGTAATGAGTCTGCTTGGTGCACAGGGGGACGTTCCCAAGGACACCCCCCATGGGCATGGTAAAGTCCAAAGTTCTGAAGATCTCTGCGTACTGTGGCCGTTAGGGATCGACCGATTATGGGTTTGGCTGATATTATCGGCCGATATTAAGGATTTTGGACGTTATCGCCAATTACCGGGAATGAGGGAGGCAATGGGGCAGCGGCGGTGGTTGGACTAAGGACCAGCAGGGGGAGAGAAGCGGGCGGTGGTGGTCTCTTGGCAGAGGATAGGTGGGGGGGGGGGGGGGGGGCAGCAGCAGTGGTCAGACTCAGGAGGACCCCAGGACAGACAGGGGGGAGAAAAGCGGGGTGGCGGCGGCGGTCTCTGGCACTGCAAAAGCCGCTGCAATTCATTGATTTAAAGCGCCCACTTTAAATCAATTATCTGCAGCGATGTCGCCGGGGGGGCTTTGGGTAGGGGGAGAAATAGCCGATAATTTATACCGGAATATCGGTATAAGTTATCGGCTATCGGCCTAAACTAATCGGCCCTGAAAAATCGATATCGGTCGATCCTTAGTGTCCGTAACTATTGCACATGCAGAGTTGAGTTTCACTCTGAGGCATAGCAGAGAAGGAGAAGGCGTTACAACCAAGAATCCAGCGCAGATCTTTAGAACAATGGACATCACTGTGCAAAGGGGGGCTTGGGATGTTCCACCCCATATACCAAGCAGACTTAATACCATATCCTGAAGATCGGGGATTACGGAAGAATGGAGCCACAGACAGAAGATCGGTAAGTATGATTTTCATCAGTGTCATCAGCACCATAACCCTGTACCAACATGTTACTACTGGTGATATTAATGAGAGTATCTTTAAAGCTACTTGACTGGATGTATTACCCCCCTTTGTCTCATTCTGCTTACTGCAGCATCCTCCCACTAAATAACTATTGGATACTAAAATACACATGCTCAATATTTTTTTTTTGTAAAAAACAGACCATTATTTAATAATATCAGCTAGTCTTATGCCATACAATGTTACACAAGAAGATGCTTATCTGCTTCACACACAATTTTTCATAATTTTCTCCCACAGTTTACAGGCGGCCTCCCAATATAGTGCAGCATATAAAGCAGAGGTGAAAGAGCTGAATGGGATGTATAATTTTCTATCATTTAAATTAGCATTTTCTGTAAAAAGCTGTAAAAATGCTGCCAGGACTGTTGGAGAAAGACTGCGAGGCCTGCTTTCCCCATCCACACATTGACCGACAGGCTCTCCATACTCCGGTGAAAACCTTTTTTTTTTTTTTTATTAAATCAACTGGTGCCAGAAAGTTAAACATATTTGTATTTTACTTCTATTAAAAAATCTTAATCCTTCCTGTACTTATTAGCTGCTGAATACTCCAGCAGAAATTCTTTTCTTTTTGAAAGACAGAGCTCTCTGCTGACATCTGGACAGTTCCTAAAAATGGACAGAGATGTCAGCAGAGAGCACTGTGCTCATGATGTCAGCAGAGAGCTCTGTGTTTCAAACGGAAAAGAATTTCCACTGTAGTATTCAGCAGCTAATAGGTACAGGAAGGATTAAGAATTTTTTATAGAAGTAATTTATAAATCTGTTTAACTTTCTGGCACCAGTTGATTTAAAAAAAAAAAAAAGTTTATCACCGGAGTACCCCTTTATTTCAAGTAAAGCGGTCATTTACCATGTATGGGTGTGAGAAGCAGGACCCACAGGCTTTATTCAACAGTCCTGCCTGCATTTGCACAACTTTATTATTTTACATAAAATGATTGACTTAAATAATAGAAAACTACATAACATACAGTGACAGATCTCATTTTTATATATATATTTGGCTTTACTTTGTGGATCAATAAAAAATAATGACTTTCCTCCTTGTTTGATTTTTCCTCATGTTCTATAGACTTCTGCATTGATATAAATAAAATGGGATTAAGATCTCTTCACACTGTTTCTCAGCCCCTAGACATCTTTTCCCCTATCCAAAGGATAGGGAACAAGATGTCTGATCTCCAGACCCGCACTCCAGTTATCCGCATGCACAGAGAAAACACCATGGTGGAATAAGAGCGACCACAGCCATCACACCCACTGCTTAACTCTCACATAGACACGGCCCGAAGCCTAGCCCAGCCAGCGTTGTAAACATAAATGGATGGAGATCGTGGGGAGTCCCAGCAGCTGCACCCCCTGTGATCAGACATGTTGATAGGGGATAAGATGTCTAGCGGCGGAGTACCCTTTTAATGCTATGCTGTTCTGCCGATCAAAAAGCAACAGAAACCTAACAATATGTTACACAAATGTGAACAGAGCCTGTTACTTATGAGAAGCAGCCACATGACTGGAAGTCCTTGAAAAGGAGACTGTCAATGCCAACATGACCCCAAAACAAAGCAAAATACAATTGGGCTCCAGTAGTGTGGCCACTACCATAACACATTAATGCAGCAATGAAAATGATTTTAAGGCTGCATTTGCAGAGCATTTTATCAGTACCATTACATTGGTAACACATGAGGACATCCTGCCAGAAAGGTATGCCGATATGTATCATGGCATACCAACAACAGGCCCATTAATAGACCAATAACAGTACTGGCCACTATCCAGAATGTCTAAAGTGCAGCAGACATGTCCCGCAAAAAAGGCATAAAGGGCTGCATATGTCAGTCGCTGACTATGCTTGGTCCATCACATTCAGTAAGCCAGTTGCCAGTACATTGTGGCATATAAGTCAGCTTTTTGACAGGATGCCATCATATATCTCCCACATACTAATAAAACAACAATGATAATAAGGATGCAGGTGCCAATAAATAGCAGTTAAATATAAAAATGTATTCCTTCATTAATACGTCTTTGCTGCCAAACTAATTTAGTTGTACTAAGGCCCCATGCTACAGGCCCTGAGTTGTGCAGAGCCGTACTGAACATCCGTATGCCTCTAATTTTATAAGGAATTAAGGAACCTGGCAGTATAGGGGAATACTGTTGCATGCTACTTTGAATGCTGTATTAGAGCAGGGTCACACAGGGCACATCCGCAGCGTATTTGACGCAGCTTGGAGCTAGTTCTGCAGTCACCCTGTGACTGCTGTCAGTGCATCCGCAGCATGAAAATGCTGCCAATGCGCCCTGTGTGACCCTGCTCCTATGGTGATAGTAGCCGCTAATAACTTTGTTTCCAGCTCTTTAATACAGTGCTGTACAGAATCACAATGACAACACAGAGTGCATACCAATTCTTAATATGGACCCACACAAAGACCTGTTGACGCACTGCATGTGATCAAAACCACACCTACATGCAGTGGCCAATGGCTGCACAATTTTGCCAGTAAAACAGCATTACTGGCAAAATAGTGCAGCTATTGGCCTCCCCATGAGGGCTTGGTTTTGTTCCCACAAGGCAGTCCTAGTCTGAGAACCTGGCCTAAGGCAATTGTGAAGACTAGCGCTTTCATTATCTACGCACATCTGGTTTTTTTTTGGGGGGGGGGCTAAAAGTCCCCACCTGTAGAAAGACTAAGTAGCGGATGCATTACAGTACCATTGTGGCTTAACCACTATTTTCCTCAATCATGGCTATAAGTCTTGTCAAAACCGTGACGGCACCAGAACACATCCTGAACAAACCAGACATTATGTGTAGTGTAGTATTATAAGCTTTCTCCATATTCTGTTTGCACATTAGTTGGCAGTCAAAAGTGACAAAAACAGAAGGCTCAAATGACTAAGAAAAGTGTTAATAAATGCGACACCAAAACCACATCCATTAAATATTTTATGGAGACTTCCAGGTTTTAAAAGTAAAGAAAACAAAAACTGCACTTGGCTTTCTGGAGCAGGGCTGCTTTGTTTCTTAAAATAATTCATGACAAACCAGCCCCTACAAAGAATGCGACCTGGAACTGGTTTTGTTATTGTATTGTCCACCTCTCTTTTGCAGATATGTATTGTATGTGTACAAATCACCTTTCTCTTCTGTGGAAATCCATTGCGGGCTTATAGACGGATGTAGAAAGAGTGGTAAAGAAGTGTCTGATAAGACAAGAGACAGATTATAATTAAGGGTGCTCTGATGACCAAAATATATCCTTCCTCAAATGAAAATGGAGTAATGGGATGGGTTCATCTCCTTAAATACCAACATTGTAGAACTGTACTGACACCAACCACTACCACAGACTCTAATACAAACCTTGACTTCCTTTTTACCTAGAGTAAGAAATAAATGCAGTTTTGTTTCTTAAAAATACTGAATATTTTCAGAAAATGATCCAAAATCTAACATGATGTTAACAATTTAACAATATATGGATGAAGGGCAAAACTATTGTCATCGTTGATTTGAAGTCCTCTCCACTTCCTCCAAAGGCTTTGGTATTTACAAGCAAGGGTTTTACCTTTGTGTTGGTGAAATCCAAAACTGACCATATTGAACAGCACTTGATGTGATGAGGTGCTACCTGCACATAGGCTCTGAAACTAGCAAACAAACTTTCACCAAGGCCATGATGACGTTAGCAAATGAAGGCGCCATTGTGCTTTATGGGAATGTGAAAGCCATAGGATTCCTTTAAAATTATGAGTTAGCAAACTAGGATATTCCACAGATATGCGATTAAATCCACAATATGGAAACATGATGTGAAAATTTCGCTCCAGGACAAGTAGAGAGGCCCAAACCACCAAAAAGAAAAAAAATGGATATGGTCTTAAGATGTCTCCAAATGTCTGTTTAAACCCTTTGAAACTGCCCAAAGGGCTGATCTTCACTTTAGTCCAGCCAAAAGAAATTTGACTGTGCAATTTTTTGTTGTGTTACTTTGTACAGACTATGTACATTCTACAAGGTTCCTTAGTGCTACACCGTTGTACTTTTTGTCCCTGCGATTTGAGGACGTGCAAACTCCACAAAGTCATCAATGAGAACTGGCCATGCTCCTGTAAAAAGGAATAACATGGCATTAGACAATTTTAACATATAATAATACAAGTACTAAAAAAAGGCAATAGAAAGTAAAAGATGTTCTCCAGGACCCTATAACATCGATGATCTATCTTTAGGATAGGGTACTATTGTTTGACTGACTGTATTGTTTGACTGACTGGGTTTGTCTTTCAGACGTCATTGATTAAAGGGTTTCTGACACTCCACTTCCTCTCCCTGGTTGTCACAGAACTATACAGTGATCCCTCAACTTACAATGGCCTCAACATACAATAGTTTCAACATGCAATAATCTTTTCTGGACAATTGTAACTTGAAACCAGACTCAACATACAATGTACGGACAGTCCAGATCTGTGAAACGTGTCACAACTGGAGGAATTGACCAATCAGAATGGGCATTTTACTGGTAAATCGCCTGTATTACTGAAGTGCATGCACTGACTGTTGTCTGGTAGTGCCCCCTACAGTACAGGGAAGAACTACAATTTCTGTACTACTCCTTACGTGTGCCAGGGTTAGCTACTCCTTTGGACACCAAGTAAGGGCGGCTCCATTTGGGACACTGGGTGTACTGTATATAGTGTGTACATAAACTATTGTTTCCCAACCAGGGTGCCTCCAGCTGTTGCAAAACTACAACTCCCAGCATGCCCGGACAGCCAACGGCTGTCTGGGCATGCTGGGAGTTGTAGTTTTGCAACAACTGGTGGCACCCTGGTTGGGAAACACTGACATAGACCGTGATTTACAGCTCCCAGCAGATCTTTCTTACTTTTATATGTAAGGACTTGCTTTATCTGTATTAGTTATCTACTTATTTATCTTTAATCCTCACTTTAATCCACATTTTGGTGGCTTCAGAACCAATTACCAGGTTTCCATAGAGTTATGGTCTCAACATACAATGGTCGTCCTAAAACCAATTAATATTGTAACTTGAGGGACCACTGTACTGTTATAAAACAGGAGGGGGCGGGTGCTTGTCCTGATCATCTCATGCTGAACCAAACGCAATGTCCAATAACTGCATGCTGTTACCGATGTTGCAGCCAGATTATGCTTCTACTGGACATCATTGTGGGTGTAGTTTGAGCCGCACATGATGACTGGGACAAGAACCTGTCCCCTCCTGTCTTAAAACAGTATACTTCCGAGATGACCAGGGAGCAGAAATGGTGCGTCGGGAACTGAAGAGGTAGGACCTTTTCTGCTTCACAGAGAACCCCTTTAAACATGGATGGCCTTTTCTAAAGTCCCCAAAAAACCCTTTAATATTTGTATGATCAGTAAATCATGGGCTATAAAACCTTGAGGTTTACATTACTACTCAGATCTTCACATAGCACAAAGTTTAAAAAGGTTTTCCACAATCTAAATGCATAACATATCCACAGGATGAGTAGTACTTGGTGGTGGTCTGACCACTGTGACCCCCACCAATCACCAGAGTGGGGGTCCACATTCAGACACTGGTCAGACACTTATCCTCTATTCTGCAGATAGGTAGTGATACGGAAATCCTATTGTATTGATGAGGTAACACTAGAATACAAAATAATTCTATACTTACCTTCCTCATCATAGTTAGACATATCATCTGCTATCATTGTGCTGAAATCTAGTAATAGGTTCCATGTGTCCTTAGGTATCGACCTTTTATGATGTTCCTTAGTACAAGAGGAAAGAGGTTTTCAAGTACAAGGCTTACAGAAACAAAATCTATTTGCAATAAAAAGTACCTTTATGTGGTTCACACCAGTATTCAAAGTGGACCTACACATGAATGAAGAAATCAGACAAATAGCACCCAAGTCAAACAACTCACAGACAAAGACTACACAGACATGTGATGGCTGAGATCTGCCAAACACAACACTTCCCCCATAATACAGGCCCTATCAAAATCTATGTACAAAAATGTATGGGTACCATCCAGTGTTGGGTTCCAGTACATTAAAGGGGTACTCCGGCCCTAAGACATCTTAACCCCTATCCAATGGATAGAGGATAACATGTCTGATTGCAGGGGTCCTGCCGCTGGGGACTTCCGCAATCTCTCATGCAGCACCCACCTGTGTGTACTCTACGCAGCGCTGGAGGCTCAGAGTCTGAAGTCTCATGATACTCTGGCGCCGTAGCCCCAGCACTGCGTGGAGTACACACAGGTGGGTGCTGCATGAGAGATTGCGGGGGTTCCCAGCAGCAGGACCCCTGCGATCAGACATCTTATCCCCTATGCTTTGGATAGGGGATAAGACGTCTTAGGGCCAGAGTACCCCTTTAAGCCCTATGTGATGCCACATGGTGCTTTAGTTCAACAACATATTATGGAGATATTGTCCATAATAGAAAAACATTTTTTTTTAAAAGAGAACCTGTCAGGTCCCCGGGGTCTCACACCCTGGCCCTAGGACCTGACAGATAATAACAGCATTCACACGTGGTCCTGCTCAATGCAACAGAGCAAAAAAAAAAAAAAAAAGCTTTAAAATGGGAACACTGTGACTGGTATCCAGTCACAGGGGGATCAGATGTGGTAGCTTCCAGTCACGCTCATGATACCACGCCTTCTGCTCAGACTGGCTTTACTGACACCTTGAGGCACGAAAGAGCACTACATTTAGACAGTCAATCAAGCTTGAGTTGCGGCATGGAAAACATGACGGAGTCATTGCATGACATTCCCTGTGACTGGATACCACAGTCAAAGTGCGCCCTGTTTAAAGTTCTTTTTTTCTCTATGTAGATAAGTAGCATAGAGCTAAGAACAACAGGTTCTCTTTAAGGGGGAATGTCACACATCATCCAGTTGTGCGCGCCACATTTTTTTTTCTCTGCAGAATATTGTAAGGGAGAGAAACCATATCCAATCAAAATGACCATAGACCTGCATTTTGTTTTGGGCACAGTTTTAAGTGAGAGTGCATTAACCCCTTCCCGCAAAATCAGGTACATGTACGTGGTGATTTGGGATGACTTCCCGCAAAACCACGTACATGTACCTGATGAATGAAAACGGTCACAGCGCCGTCGGGCACTGCGCCAGTTTGGCGATCCTGGCAGCAACACACTGCCTGGCAATTGGCGTCACCATCCAGGGACCAATCGCCCTGGTCCAGTCTGTGTGACAGCTGACCAATAGAAAGCTTTTTCAGCCCCGGGAACCCTGGCTCCTCCTGCTGGCTGTCTCCAACGCTTCAGTGTAAGGAGAGAAGCGATCGGAGAAGAAGCCTGTGCAGGAGAGCCAGAGAAATACATTAAATTGCCCCCAAACATGCCAAAAAAGCCCCCTTCAGTCCAGTGACAGTGAGGCAGGAAGGAGCAGAGAGAGATAATCCTGCCACCTGTCACTGATCATCATCATCCTGTCAGTCTCTGTTAACCCCTTCACTGCCAGATCACCCTCAGTGACACTATACATTAATCCCTTCACTGCCAGTGGCAGTGATTGTCAGTGGCCATCCTGTCAGTGGCCATCCTGTCATCCTGTAACCCCTTTGCTGCCAGATCACAACCAGTGACCTATCCATTAACCCCTTCACTGCCAGTCGCAATGACTGTCAGTTGTCATCCCGTTTAATTCCGTTGGTTTATAAAAAGAAAAATATAAAAATATAAAAAAATACTTTTAGTTAGCGTCTAGGGAAAGGTTGGAGTCACCCTTTTTAGGGCGAGTGCTCTATTAGGAGGGGTCAGTCTGTATAAAGTTTTTCAAGTTCTTATTATAAAAATCCTTTTTAAAATATAAAAAAATAATTAGCTAAAGGTGAAATTGGTGTTGCAGTTGTCACATACAAGCGTTCAGTGACATTTGACAGTTTTTACATTTCACCTGCTTCACAAATCTTTTTCTAGGGTGCCATCAGTAGGAAGTTGAGACACCTAGTGGTACCACCATCACTGCCCTGTACCTTATCACTGTCCACCTGTGTTTGACACCTACAAAAATGATTAAGCATGTCTACAGCGCAGAAGAGGCCTATGAGATGTCGTTTGCAGATTCTGGCTCTGACAGCAGAGAGGATCTGGAATATTTAGTATCCTCTTCATCAGAATCCTCATATGATGAATCCCCTGAAAGGTGCCCTGAGCCTAGTGCACAAGAGCAGCCAAGTTCAGCTGTCCCTACATGGATCCCCACTAATAATTTTATACCCCAGATCCCCGATTTTACAGCCACCCCAGGCATCCATGTAGACACAACAGGGTTTCGGGAAATTCATTTTTTTAAATAGTTTTTCTTCGACGACCTGATAAACCTCATGGTGGCCGAAACAAATTTGTATACGGAGCAATTGATTGCACGCAATCCTTGCAAATATTATGCTAAGCCCCACAAATGACCCCCAACTGATGCCACAGAAATGTGCTAGTTTGGTGTACTTGTACTAAATATGGGCATTTCCAGAAAAAAAAATGAAAAAAAAATAAAAAAAAAACACACTATAAAGGGCCTACTGGGATACAGACCTCCTATACCATACCGCTCTTTACCCCCTTGTTATGTCTAGGACTCTATTTGAAATTATTATTATTATAATGCAGGAATCTGAATAATGATGAATAACTACTCCAAAGTGACCCTGCCTTTTATAAGGATATTTAAAATTCAGCCTATAATTACCCATTACAATTCTAAATTTAGTCAAGTTTATACCGACAAACAACACATTTCAGTGGACCAATCTCTGGTTCATTTCAAGGGCAGGTTACGTTTCAGGCAGTACCTTCCAAATAAAAGGGCTAGGTACGGAATAAAGCTGTACAAACTTTGCGAAAGTGAAACAGGTTATACTTTTAAGTTTAGGGTTTATGAAGGAAAATATATATCCATTCAGCCCCCAGAGTGTCCCCCTTTCCTTAAAACAAGTTGGAGGATAGTATGGGATTTAATCCATCCTTACAGGACCACTGTTACCACGTATATATTGATAATTTTTACAACAGTGTCCCCCTTCTGAAGTCCCTTGCTGCCAGAACTATAGCTGAGTGTGGCACATCAGAAAAAAATCAAAAAGACCTACCGAAAACTTTTATTGCAACACCAGCGCCCAGAGGACAAAGTAGGGCTGTTTGTTCAGACACTCTGATGTTGCTCAAATACAAGGACAAACGAGATGTCCTTGTGTTGACAACACTCCATGGTGACCAGTCAACCCCAGTTCCAATCCGAGGAACCATAGAGCATAACAACAAGCCTGTGTGTAGCCAGGATTTTAATAAATATATGGGAGGGGTGGACCTTTCCGATCAGGTCCTGCAGCCCTACAGCACCTTAAGAAAATCTAAGGCATGGTATAAAAAGGCATCCGTGTACCTGATCTAAGTTGGGCTATATAATTCCTTTGTCCTTTATAGAAATGCTGGTCCCTTCTTAGAATTCCAGGAAGCAGTGATTAAATCACTCATATTTGGGGACCAAGAAGAAGAGGCCATCAGTTCTTCCCAAATGAGGTTCTCAAGAATTGTCCGTGGACAGAATTTCCCTGGCATATTACCTCCCACAGAAAAGAAAAGGAGACCCCAAAAACATTGTCACGTCTGCAATGCAAGAGGGACTCGAAAGGACACAACCCATATTTGTGAAACGTGCCATTCTAAACCAGGCCTCTGTATTGGTGAATGCTTTCGAGCTTACCATACAGCCACTGATTTGAAAAAAATAATGTAAAAAAATAATTGATTTCTCATACTCCGCTTTTTTCCCTATTTTACCATCTGACATTCCCTTCAAAGCCAAAAAAAATTCCCATTATATCCCTAGATAAATACTTTCATGAGTACAATAAAACAAGGAAAAATTCCCATTATATCCCTAGAAGAATACTTTAATGGGTGAAATGTTCTTCAAGGAGACACTCATGTTTTAGGATCTTTTCCTAAAAAAACATTTAGCTCATATATCCGTTCATATATTATCTCAAAAAGTGTACAATAGCAAATTTGATGCTGTTAAATCCTCTATTGTTTTGCACCCTGCCGTGTCCCGTGCGGGTTAATGCATGAAAACAACATGCAATTCAAGATTGTAAAAAATGTTAATAAAGTTTGAAGTCTTATAAAGTATCCAAAAATGTATATTTTTTTTTAAAGTGATGCTAAAATAAAGTAAACAAATGGAAATCTATATCTGATAAAAAAAAACGTGTAGTATAAAGAAACTTACGTGATATATAACAGTTGAAAGTAGCTAAAAACGTAATTTTTTTCTCGCAAATATTAAGTTTTATAAATCGGAGAAAATTATTATCACTTTTTTTTTTTTCCCACACATAAATGAAGTACAATATGTCATGAAAAAAAAAAAACCTCGGAACTGCGTTGATAAATAAAAGCTTTCCAAAGTTATTACCACATAGAGAGACACATGTCAGATTGGAATAAAAGGCCTTGGTCATTAAGGTCAAAACAGGCTGTTGAGCAAAGGGGTTAATGTGTAAGGGATGGGCAAAAGGAACATGCAATATACTTTATCAGGTAGTTAGTCTTACACTAAATAGCCAAAAAACTGTTCTAATTATTCTTTATTTCTCTAAATAAGGAAAAGACACACTTACCAATAAAAACTTGTTCCATAAGTCTAGGAATTTAAATCTTCCATTTAGAACTAAATTCCAATAGGCAATGGCCATTTCTAAGTCTGAAAAGTGATAACATTATTTTGAGTGCCAGATGTGGATGTAACAGACAGATGTTATTTCAGTTCAGCACAATCTACACATACCTAGACCTTTTTGCCCTGGATTTTTTGCAAAGTTGAATGTAAACTGATAAAAGTCCTTAAATCGCCCTGGATCTTTTAATTCTTGTTCCATTTTCGGTAGCTGTGCTTTTAACTTTTCTATACTGTCACACCTGCATTGAAAAACGCATTTCAGGTTTTTTATTACAACAACAACTACAAAAATCTCTATTTCTATAGTGGAAGCATAGTCCACAAAATGATATACCACAAATACACAAGGTATAAAAGGACAGTGGATCTTTCCCGTAAAAGCATAAGGATGTTTTCCATACCGAGGAAACTTGAAAACCACCAAATCTAAAGATAATAACAACCTTTGTCAGAAACCCCTTTGAAATATCCTGAAAACTTCTGATCTAGTCACAACTATGTACAGATATTGCACCTGTCAAACATTTCTGGAACGTGGGAAGGGATCACCATGCTTTGAACAGGTATGTGATCTGCCACCCCTCAGCTATCTAAACATGTCACTATTTCCTTTTTCACAAAGAGACCTAGGGTCATTTGAAGTTAGAGGGGTTCTCCGCTGCTCAACGTTTTTGGAACAGACTGTTCAGAACGCTGGTACCGGCGTCGGGAACTTGTGACATCATAGCCCTGCCCCTGACGTCACGCCCCACCCTCAATGCAAGTCTATGGAAGGGCTGTCACACCCCCTCCCATAGAATTGCATTGAGGGGGCGAGGTATGTCATGAGGGGCGGGGCTATGACGTCACAAGCTTCCGGCGCCGACTCCAGCGCTCTGAACAGTTTGTTCCAAACTCTAAGCAGCGGAGAACCCATTTAAGTCAAACTTGAAAGTAAAAGTTATGGCCTATCTATAGGATAGGTGATAATGAGATGACTGGTGGGGTGTATTTGCTGGGGTCACTATTGACCACAAGAACAGAGGTCTCTTTTACTCTTGGTTGAAAGATGCTAGGCTACCACTCTATTTTCTTTTTATGGGCCTCACAGAGATAGCCAAGCACTGTTTTAGTTGGAAATCTCAAAGTGCATGGAGTGGTGGTCAAGTATGCATACTACTGCTCCACTTCCTCAGGGAACAAGGGACTTCTGTACTTGTATCAGTGGGGGTCTCAGCCTTCAGACCCCTCCACCTATCACCTAGTTATCACCTATAATCGGGGGGGGGGGGGGGGGGACACACAGCACTAGCTCATTCTCAGCTATCTTAAATGGTTAACGCTAAAGTGTTTGGTTATTTCCTTAGTATTTAAGTGCAAACAAGGTAACTAGAACATCTTTCATGAAGGATTAATAGCACGCCCACTACTTACCCTAATTCAATCATGCCATCCATGAACTCCTGCTTTGAAAACTCGCATTGTGTGGCTGCTCTGAACTTCCACGCAATAATTAATACACTGACACTGGCGGGATCAAGTGCCAAATCATCGCAGAACTGCTGGATGCCATCTATTCCAATTTTATTTTCATCCTGAGGGTCTGCACAGCAAAAGGGAAGAATGTCTCATGGGAATGTATTCTCAAACATAGCCAGTGGTGTGCAAACAGGTACATTTGGATGTAACACCTTGTAAAATGATGTTTCCATGAAAAAAGCACAAAAAACTAGCAAACTTCTAATGAGATTTAACAAAAACAAAAAACACAAGATATGTGCCATGGGTTATATAGGGATCGACCGATATCGGTTTTTTAGGGCCGATACCGATAATCGGTGCAGGTTAGGGCCGATAGCCGATAACTTATACCGATATTCTGGTATAAGTTATCGGCTATTTAACCCCCTGCGACACCGCTGCAGATCATTGATTTAAAGCGGGCGCTTTAAATCAATGATCTGCAGTGGCTTTTGCGGGGCCATAGACCGCCGCCGCCACCCGCTTCTCTCCCCTACCTGTCAGGGTGGTCCGGGCCATCCATCCATCGTTCATGTAGTGTCCGGGGGCGTTCCGGGTGGAGGGTGGTCCGGTCCGGGCTGTCCTTCTTCTCCGGCGGTCATCTTCTCCACTCCGGGCAGGCTCCGGCCTAGTACGCTGCATAGACGCCGCTGCGCAGCGACGCACCTGACGTCACGGCGTAGTGGCGTCTATGCAGCGTACTAGGCCGGAGCCTGCCCGGAGTGGAGAAGATGATCCCCGGAGAAGGACAGCCCGGCCCGGACCACCCGGAACGCCCCCGGACACTACAGGAAGGAAGGATGGATGGCCCGGACCACCCCCATTACGGGTAAGTTACATTTTTTTATTGACTCGGAGGGTGGGGGAGGGGCCCGACCGATATAGCGGTATGGGCAAAAATCCATACCGGTATACCGCCTAGCATCACGGTGGGGGGTGCGACGCGGTGCGGTGGGTCGGGGGTGCGGTGTGTCGAGGGGGTGGCGGTCGCGGTGCGGTGGGGGCGGTGCGGGGGGCGGTGCATTATCGGCAAGATAATTGCCGATACCGATAATGCCCAAAATCGTGATTATCGGCCGATAATATCGGCCATACGGATAATCGGTCGATCCCTATTAAAAATACAGTGTTGGTCTGATTACATTTCTGTTTTAGGGTATGTCCCAACATACTATATATTCTGCAAATGTTGTATATTCTGAAAATCTGCAACATACATAGTACATGTGAACATACCCTTAAACTTGATTTGTCTTCACTGCATTTGAGCTTGGCTGCACAAGGACTGATGATCCACCCATTTCTACTTACACAATTATCTCGGAGTCTTTATTAAAGCCCTTCCATGACCTTTCACAAAGTGATGTCACAGTTTAGCAGCTTATTGTTGCCGAGGTATAAGGGCCCATTCTGTGAACAGCGGGCGCCGCGGAAATCAATTGCCACTAGGGCCACATGGACATGCACAATCCCCATGGAATTTTGCCAAAAGAACGAACGAGTTTATTCTTTCGGAGGAGTCCATAATTTGAATTTTTGCTGCGAAAATTCTGCAGTGTGCATGGGGCAGCAGAATCCCATTGAAAACAATGGGATGCTGCTGCACCGGTATTTCCGAGTTGTGAAATTCCATAGTGTGTCCCTAACAGTCAGAAGCAAATACTACACACACACTAGCCCAACTATCGCTTCTTGAACGGAGTGGTGGTGTCTAACTTAGGCAACAAGCTGTCAAAAAAGGGATGAAAGGAGAAGGAGGCACATCTGCTAACCTGACATGCCCTAGCTCCATTAGTTGAAATCAGAATACATAAAAAAACTATGGGGGGAGGGGACCATTTCATACACCATCGCAGTGTGGCTGAATTGTGGTGCAAGCTCCAGTTTTAAGCAAATTATTTTCACATAGTGCAAATTTTTTTTACATTTTTTGCTACTATGGCTATGTTCCCATTCAAAAAAGTTTGCCAATGTATACCTCAGCATATTCCTGACGGGCCAATTAACTTAAATTGTTAATTTTCCAAATGTATACATTAATTGTGCATCCAACAAAACTTGTCTCCCAACATTCTTGTATAGCTAACCATCTGGTGCATGGTATAAACAAGTCAGTGAGCCATTTCTCAACTTCATTAAAGTAGTAAATCTGTTTTACTCCCCTTTCCTAAACCCTAGAGAAACCTTTACAAGTGTTTTTTCTCTTAGGACATTTATGACATATCCACATCATATCCCATAGACTTGCATTGAGGGGGAGGGGTGTGACGTCACAAGGGGGTGGAGTCGTGAAGTCAAGATACTCCGTCCCCGTGGTCGGGTGGCATAACACTGAGAGCCTCCAGCGCTTCCTGTAGTGCTTAGAGGTGGATGCTGCATGCTAGATTGCAGGGGTCCCCTGCCATCAGACATCCTTTGGATAGAGGATAAGATGTCTAGGGGCCGGAGTAGCCCTTTAAGTCCTGCTACATAAACTGACATGCTTCAGATTTAAAATCCACCACTGCAGATTTTTTCAAGCGGCATGTGAAGAAGGTTTATACAAATACCACCAACTTTGCTGCTACTGAAATACACTGCACAGAATCTGCACCATATCTGCCCTAAGGCCATGTTCACATGGCGGAATTTCACTGGAAATATTCAGCTCGGAAATTGTTTTCAAAGGGATTCTGCTGCATCGTGCACATGGCAGAATTTCTTTGGCAGATGTTCATGAATATGTTCATTCTTTCGGTGGAATCTGCTCAGAAAAGCACTGCCATCTCTAGCTCCAATATTTTCCACCATGTTAACATATACTAAAGCAGAACTCAAGTCACATGATTCTACTCGGGGGCTTTATTTCTCCATTACAATCCTGTTCCAGTCCCACTGGTCACCCACAGCATTTTAGGTCTTTCTGTATGACACTCACTGTGAGTCTTAGAGATGTATACAGAAATTGACTACTGGTCCACATAGCATTTGCTGTGGGATTTGGACAGTCACATGGGCAAATAGAACAGGACTGTATTGGGGAAATAAATAAATAATATTTACCAGGGTGCTGCTTTCTGGTGTGAATACAGCCCATCCAAGTGATAATGTTCTGGGGACACTGTCCTCTGCAGTACTTACCCTTGTATCTATTATAAAGCTGCTCTAATTTCTTTCTGTCCAATGCTCCTTTTACACTCTCTCGGATATAGAGTTCAGGGTTCTGAAAAAAGTTGTCTGTGGCGACATCTAACTTCCACTCATTCTGTGACAGGCAACTAACTGCAGTCTTTTCACTGGATTGTGTGAAGATCATAAACTGACGAACTTTATCTTTCTGCGAGGATTTCAACTTGTTCTGTGGAGGAAGAGACATTGAGAAATAAATAAGTGGTAGCATAGAATGCAGACGCACTTTTTCTTCCCCAAAACTGGGGGGGAAAAGTCGGTGCGTCTTATACGGCGAATACACCCCTATCGCGGCGGTCCCTGCGGCCATCAACGGCCGGGACCCGCGGCTAATACAGGACATCACCGATCCCGGTGATGCCCTGTTATTAACCCTTTAGACGCGGCGATCAAAGCCGACCGCCGCATCTGAAGGGAAAGTGACACTAACCTGGCTGTTCAGTCGGGCTGTTCGGGACCGCCGGGATTTCATGGCTGCGGTCCCGAACAGCCCGACTGAATAGCCGGGTTAGTGCTTACAGGACACCGGGAGGGACCTTACTTGCCTCCTCGGTGTCTTCTCCGTTCAGGGATCCCCTGTATGGCCGGCGTTCTCCTTCCTCGTCATCACGTCGTCACGTACGTGCGTCGGCGTGCGTAACAACGTGATGGCGGCGACGGAGAGCGAGGATACGCGGCCGGCAGCAGAGACGTTCCGGAGCGACGGGGACACGGCGACAGTGATGGAGCGACATCCAGGGCAGCGGTGACGGGTTCGGAGCGGCGAGAACACGTGAGTATTACCTCCTATGCAGTGGTCTTCAATCTGCGGACCTCCAGATGTTGCAAAACTACAACTCCCAGCATGCCCGGACAGCCAACGGCTGTCCGGGCATGCTGGGAGTTGTAGTTTTGCAACATCTGGAGGTCCGCAGGTTGAAGACTAGAGATGAGTGAACTTACAGTAAATTTGATTTGTCACGAACTTCTCGGCTCGGCAGTTGATGACTTTTCCTGCGTAAATTAGTTCAGCCTTCAGGTGCTCCGGTGGGCTGGAAAAGGTGGATACAGTCCTAGGAAAGAGTCTCCTAGGACTGTATCCACCTTTTCCAGCCCACCGGAGCACCGGAAAGCTGAACTAATTTATGCAGGAAAAGTCATCAACTGCCGAGCCGAGAAGTTTGTGACGAATCGAATTTACTGTAAGTTCGCTCATCTCTAATGAAGACCATTTTTGGGTTCAAAATCTTTATTTTTTTAGATTTTGCACCTATAAATTGGGTGCGTCTTATAGGGCGAAAAATACGGTATATTCTTCAATTTCCTCTGTGTATTCTCTATTGCGATGGCTTAGCCCCGTTAAGTTGAACTACACAATATCCAGGCTACCAGATATGCTTTCTGCAATGAATAGGCTTCAATATGGCCCCTTTTACACTGGTCAACTTGTAGCTCCTTAGGGTCACACATGCCATATTTTGCTGCATATTTTCTGAAGCTGATTTTGCTACCCATTAAATTCAATGGGTAGGAAAATATGCAGCAACAAATACGCAGCAGAATATGTCACATGTGACCCTACCCTTAGACTTACACAAGTCTGATTAAGGCCACAAGGACCTTCTTTAGGCTAGGATTCCACTTGTTTTTTTTTTTCCTGCGTTTTTATTTCTTTTTTGACAGAAAAAAAAAACGCCAGAAAAAACACCAGTGCAATTTCCTGCATCTGTCGTTTTTGCATTTGAGTAGAAATTGCATTTTTGGCCCCTTTGGCGTTTTTTTTCAAAATTTGTTGGGTACCAAAAAAAAACTGTTCTATGATGGGAGTAGTAGTACCTGTACTAATAGACATATCGCCCGATGCGATCGTCCATAATATAGCAGAGATGCGGAGCGGCTCTATACAGCATTCGTATCTCTGCTCTGTGCTAGTGTACCAGTGATGTGAATAGAACATCACTCAGTCATATTTTCCGCCCAGAGTGGGGATTGGCCAGATGGTTGCAGCCAATCACAGCTCTCAGAGGGAAATATGAATGAGTGATGTTCTACCGAGCAGAGATGCGTAGTGTAGGAGAAAGCCACTCCGCATCTCTGCAATAGATAGGACGATCGCATCGGGTGTCAGGAGTGACACCCACTGTGACCTGTCCTTAACTGCAGGTACTACAACTCCCAAAATGGAGCACACTCTGCACCATGTTGGGAGCTGTAGTACCTGCATTAATAAACAGATCGCAGCGAGTGTAACTTCTGACACCTGTAGGTATTACTGCTCCCAGCATTGAGCAGAGTGTGCTCCATGTTGGGAGCTGTAGTACCTGCAGTTAAGGAAAGATCACAGCGGATTTCACTCCTGACACCCACTGCGATCCTCCTGTATAATGTATAGATGCGGCCGGCCGCACTTCTATGGTCCCCTGCACAGACTTCTATGTGAGAAAAACGCCACAATTTCAGGGGGGAAAACACCATAGGCTCAACATGCTGCGATTTTGCAAAACTGCCAAGGAGCTGAAAAAGAGTGAAAAAAAACACAACAGGATAAAAAAAAAAGTGGAAAAATAATTTAGAGTTTTTTCATTGATTTACAGCCAACATCTGGCCGCAGCGTTTTTGGATGAAAAAACGCCATGCGGCAGAATTGGTGTTCCCCCCCCAAAAAAAACAAAAAAAACAAGTGGAATTCCAGCCTTAAGACTCTGTTGGGTGAATGCCAGCCTAAAGATACATTAGATATTTGTGCCATGAGCTTTTACAGAGCATAAAGCAAATGGACAGCCTTAGGCTGCTTTCACACTATGAAAAGTACCATTATAAAATAGTGGGCGATCGCAGGGTTAAACCGACATTAGAAAATCCCTAACATACGTTAGAAAATGTCATTATAGTCTATGGGATTTTTCTAATAACCGTTTTAACCCGTTATTGCCCGTTATTCATAACAGATGTTATTTTATGACGGGAGATAGTAATGGGAGAAATAACGCATGCACCATTTCTTCCGTTCAATCGCCCGTCACAAAATAACGCCCGTTATTCATAACGGGTTAAAAACGGCTATTAGAAAAATCCCATAGACTATAATAGGATTTTCTAACGTATGTTAGGGATTTTCTAATGGCGGTTTAACCCCGCGACCGCCCGCTATTTTATAACGGGTACTTTTCATAGTGTGAAAGCAGCCTTAGTCATGACCCCAGGTCCAACAGATCCCAGACTAATGGGTTAACCACGTTCTCATAGTTTTGACAGGACTAAGGACTTCAGCAGAGAAGCTACAAACATTTACCAAAACAAGATGTGCTCTAGACTTCTCATTTGCTTTCTGTTTCAGTTTGGAAATGTTTTTAAATCAACTGGTGCCAGAAAATTAATTTGTAAATTACTACTTTTTAAATATCTTAATCCTTCCAGTACTTATGAGCTGCTGCATACTACACAGGAAGGGCTCTTTCACACTGCCGCTGAGTACAGTTAGCGGTAGTTTCGTTGTAAAATGACCCGGAGTTTAGCGGGAGAAAAATTACTGCATGTCCGGTATTTTTCTCCCGCTACGTCCTCCAAAATAATGAACACTCGATGGACCCTGTGCAAATTCAACGGGATCCGTCGGGACCCATTGGTGCCTGTTGTGCTCCAATCCGGTCGGGGTCCGTTAAGCACAAAAAAATAAATAAATAAAAAAACCTTGACGGGACAGAACATAGCGGTAGTGTGAACCTAAGTTGTGTAGTTCTTTTCAGTCTGACCACAGTGCTCTCTGGTACCACCTCTGTCCATGTCAGGAACTGTCCAGAGTTGGATCAAATCCCCATAGCAAACCTTTCCTGCTCTAAACAATTCCTGACACGGACAGAGGTGGCAGCAGAGAGCACTGTGGAAAGACTGGAAAGAACTACACAACGTTCCCTGAAGCATACAGCAGCTGATAAGTACTGGAAGGATTGAGATTTTTGAATAGAAGTCATTTACAAATCTGTAAAACTTCCTGGCACCAGTGATTTGATTTTTTTCCTCCAGAGTACCCCTTTAATAAGCCTGCCACTCACACCTATCCATACATAGAGATTTAGATATATATATATATATACACTTCATCATGGGCCATATACAGAGGTGTGAATGAGGCTGATGTTGCACACTATTGACCCCTCCACCCTTTCTGCACAATAACACATAGGTTACTTTATAATATCTATTACATATATGTGATGTCATGAACCCTTTTATTTAGAGCTGTTCACTGATATCCACACAATCCGAACCTGTCAAACAGGGTTTGACATATTAAACTTGGACAGGGAGCTGTTTAATAGCTGTACATTTCCAGCATACCGGAATACAGCTGCTTGGGAATAACAGTTACTGTGTAGTATAGATCGCTTATAAGCCATTTTAATAGGTTACATATTGACTGGACCTGGGTCTTAGCTGAGGAGTGTGAGCACATGGGGGGGGGGGGGGGGGGGTAAAAAGGCCCCCGTACACATTAGATACACCCTGGGGGAGATTTAGCAAAACCTGTGTAGAGAAAAAGTTGACCAGTTGTCCATAAAAACCAATCAGATCACTTCTTTCATTTCTCAAAAATAAAAGAAGCAATCCGATTGGTTGTTATGGGCAACTGGTCAACTTTCCCTCAGCTCTGCACGGGTTTTGGCTAAATCTCCCACATTATACCCGATGATGGTCGAAATAATGCAGACGGCAAAAACACCTGAAGCACGTATTCAAAGGCAAACATTAACTCTTCTAAAAGTTCACTGTGATACTAATCTGATGAAGGGGGAGACTCCCCCGAAACACGTAATCCTTCTGTTTTATTGTTTTTTATGCTATTCTAAATAAAGTGTCCAGTGTTTTGTACTACCTACATCTCTGGCTACGGTTTGTTATCTCCACCATTGGAACCAGCAGCGCCATCCCAAGGTTTTTTTGCTGTGCTACTTTTGGTCTTCTCCCAGGAAACGGTTCTACCTCTCCTGCAACCTGAGGCTTAGCAGCGGTTCCTGCTTTCTTCTCTAACCCCAATCGTGGGTTGATATGCAAGTTTTTACTTGCCGCAAGGTGAGCAGCCACTACCTATGGGCCTTATAGGCCCCGCTACACCTTTATCTCTGTCTTTTATTATCCCTACGGTATCACCCGAGGCGCCCCCTCTGGTCTCCGTTTTCTTTCCTTCACTTACACTTAAAAGTTCACTGTGGGCATACAGACTAATCAGGTCTATTCCAATGGTAATGTCCTGTGTATTTCTAGTTTTCCATTTAGTCAACATAAAGCAGCACTGTTTTGTCCATTGAAATGATAGATACCATACAAAAAAAAAACAGACAGACCCCACTGGAGTCAATGGCGTCCGTTAGGCGCTGTTGGTGCCGGGCGCACAGCGGATCCGCCAGTTGAGGGTTTTTTCATACTTCTCCATGGATAAAGCAGCACAGGTGTATGCCTAGCCTTACTCGGACATCACTAACGTATAATGGGTTCCACTATGGCGTCTGATGTTTTGGCATGAACAGCATGCTGCGCTATTCTTTCTGTCGAAACATAAGACACTATGGCGGAACCCATTATACGTCCGCGGGGGTCCACTGGGCACAATTGCTAACTAGTGTGGCTATCTGGTACCAAATATGGCGGGGCGACTGAGGCTCTGTGAATGGGGTACATCTGTTCACCTTTCCTTTGGTATACATACCAATGTATCCCAACCAGGGTGCCTCCAGCTGTTGCAAAACTACAACTCCAAGCATGCCCGTGGAGGCACTCTGTTTGGGAAGCACTGACATACAGGCCAAAGATAAGGTGAGAGCCTAAGTCTGGGGCATGCCAACCTGTAATGGCAGGATATATTGTTGGTAAAGTTTGGGAGAATTTCCTGGCATATAACACTGTGTTGCCTATAGTGCCCATGTTTGTCCTCTATGTATGGAGAGAGGTTCATAGAGATTTGTGTAACACAATACTGCCACACACGGGGGCCACTGGGTGACAACTGCACCACTCACCCATGGGTGTCATCACATCAGCCCCTCTACACCAGCAGGGATGACAGGACAGCTGGGGGCACCTGTGTGCTGAGGACTGCAAGTCACCCAGCTTTCCCAGGAGCAGTCACTACTCTAGTGACAGGAGACTTCAGCCACACCGGCCATGCTGTGTCCTACAGGGCAGAGGTGGCAGTGCCCGGGCACACAGCGCTCTCAGGTCACACAGACCATAGACTAGGCCCTGCCACCTGCACTCCAGTATCCCCGGCTCGGAGCCCTCCTCCCGCCCAGCAGCGGTGCCATGCCGCCCCCCCACTACAGGCCTGGCCGGGCCCAGTATACCACACCGGCGACGCTAGGCCCGGCGCTCTCACTCACCATGTTGGTGCTCGGCCTCCCGGTGAGTGTGAGTGGTGCTCTCCGCTCTCACGGGCTCTCGGCGATCTCGCTCATGCGCAATGATGCTGCGGCCTGCGGCACGTACGAAGAGATGAGGCCGGCACGGCAGGCACTCTGCGCCGGGGACACACAGCCGGGGAGGCCGCTGGGAGACAGCTGCGACACAGGGGGCGGAGAGACAGAAAGTGCCGGGCTCGGGGCAGTGCCAGTCTGGTGCCCGTGGTCACACACAGTGTTATTATAGGTCAGCCTCCTCCTGAAGGTTCCCACATGTCTAGAGGACTGCGGCACACGGGAAAGGATGTCCCACTTCACATTCACAACACAGGTGACAGGGGGTAAAGGTATCCTGCTAATACCCACCGCGGGAAATAGGAAGTCTACTAGTGCCCACCACGGGTAATAGAAAGCCTACTAGTGCCCACCACGGGAAATAGGAAATCTACTAGTGCCCACTATGGGAAATAGAAAGTCTACTAGTGTGCCCACTATGGGAAATAGAAAGCCTACTAGTGCCCACCACGGGGAATAGGAAGTCTACTAGTGCCCACTATGGGAAATAGAAAGTCTACTAGTGCCCACCACGGGAAATAGAAAGTCTACTAGTGCCCACCACGGAAATAAAAAGTCTACTAGTGCCCACTATGGGAAATAGAAAGCCTACTAGTGCCCACCACGGGAAATAGGAAGCCTGCTAGTGCCCACCACGGGAAATAGGAAGCCTACTAGTGCCCACCACGGGAAATAGGAAGTCTACTAGTGCCCACCACGGGAAATAGTAAGTCTACTAGTGCCCACTATGGGAAATAGAAAGTCTACTAGTGCCCACTATGGGAAATAGAAAGTCTACTAGTGCCCACTATGGGAAATAGAAAGTCTACTAGTGCCAACTATGGGAAATAGAAAGTCTACTAGTGCCCACTATGGGAAATAGGAAGTCTACTAGTGCCCACTATGGGAAATAGGAAGCCTACTAGTGCCCACTATGGGAAATAGAAAGCCTACTAGTGCCCACCACGGGAAATAGGAAGTCTACTAGTGCCCACTATGGGAAATAGGAAGTCTACTAAAGCCCACTATGGGAAATAGAAAGCCTACTAGTGCCCACCACGGGAAATAGAAAGCCTACTAGTGCCCACTATGGGAAATAGAAAGCCTACTAGTGCCCACTACGGGTAATAGGAAGTCTACTAGTGCCCACTATGGGAAATAGAAAGCCTACTAGTGCCCACCACGGGAAATAGAAAGCCTACTAGTGCCCACTATGGGAAATAGAAAGCCTACTAGTGCCCACTATGGGAAATAGAAAGCCTACTAGTGCCCACCACAGGAAATAGAAAGCCTACTAGTGCCCACTATGGGAAATAGAAAGCCTACTAGTGCCCACCACGGGAAATAGAAAGCCTACTAGTGCCCACCACGGGAAATAGAAAGTCTACTAGTGCCCACCACGGGGAATAGGAAGTCTACTAGTGTGCCCACCACGGGAAATAGGAAGTCTACTAGTGCCCACCACGGGTAATAGGAAGTCTACTAGTGCCCACTATGGGTAATAGGAAGTCTACTAGTGCCCACCACGGGAAATAGAAAGCCTACTAGTGCCCACTATGGGAAATAGAAAGCCTACTAGTGCCCACCACAGGAAATAGAAAGCCTACTAGTGCCCACCACGGGGAATAGGAAGTCTACTAGTGCCCACTATGAGAAATAGAAAGCCTACTAGTGCCCACCACGGGAAATAGAAAGTCTACTAGTGCCCACCACGGGAAATAGAAAGTCTACTAGTGCCCACCACGGGAAATAGAAAGCCTACTAGTGCCCACTATGGGAAATAGAAAGCCTACTAGTGTGCCCACCACGGGAAATAGAAAGCCTACTAGTGCCCACCACGGGAAATAGAAAGCCTACTAGTGCCCACTATGGGAAATAGAAAGCCTACTAGTGCCCACTATGGGAAATAGAAAGCCTACTAGTGCCCACCACAGGAAATAGAAAGCCTACTAGTGCCCACTATGGGAAATAGAAAGCCTACTAGTGCCCACCACGGGAAATAGAAAGCCTACTAGTGCCCACCACGGGAAATAGGAAGTCTACTAGTGCCCACCACAGGAAATAGAAAGCCTACTAGTGCCCACCACGGGAAATAGAAAGCCTACTAGTGTGCCCACTATGGGAAATAGAAAGCCTGCTAGTGCCCACCACAGGAATAAGAAAGCCTACTAGTGCCCACCACAGGAAATAGAAAGCCTACTAGTGCCCACCACAGGAAATAGAAAGCCTACTAGTGCCCACCACAGGAAATAGAAAGCCTACTAGTGCCCACCACAGGGAATAGAAAGTCTACTAGTGCCCACTATGGGAAATAGAAAGCCTACTAGTGCCCACTATGGGAAATAGAAAGCCTACTAGTGCCCACCACGGGAAATAGAAAGCCTACTAGTGCCCACCACGGGAAATAGAAAGTCTACTAGTGCCCACTATGGGAAATAGAAAGCCTACTCGTGCCCACTGTGGGAAAAAGAAAGCCTACTAGTGCCCACCACGGGAAATAGAAAGCCTACTAGTGCCCACCACGGGAAATAGAAAGCCTACTAGTGCCCACTATGGGAAATAGAAAGCCTACTAGTGCCCACTATGGGAAATAGAAAGCCTACTAGTGCCCACTATGGGAAATAGAAAGCCTACTAGTGCCCACTACGGGTAATAGGAAGTCTACTAGTGCCCACTATGGGAAATAGAAAGCCTACTAGTGCCCACTATGGGAAATAGAAAGCCTACTAGTGCCCACCACGGGTAATAGGAAGTCTACTAGTGCCCACCACGGGTAATAGGAAGTCTACTAGTGCCCACCACGGGAAATAGAAAGCCTACTAGTGCCCACCACGGGGAATAGGAAGTCTACTAGTGTGCCCACCACGGGAAATAGGAAGTCTACTAGTGCCCACCACGGGTAATAGGAAGTCTACTAGTGCCCACTATGGGTAATAGGAAGTCTACTAGTGCCCACCACGGGAAATAGAAAGCCTACTAGTGCCCACTATGGGAAATAGAAAGCCTACTAGTGCCCACCACAGGAAATAGAAAGCCTACTAGTGCCCACCATGGGGAATAGAAAGTCTACTAGTGCCCACTATGGGAAATAGAAAGCCTACTAGTGCCCACCACGGGTAATAGGAAGTCTACTAGTGCCCACCACGGGGAATAGGAAGTCTACTAGTGCCCACTATGGGAAATAGAAAGCCTACTAGTGCCCACCACGGGAAATAGAAAGTCTACTAGTGCCCACCACGGGAAATAGAAAGTCTACTAGTGCCCACCACGGGAAATAGAAAGCCTACTAGTGCCCACTATGGGAAATAGAAAGCCTACTAGTGTGCCCACCACGGGAAATAGAAAGCCTACTAGTGCCCACTATGGGAAATAGAAAGCCTACTAGTGCCCACTATGGGAAATAGAAAGCCTACTAGTGCCCACCACAGGAAATAGAAAGCCTACTAGTGCCCACCACGGGTAATAGGAAGTCTACTAGTGCCCACCACGGGGAATAGGAAGTCTACTAGTGCCCACCACGGGAAATAGAAAGCCTACTAGTGCCCACCACGGGAAATAGAAAGCCTACTTGTGCCCACCATGGGAAATAGAAAGTCTACTAGTGCCCACCACGGGGAATAGGAAGTCTACTAGTGTGCCCACCACGGGAAATAGGAAGTCTACTAGTGCCCACCACGGGTAATAGGAAGTCTACTAGTGCCCACCACGGGTAATAGGAAGTCTACTAGTGCTCACTATGGGTAATAGGAAGTCTACTAGTGCCCACCACGGGAAATAGAAAGCCTACTAATGCCCACTATGGGAAATAGAAAGCCTACTAGTGCCCACCACAGGAAATAGAAAGCCTACTAGTGCCCACCATGGGGAATAGAAAGTCTACTAGTGCCCACTATGGGAAATAGAAAGCCTACTAGTGCCCACCACGGGTAATAGGAAGTCTACTAGTGCCCACCACGGGGAATAGGAAGTCTACTAGTGCCCACCACGGGTAATAGGAAGTCTACTAGTGCTCACTATGGGTAATAGGAAGTCTACTAGTGCCCACCACGGGAAATAGAAAGCCTACTAATGCCCACTATGGGAAATAGAAAGCCTACTAGTGCCCACCACAGGAAATAGAAAGCCTACTAGTGCCTACCATGGGGAATAGAAAGTCTACTAGTGCCCACTATGGGAAATAGAAAGCCTACTAGTGCCCACCACGGGTAATAGGAAGTCTACTAGTGCCCACCACGGGGAATAGGAAGTCTACTAGTGCCCACTATGGGAAATAGAAAGCCTACTAGTGCCCACCACGGGAAATAGAAAGTCTACTAGTGCCCACCACGGGAAATAGAAAGTCTACTAGTGCCCACCACGGGAAATAGAAAGCCTACTAGTGCCCACTATGGGAAATAGAAAGCCTACTAGTGTGCCCACCACGGGAAATAGAAAGCCTACTAGTGCCCACCACGGGAAATAGAAAGCCTACTAGTGCCCACCACGGGAAATAGGAAGTCTACTAGTGCCCACCACAGGAAATAGAAAGCCTACTAGTGCCCACCACGGGAAATAGAAAGCCTACTAGTGTGCCCACTATGGGAAATAGAAAGCCTGCTAGTGCCCACCACGGGTAATAGGAAGTCTACTAGTGCCCACCACGGGGAATAGGAAGTCTACTAGTGCCCACTATGGGAAATAGAAAGCCTACTAGTGCCCACCACGGGAAATAGAAAGTCTACTAGTGCCCACCACGGGAAATAGAAAGTCTACTAGTGCCCACCACGGGAAATAGAAAGCCTACTAGTGCCCACTATGGGAAATAGAAAGCCTACTAGTGTGCCCACCACGGGAAATAGAAAGCCTACTAGTGCCCACTATGGGAAATAGAAAGCCTACTAGTGCCCACTATGGGAAATAGAAAGCCTACTAGTGCCCACCACAGGAAATAGAAAGCCTACTAGTGCCCACTATGGGAAATAGAAAGCCTACTAGTGCCCACTATGGGAAATAGAAAGCCTACTAGTGCCCACCACGGGAAATAGAAAGCCTACTAGTGCCCACCACGGGAAATAGGAAGTCTACTAGTGCCCACCACAGGAAATAGAAAGCCTACTAGTGCCCACCACGGGAAATAGAAAGCCTACTAGTGTGCCCACTATGGGAAATAGAAAGCCTGCTAGTGTCCACCACAGGAAATAGAAAGCCTACTAGTGCCCACCACAGGAAATAGAAAGCCTACTAGTGCCCACCACAGGAAATAGAAAGCCTACTAGTGCCCACCACAGGAAATAGAAAGCCTACTAGTGCCCACCACGGGGAATAGAAAGTCTACTAGTGCCCACCATGGGAAATAGAAAGCCTACTAGTGCCCACTATGGGAAATAGAAAGCCTACTAGTGCCCACCACGGGAAATAGAAAGCCTACTAGTGCCCACCACGGGAAATAGAAAGCCTACTAGTGCCCACTATGGGAAATAGAAAGCCTACTAGTGCCCACTATGGGAAAAAGAAAGCCTACTAGTGCCCACCACGGGAAATAGAAAGCCTACTAGTGCCCACAACGGGAAATAGAAAGCCTACTAGGGCCCACTATGGGAAATAGAAAGCCTACTAGTGCCCACTATGGGAAATAGAAAGCCTACTAGAGCCCACCACGGGAAATAGAAAGCCTACTAGTGCCCACTATGGGAAATAGAAAGCCTACTAGTGCCCACTATGGGAAATAGAAAGCCTACTAGTGCCCACCACGGGAAATAGAAAGCCTACTAGTGCCCACCGCGGGAAATAGGAAGTCTACTAGTGCCCACCGCGGGAAATAGAAAGCCTACTAGTGCCCACCAAGGGAAATAGAAAGCCTACTAGTGTGCCCACTATGGGAAATAGGAAGTCTACTAGTGCCCACCACGGGAAATAGAAAGCCTGCTAGTGCCCACCACAGGAAATAGAAAGCCTACTAGTGCCCACCACAGGAAATAGAAAGCCTACTAGTGCCCACCACGGGAAATAGAAAATCTACTAGTGCCCACTATGGGAAATAGAAAGCCTACTTGTGCCCACCACAGGAAATAGAAAGCCTACTAGTGTGCCCACTATGGGAAATAGAAAGCCTACTAGTGCCCACCACGGGAAATAGGAAGTCTACTAGTGCCCACCACGGGAAATAGAAAGTCTACTAGTGCCCACCACGGGAAATAGAAAGCCTACTAGTGCCCACTATGGGAAATAGAAAGCCTACTAGTGTGCCCACCACGGGAAATAGAAAGCCTACTAGTGCCCACTATGGGAAATAGAAAGCCTACTAGTACCCACTATGGGAAATAGAAAGCCTACTAGTGCCCACCACGGGAAATAGAAAGCCTACTAGTGCCCACTATGGAAAATAGAAAGCCTACTAGTGCCCACTATGGGAAATAGAAAGCCTGCTAGTGCCCTCCACGGGAAATAGAAAGCCTACTAGTGCCCACCACGGGAAATAGAAAGCCTACTAGTGCCCACCGCGGGAAATAGAAAGCCTACTAGTGCCCACCGCGGGAAATAGAAAGCCTACTAGTGTGCCCACTATTGGAAATAGGAAGTCTACTAGTGCCCACCACGGAAAATAGAAAGCCTGCTAGTGCCCACCACAGGAAATAGAAAGCCTACTAGTGCCCACCACAGGAAATAGAAAGCCTACTAGTGCCCACCACGGGGAATAGAAAGTCTACTAGTGCCCACTATGGGAAATAGAAAGCCTACTAGTGCCCACCACGGGAAATAGCCTACTAGTGTGCCCACTATGGGAAATAGAAAGCCTACCAGTGCCCACCACGGGAAATAGAAAGTCTACTAGTGCCCACCACGGGACATAGAAAATCTACTAGTGCCCACCACGGGAAATAGAAAGCCTACTAGTGCCCACCACGGGGAATAGAAAGCCTAATAGTGCCAACTATGGAAAATAGAAAGTCTACTAGTGCCCACCACGGGGAATAGAAAGCCTACTAGTGCCCACCACGGGGAATAGAAAGTCTACTAGTGCCCACCACGAGGAATAGAAAGCCTACTAGTGCCCACCACGGGAAATAGAAAGCCTACTAGTGCCAACTATGGAAAATAGAAAGTCTACTAGTGCCCACCACGGGAAATAGAAAGCCTACTAGTGCCCTCCACGGGAAATAGTCTACTAGTGCCCACTACGTGAAATAGTCCACTAGTGCCCACCACGGGAAATAGAAAGCCTACTAGTGCCCACCACAGGAAATAGGAAATTCACTAGTGCCCATCACAGGAAATAGAAAGTCTACTAGTGCCCACTATGGGAAGTAGGAAGGATGCTAGTGCTCACCACAGGAAATAGGAAATTCACTAGTGCTCATCACAGGAAATAGAAAGTCTACTAGTGCCCACTATGGGAAGTAGGAAGGCTACTAGTGCCCACCACAGGAAATAGGAAGTCCACTAATGCCCAACATGGAAAATAGGCAGCCTACTAGTGCCCACCACCGGAAATAGGAAATTCACTAGTGCCCATCACAGGAAATAGAAAGCCTACTAGTGCCCACTATGGGAAATAGAAAGCCTACTAGTGCCCACCACAGGAAATAGAAAGCCTACTAGTGCCCACCACGGGGAATAGGAAGTCTACTAGTGCCCACTATGAGAAATAGAAAGCCTACTAGTGCCCACCACGGGAAATAGAAAGTCTACTAGTGCCCACCACGGGAAATAGAAAGTCTACTAGTGCCCACCACGGGAAATAGAAAGCCTACTAGTGCCCACTATGGGAAATAGAAAGCCTACTAGTGTGCCCACCACGGGAAATAGAAAGCCTACTAGTGCCCACCACGGGAAATAGAAAGCCTACTAGTGCCCACTATGGGAAATAGAAAGCCTACTAGTGCCCACTATGGGAAATAGAAAGCCTACTAGTGCCCACCACAGGAAATAGAAAGCCTACTAGTGCCCACTATGGGAAATAGAAAGCCTACTAGTGCCCACCACGGGAAATAGAAAGCCTACTAGTGCCCACCACGGGAAATAGGAAGTCTACTAGTGCCCACCACAGGAAATAGAAAGCCTACTAGTGCCCACCACGGGAAATAGAAAGCCTACTAGTGTGCCCACTATGGGAAATAGAAAGCCTGCTAGTGCCCACCACAGGAATAAGAAAGCCTACTAGTGCCCACCACAGGAAATAGAAAGCCTACTAGTGCCCACCACAGGAAATAGAAAGCCTACTAGTGCCCACCACAGGAAATAGAAAGCCTACTAGTGCCCACCACAGGGAATAGAAAGTCTACTAGTGCCCACTATGGGAAATAGAAAGCCTACTAGTGCCCACTATGGGAAATAGAAAGCCTACTAGTGCCCACCACGGGAAATAGAAAGCCTACTAGTGCCCACCACGGGAAATAGAAAGTCTACTAGTGCCCACTATGGGAAATAGAAAGCCTACTCGTGCCCACTGTGGGAAAAAGAAAGCCTACTAGTGCCCACCACGGGAAATAGAAAGCCTACTAGTGCCCACCACGGGAAATAGAAAGCCTACTAGTGCCCACTATGGGAAATAGAAAGCCTACTAGTGCCCACTATGGGAAATAGAAAGCCTACTAGTGCCCACTATGGGAAATAGAAAGCCTACTAGTGCCCACTACGGGTAATAGGAAGTCTACTAGTGCCCACTATGGGAAATAGAAAGCCTACTAGTGCCCACTATGGGAAATAGAAAGCCTACTAGTGCCCACCACGGGTAATAGGAAGTCTACTAGTGCCCACCACGGGTAATAGGAAGTCTACTAGTGCCCACCACGGGAAATAGAAAGCCTACTAGTGCCCACCACGGGGAATAGGAAGTCTACTAGTGTGCCCACCACGGGAAATAGGAAGTCTACTAGTGCCCACCACGGGTAATAGGAAGTCTACTAGTGCCCACTATGGGTAATAGGAAGTCTACTAGTGCCCACCACGGGAAATAGAAAGCCTACTAGTGCCCACTATGGGAAATAGAAAGCCTACTAGTGCCCACCACAGGAAATAGAAAGCCTACTAGTGCCCACCATGGGGAATAGAAAGTCTACTAGTGCCCACTATGGGAAATAGAAAGCCTACTAGTGCCCACCACGGGTAATAGGAAGTCTACTAGTGCCCACCACGGGGAATAGGAAGTCTACTAGTGCCCACTATGGGAAATAGAAAGCCTACTAGTGCCCACCACGGGAAATAGAAAGTCTACTAGTGCCCACCACGGGAAATAGAAAGTCTACTAGTGCCCACCACGGGAAATAGAAAGCCTACTAGTGCCCACTATGGGAAATAGAAAGCCTACTAGTGTGCCCACCACGGGAAATAGAAAGCCTACTAGTGCCCACTATGGGAAATAGAAAGCCTACTAGTGCCCACTATGGGAAATAGAAAGCCTACTAGTGCCCACCACAGGAAATAGAAAGCCTACTAGTGCCCACCACGGGTAATAGGAAGTCTACTAGTGCCCACCACGGGGAATAGGAAGTCTACTAGTGCCCACCACGGGAAATAGAAAGCCTACTAGTGCCCACCACGGGAAATAGAAAGCCTACTTGTGCCCACCATGGGAAATAGAAAGTCTACTAGTGCCCACCACGGGGAATAGGAAGTCTACTAGTGTGCCCACCATGGGAAATAGGAAGTCTACTAGTGCCCACCACGGGTAATAGGAAGTCTACTAGTGCCCACCACGGGTAATAGGAAGTCTACTAGTGCTCACTATGGGTAATAGGAAGTCTACTAGTGCCCACCACGGGAAATAGAAAGCCTACTAATGCCCACTATGGGAAATAGAAAGCCTACTAGTGCCCACCACAGGAAATAGAAAGCCTACTAGTGCCCACCATGGGGAATAGAAAGTCTACTAGTGCCCACTATGGGAAATAGAAAGCCTACTAGTGCCCACCACGGGTAATAGGAAGTCTACTAGTGCCCACCACGGGGAATAGGAAGTCTACTAGTGCCCACTATGGGAAATAGAAAGCCTACTAGTGCCCACCACGGGAAATAGAAAGTCTACTAGTGCCCACCACGGGAAATAGAAAGTCTACTAGTGCCCACCACGGGAAATAGAAAGCCTACTAGTGCCCACTATGGGAAATAGAAAGCCTACTAGTGTGCCCACCACGGGAAATAGAAAGCCTACTAGTGCCCACTATGGGAAATAGAAAGCCTACTAGTGCCCACCACGGGAAATAGAAAGCCTACTAGTGCCCACCACGGGAAATAGGAAGTCTACTAGTGCCCACCACAGGAAATAGAAAGCCTACTAGTGCCCACCACGGGAAATAGAAAGCCTACTAGTGTGCCCACTATGGGAAATAGAAAGCCTGCTAGTGCCCACCACGGGTAATAGGAAGTCTACTAGTGCCCACCACGGGGAATAGGAAGTCTACTAGTGCCCACTATGGGAAATAGAAAGCCTACTAGTGCCCACCACGGGAAATAGAAAGTCTACTAGTGCCCACCACGGGAAATAGAAAGTCTACTAGTGCCCACCACGGGAAATAGAAAGCCTACTAGTGCCCACTATGGGAAATAGAAAGCCTACTAGTGTGCCCACCACGGGAAATAGAAAGCCTACTAGTGCCCACTATGGGAAATAGAAAGCCTACTAGTGCCCACTATGGGAAATAGAAAGCCTACTAGTGCCCACCACAGGAAATAGAAAGCCTACTAGTGCCCACTATGGGAAATAGAAAGCCTACTAGTGCCCACTATGGGAAATAGAAAGCCTACTAGTGCCCACCACGGGAAATAGAAAGCCTACTAGTGCCCACCACGGGAAATAGAAAGCCTACTAGTGCCCACCACGGGAAATAGGAAGTCTACTAGTGCCCACCACAGGAAATAGAAAGCCTACTAGTGCCCACCACGGGAAATAGAAAGCCTACTAGTGTGCCCACTATGGGAAATAGAAAGCCTGCTAGTGTCCACCACAGGAAATAGAAAGCCTACTAGTGCCCACCACAGGAAATAGAAAGCCTACTAGTGCCCACCACAGGAAATAGAAAGCCTACTAGTGCCCACCACAGGAAATAGAAAGCCTACTAGTGCCCACCACGGGGAATAGAAAGTCTACTAGTGCCCACCATGGGAAATAGAAAGCCTACTAGTGCCCACTATGGGAAATAGAAAGCCTACTAGTGCCCACCACGGGAAATAGAAAGCCTACTAGTGCCCACCACGGGAAATAGAAAGCCTACTAGTGCCCACTATGGGAAATAGAAAGCCTACTAGTGCCCACTATGGGAAAAAGAAAGCCTACTAGTGCCCACCACGGGAAATAGAAAGCCTACTAGTGCCCACAACGGGAAATAGAAAGCCTACTAGGGCCCACTATGGGAAATAGAAAGCCTACTAGTGCCCACTATGGGAAATAGAAAGCCTACTAGTGCCCACCACGGGAAATAGAAAGCCTACTAGTGCCCACTATGGGAAATAGAAAGCCTACTAGTGCCCACTATGGGAAATAGAAAGCCTACTAGTGCCCACCACGGGAAATAGAAAGCCTACTAGTGCCCACCGCGGGAAATAGGAAGTCTACTAGTGCCCACCGTGGGAAATAGAAAGCCTACTAGTGCCCACCAAGGGAAATAGAAAGCCTACTAGTGTGCCCACTATGGGAAATAGGAAGTCTACTAGTGCCCACCACGGGAAATAGAAAGCCTGCTAGTGCCCACCACAGGAAATAGAAAGCCTACTAGTGCCCACCACAGGAAATAGAAAGCCTACTAGTGCCCACCACGGGAAATAGAAAATCTACTAGTGCCCACTATGGGAAATAGAAAGCCTACTTGTGCCCACCACAGGAAATAGAAAGCCTACTAGTGTGCCCACTATGGGAAATAGAAAGCCTACTAGTGCCCACCACGGGAAATAGGAAGTCTACTAGTGCCCACCACGGGAAATAGAAAGTCTACTAGTGCCCACCACGGGAAATAGAAAGCCTACTAGTGCCCACTATGGGAAATAGAAAGCCTACTAGTGTGCCCACCACGGGAAATAGAAAGCCTACTAGTGCCCACTATGGGAAATAGAAAGCCTACTAGTACCCACTATGGGAAATAGAAAGCCTACTAGTGCCCACCACGGGAAATAGAAAGCCTACTAGTGCCCACTATGGAAAATAGAAAGCCTACTAGTGCCCACTATGGGAAATAGAAAGCCTGCTAGTGCCCTCCACGGGAAATAGAAAGCCTACTAGTGCCCACCACGGGAAATAGAAAGCCTACTAGTGCCCACCGCGGGAAATAGAAAGCCTACTAGTGCCCACCGCGGGAAATAGAAAGCCTACTAGTGTGCCCACTATTGGAAATAGGAAGTCTACTAGTGCCCACCACGGAAAATAGAAAGCCTGCTAGTGCCCACCACAGGAAATAGAAAGCCTACTAGTGCCCACCACAGGAAATAGAAAGCCTACTAGTGCCCACCACGGGGAATAGAAAGTCTACTAGTGCCCACTATGGGAAATAGAAAGCCTACTAGTGCCCACCACGGGAAATAGCCTACTAGTGTGCCCACTATGGGAAATAGAAAGCCTACCAGTGCCCACCACGGGAAATAGAAAGTCTACTAGTGCCCACCACGGGACATAGAAAATCTACTAGTGCCCACCACGGGAAATAGAAAGCCTACTAGTGCCCACCACGGGGAATAGAAAGCCTAATAGTGCCAACTATGGAAAATAGAAAGTCTACTAGTGCCCACCACGGGGAATAGAAAGCCTACTAGTGCCCACCACGGGGAATAGAAAGTCTACTAGTGCCCACCACGAGGAATAGAAAGCCTACTAGTGCCCACCACGGGAAATAGAAAGCCTACTAGTGCCAACTATGGAAAATAGAAAGTCTACTAGTGCCCACCACGGGAAATAGAAAGCCTACTAGTGCCCTCCACGGGAAATAGTCTACTAGTGCCCACTACGTGAAATAGTCCACTAGTGCCCACCACGGGAAATAGAAAGCCTACTAGTGCCCACCACAGGAAATAGGAAATTCACTAGTGCCCATCACAGGAAATAGAAAGTCTACTAGTGCCCACTATGGGAAGTAGGAAGGATGCTAGTGCTCACCACAGGAAATAGGAAATTCACTAGTGCTCATCACAGGAAATAGAAAGTCTACTAGTGCCCACTATGGGAAGTAGGAAGGCTACTAGTGCCCACCACAGGAAATAGGAAGTCCACTAATGCCCAACATGGAAAATAGGCAGCCTACTAGTGCCCACCACCGGAAATAGGAAATTCACTAGTGCCCATCACAGGAAATAGAAAGTCTACTAGTGCCCACTATGGGAAGTAGGAAGGATGCTAGTGCTCACCACAGGAAATAGGAAATTCACTAGTGCTCATCACAGGAAATAGAAAGTCTACTAGTGCCCACTATGGGAAGTAGAAAGGCTACTAGTGCCCACCACAGGAAATAGGAAGCCCACTAATGCCCAACATGGAAAATAGGCAGCCTGCTAGTGCCCACCAGTGGAAATAAGAAGCCCATTAGTGCCACCATGGGACATAGGAAGCCTACTAGTGCCCAACATGGAAAATAGGCAGCCTGCTAGTGCCCACCAGGGGAAATAGGCAGCCTGCTAGTGCCCACTATGGGAAGTAGGAAGCATACTAGTGACCACCACAGGAAATAGGAAGACCACTAGTGCCCAACATGGAAAATAGGCAGCCTGCTAGTGCCCACCAAGGAAAATAGGAAGCCCACTAGTGGCCACCATGGGAAATAGGAAGCCTACTAGTGCCTATCATGGAAAATAGGTAGCCTGCTAGTGCCCACCATGGGATATAGCTAGTCTGCTAGTGCCCACTATGGGAAATAGGTAGCCTACTAGTGCCCACCAAGAGAAATAGCTAGCCTACTAGTGCCCACCACAGTAAATAATTAGCCTTCTAGTACCCACCACAGGAAATAGCTAGTCTACTAGTGCCTACCATGGAAGTAAATGGGTAGCCTGCTATTGCCCAGCTAAATATGTAGCTTACTAGGGTGGCAGCCTGGTATGGTGGCAGCTAAGCAGCAGAAAATATTCACCAGTTTTCCTTGGCCTTAGCATCCTTATAGGGGTTGTCTCACAAAAGGTACAGGGGACTTATAGCAGTGCTCCCCGCGGACCGGTAAACGTTTGATAATTTTTCCGTGGCCCGCTTATTTTGATTTAATAATTTTAATTTAATTGTATTTAAACATGCCTTCAAAATAAAATACAGCTACACCAAAAAAATTAATATAAAGTGATTCATTTTATTTAACTCACTAGAATGCATGTTTGTACTTTTGTGAGCCCCAAACTTCTCCTTTAATGCTGAGCATGTATTATACTTTGTGACTTGACACATTACCCCCTAAGCACACAGGGAAGCCACTGTATTTCTTATTAGCAAGACCTAGCATAACGTGACCCCAGGCCGGGTGCCTGAGCAAACCCTGTACTATAGCAGGCTGTATGATGCAAGAACCACTAGTTAGGGGACAAGAAATACACACTGTGATTCCCTTCACCCACCACTGTTCACCCACTTCCTCTGTGCACTTACCGCACGGCAGCTTCTCTTCAGTCCCCGCGTCTCCGACCTCGAGTCCTCCCGCGGCGCGCCTCTTCCTCGGCCAATGACGTGGGGTTTGCCTTTCGGCCAATCAGGAAGCGGGAGGACCCACTCCCTGATTGGCCAGGGAGGAGGATCAGTGTAACGATAGCAAATTTTCATTCGCTATTGTCACAAAATGGGCGGGCTCGGGAGGGCGCAATGCTCTGTGCCTCGGCCGCCACAGTGAAATTATTTAAAGTTCTGCGGGCGGTCCGGTACCGTTTGATCCACGGACCGGTCCGCGGCCCAAGGGTTGGGGAACACTGACTTACAGGATATGCCACCACATTCAGCTGCCAGCCCTTTGCCAATAACTAAAACAGTGCTGTGCTATGTCATCTCCTGTCCCCACTGCAGTTTACATACGGGTGTGTTCACACAATGGATTTTTCCCTCTAAAAAATACTTTGTTAGAATTCAGAGGCATACCCTTGGATTTCCGCTAAAGATTTTCATTAGGTATGCTGTGGATTTGACACATTCCGTTCAATGAGGTAAAAACCCAGTTCAAGCTACCCAGCACAGATTTTGCATAATAAAGTGGTGATTTGTCACATCTTTTTTGTTTTTAGTTATGCAAAAGCAAATCCACAAATATAAATTAATACATTTTGCATGGGTACACTACCAAAGTATAATTCATGTGAAAATAACCATGGAAACATACCTTGTGTGTGCCAATCACAAGTGTGCATTTTATTAAGGGCAGACACATGCTGGTCTTAGTTTTAAATCACATAGATACTATATGTACAGTGGGCAAAAAAGTATTTAGTCAGCCACCAATTGTACAAGTTCTCCCACTTAAATAGATGAGAGAGGCCTGTAATTTTCATCATTGGTATACCTCAACTATGAGAGACATAATGAGAAAAAAAATCCATAAAATCACATTGTCTGATTTTTAAAGAATTTCTTTGAATATTATGGTGGAAAATAAGTATTTGGTCACCTACAAACAAGCAAGATTTCTGGCTCTCACAGACCTGTAACTTCTTCTTTAAGAGTCTACTCTGTCCTCCACTCATTACCTGTATTAATGGCACCTGTTTGAACTTGTTATCAGTATAAAAGACACCTGTCCACATCCTCAAAGAGTCACACTCCAAACTCCACTATGGCCAAGATCAAAGAGCTGTGGAAGGACACCAGAAACAAAATTGTAGACCTGCACCAGGCTGGGAAGGCTGAATCTGCAATAGGCAAGCAACTTGGTGTGAAGAAATCAAGACCACTGATAATCTCCCTCGATCAACGGCGCCACACAAGATCTCACGTCGTGGTGTCAAAATGATCACAAGAGCAGTGAGCAAAAGTCCCAGAACCACACAGGGGAATCTAGTGAATGACCTGCAGAGAGCTGGGACCAAAGTAACAAAGGCTACCATCAGTAACACACTACGCCGCCAGGGACTCAAATCATGTCCGGGCCCGTCGCAAGTTTGCTAGAGAGCATTTGGATGATCCAGAAGAGTATTGGGAGAATATCCTATATTCAGATGAAACCAAAGTAGAACTTTTTGGTAAAAACTCAACTTGTCGTGTTTGGAGGAGAAAGAATGCTGAGTTGCATCCAAAGAACACCATACCTACTGGGAAGCATGGGGGTGGGAACATCATGCTTTGGGGCTGTTTTTCTGCTAAGGGACCAGGACGACTGATCCATACAAAGGAAAGAATGAATGGGGCCATGTATCATGAGATTTTGAGTAAAAATCTCCTTCCATCATCAAGGGCATTGAAGATGAAACATGGCTGGGTTTTTCAGCATGACAATGATCCCAAACACACCACCTGGGCAACGAAGGAGTGGCTTCGTAAGAAGCATTTCAATATCCTGGAGTGGCCTAGCCAGTCTCCAGATCTCAACCCCATAGAAAACTTTTGGAGGGAGTTGAAAGTCAGTCTTGCCCAGCGACAGCCCCAAAACATCACTGCTCTAGAGATCTGCATGGATGAAAGGGCCAAAATACTAGCAACAGTGTGTGAAAACCTTGTAAAGAGTAAAAAGTATTGAGATGAACTTTTGATATTGACCAAATACTTATTTTTCACCATCATTTGCAAATAAATTCTTTAAAAATCAGACAATGTGATTTTATGGATTTTTTTTCTCATTCTGTCTCTCATAGTTGAGGTATACCTATGATGAACATTACAGGCCTCTCTCATCTTTTTAAGTGGGAGAACTTGCACAATTGGTGGCTGACTAAATACTTTTTTGCCCCACTGAAGGTGTATTCCCTGGTGTAAATGGCTCCAGCATTTGCCACTGAATAGCCATATAGTGGGGTACTTTGCCCATAAAAAATTAACACACACATACAGTCATGGCCGTAAATGTTGGCACCCCTGAAAGTTTTCAAGAAAATGAAGTATTTCACACAGGAAAGGATTGCAGTAACACATGTTTTGCTATACACACGTTTATTCCCTTTGTGTGTATTGGAACTAAACCAAAAAAGGGAGGAAAAAAAGCAAATTGGACATAATGTCACACCAAACTCCAAAAATGGGCTGGACAAAATATTGGCACCCTTAACTTATTATTTGGTTGCACAGTTTTTGGAAAAAATAACTGAAATCAGTCGCTTCCTATAACCATCATGAAGCTTCTTACACCTCTCAGCCGGAATGTTGGACCACTCTTCCTTTGCAAACTGCTCCAGGTCTCTCTTATTGGAAGGGCGCCTTTTCCCAACAACAATTTTAATATCTCTCCACAGGTGTTCTATGGGATTTAGATCTGGACTCATTGCTGCCACTTCAGAACTCTCCAGCGCTTTGTTGCCATCCATTTCTGGGTGCTTTTTGACGCATGTTTGGGGTCATTGTCCTGCTGGTAGACCCAAGATCTCAGATGCAAACCCAGCTTTCTGACTCTGAGCTGTACAGTGCGACCCAAAATCCGTTGGTAATCATCAGATTTCATGATGACTTGCACACATTCAGGGCACCTAGTGCCAGAGGCAGCAAAATAACCCCAAAACATCTTTGAACCTCCACCATATTTCACTGTAGGTACTGTGTTCTTTTCTTTGTAGGCCTCATTCCATTTCCGGTAAACAGTAGAATGATGTGCTTTACCAAAAAGCTCTATCTTGGTCTCAACTGTCCATAAGATGTTTTCCCAGAATGATTTTGGCTTACTCAAGTTCATTTTGGCAAAATGTAGTCTTGCTTTTTTATCTCTCTGTGTCAGCAGTGGGGTCCTCCTGGGTCTCCGGCCATAGCATTTCATTTAAATGTCGAAGGATAGTTCGCGCTGACACTGATGCTCCCTGAGGCTGCAGGACAGCTTGAATATCTTTGGAACTTTTTTGGGGCTACTTATCCACCAACCGGACTATCCTGCGTTGACACCTTTCATCAATTTTTCTCTTCCTTCCACACCCAGGGAGATTAGCTACAGTGCCATGGGTTGCAAACTTCTTGATAATGTTGCGCACTTTGGACAAAGGCAAATCTAGATCTCTGGATATGGACTTGTATCCTTGAGATTGTTAATATTTTTCCACAATTTTGGTTCTCAAGTCCTCAGACAGTTCTCATCTCTTTCTGTTGTCCATGCTTAGTGTGGCACACACACAGACACACAATGCAAACACTTAGTGAACTTCTCTCCTTTTTATCTGCTTTCAGGTGTGATTTTTATATTGCCCACACCTGTTACTTGCCCCAGGTGAGTTTAAAGGAGCATCACATGCTTGAAAAAATCTTATTTTTCCACAATTTTGAAAGGGTGCAAATAATTTTGTCCAGCCCATTTTTGGAGTTTGGTGTGACATTATGTCCAATTTGCTTTTTTTCCTCCCTTTTTTGGTTTAGTTCCAATACACACAGAGGGAATAAACGTGTGTATAGCAAAACATGTGTTACTGCAATCCTTTTCTGTGAGAAATACTTAATTTTCTTGAAAAATGTCAGGGGGTGCCAACATTTACGGCCATGACTGTATATATTACAGGCTATGCATTTTTCTAGTGGCCCACTGTATAGAAAAGCACAGACCACTGCCAATGAGTATGGGGCCAATGACTATGTTTGATATTACTCTTATACTGGCAGTTTAACCACTTAGATGCTGCAGTCAGTAGATACCATGGCATCAAGGTAGTTAGATAGGAGAGGGCTGCTTCTGCCACCCCATAGGCACCCTGAAACATAATCACTAGGCACCATTAGGTTGCCTTGGTAGCTGAAGGCATGACAAAGGCTTCTAGGCCTGTCACGGCTAAATGCCACTATGGTCAAAGGCATCTCTTAAAGTGGTATTCCAGGTTTATACATCTTATCCCCTATACAAAGGATAGGGGATAAGATGTATGATCGCAAGGGTCCCGCCCCTGGAGACCCCCGCGATCTCGGTGCAGCCCCCAGCATTCTGTGCCAGGTGCTGCTTCCGAGACGGGAACGTGACATGACGCCTCCTCCATTCATGTCTATGGGAGAATGCCGAGGGCTGCACCGAGATCGCGGGGTCCCCAGCGGCAGTACCCCTGCTATCATACATCTTATCCCCTATCCTTTGGATAGGGGATAAGATCTATAAACCCGGAATACCCCTTTAATATATTGCATATAACTGCAGTACTGACAGGCAGTGATTTTTTAACCCCATCTTTTTACAGCAATTTTAGTTTTCTCACTTAAGTTTTTTTATTCTTTACCTTTTAAGATCTACATCATTTGTCGACAAAGTTGTATAAGGGCTTTTTTTTTTACAGTAGTTGTACTTTTTATTGGGATCCTTCATTTGTACCATATAATGTATAGCAAAAAAGCTAGAAATTGAAAAAAATGCACAGTTTGGTAGGATAATCATTTTTCTGAGCTCACCATACAGTATATATTTTAGGTTTACTTGATTCTGCGGTCAGGGCCTTGAGGACTTCCTCTTGGAACTGAAGATATGTCCACTTGTTGCCAGCGTACTGGGACAGTACAAAAAGGTTGTACATGGCAACTTGGGCCATGTAGACTACAACTTTTTTCTACCATGCCCGAGTCTTCCGCTTGGCATTATATGGCTTGAGGACTTGATAAGAGAGATCAACTCACCTATATACTGATTGTAGTCCAGAATACAATCAGGTCTGAGGACCGTTGTTGCGGTACCTCGCACAGGGACAGGTGAGCTGCTGTTACCATGAATTATAGTCAGCATAAGGACCTTCCTCTTGTCCTTATACCTGACCAGCAACAGATTTTCACTGGTAAGGGCACGGGACTCACCCTTGTCGATAGGTGTCTGAAGGGGATAGGTCGGGAGGCCTCTTTGATATCTTTTCATGGCGGCAAAGGATGGGAAAAGAGGGATACTGGTATAAAAGTTATCCACGTAAAGGTGGTAACCCATATCTAGCAATGTGTGCATAAGGTCCCAAACAATTTTCCCGCTAACACCCAGAGTAGGGGGACATTCTGGGGGTTCAATACAGGAATCCCGTCCCTCGTATACTCTAAACTTGTAATTGTACCCTGAGGTACTCTTGCAAAGTTTGTAGTGTTTCACGTCATACCTCGCCCGCTTAGTGGGGAAATATTGGCGGAAGATGAGTCTCCCCATCAAACTAATGAGAGACTCATCAGTAAAGGCCTCCCTTTGGGGTACATCCAAATTTGGCTCTAATGTGATCAATAACTGGCCTGATTTTGTACAGGTGGTCATAGGCAGGATCACCTCGGGGGGGGGGGGGGGGCATGCTCCATTATCAGCGTAATGCAGGCTTTTCCGTACAGCCTTAAAACCTCCCTGTTTCATGGCCATACTGTAGAGTGGGGTCTGGTAGAGGATGTCCCCACTCCAATATTGCCTGACACAGTTTTTTTTTGACTAGGTCAATGTGCAGCACAAACATCCTCGTTTCGGCTGCACTGGCAGCGTACCATCCACTGGACCTAGCCAAAACGCAATCTGGGTGGTGAGCAACAAACTGTTGGGCATAAAGGTTTGTCTGCGCCACCATTAGATTGATAAAGTCGTCACTGAAATAATAACTGAACAAGTACATTTCAGTGATCCCGACAATGTCAATCTTTATTCCCAAATCACCAACAAATTCAAGAATCAAAGGCTGATAGTCCTCTGACTGTCTAGGAGGTCGGACAACTAGTACAGGCGGCAGTGTCGCTCATACTAGTGTGGAGCACTGGGTCATTTGTACAGGGGCCTGGCGGCATATCCTACGCTTTCTAGGGGGCTCATCATCACTACTTGATGATGAGGAGGACGAGGAAGACAGCAGGAAAGATGGGTCTTCCTCGACCTCACCATCATGGCATATGCCTCCTCCACCAAAAATACCCAGCGGACCATTTTCTTTTCTTGCTATGTGGGGGTGGGTAGGGGTGTGTGTATGTTCACTATATAACGGTGTGCGATTTACATTTAGACAACCTTATAATGGAAAAAATGGTCTGTGCCCCCCAAAAAACTAAGGGGCAGACCGCAGCACCCTAGTAGGGCCGGGGTCACACAGCCAAAGATTTTGCAGACTCTTGGACACCTATCAGGGGGTCAGCTGCAAAAAAAAAAATGTACTTAACCATCCCACATACCTGTACGCCCTTCATCCTGGAGGAGATAATCTGTTCAAACATGATACACAAAAAAATTCCAGCAGTCCTTAACACCAAAATAAGCCTAATCCTAAAGTGGTAAAGTGGTTAGAAGTGTGTCTCATAAGGACAACCTCTGTCTATATTCCCTTTTTAGAGCTAAGGCTGTCAGAGAGGTGGGGTGACAACCACTTTAAATAGTACCTGTAAGATCTTTTTATTTTTTCCTTTCCAATGTTTCCCCCGCCCCTTTTTTTTAAATTACATTTACTTTTTATACCTTTATTTTCCTCCCTGTGTTCAGCTCACTCACAGCGAGCTCCAGCGTTCTGGAGGGGGCGTTCCCCAGCAGGCGCAATGTAATCTAAAGCCCTGCTGGAGAGAACATTCACCCTCTCTCTCTCTCCTATGCTGTGGGAGCACAGCATAGAAGAGGCAGCCTATCACGGCAGGCTACTTCTCCATCCCCCTAATTGCTGCATGTGTAACACAGAGAGGAGAGAGATCGGAGCAGACCTGCCATGCTGCCGCACACAGTGCTTGCTCTGGCCTGCTTGAGTGACAGGGCAGAGAGTGAGTGCTTTGCTGAGATCAGGTACCTCCAGCTGTTGCAAAACTACAATTCTACAAGAGTAATCTCCCTCCCACCCAGCGGTTGAAGCAAAGACAGGCTCCCTCTAAACACCTGACAAGTAATGTAATATCAAGGACCACAATGCAACCTGGGAAAACACTACTTTGTAGGATTTATTCTATCCTCTTTGACTTTCACCCTGTTGCACAAAAATTAGCGACTTTTTGAAAATGCTAACAGTAGTGTCACACGTGCCATATTTTGCTGCATATTTTTCTACTCATTGAAGTCAATGGGTAGCAAAATCATCTGCAGAAAATAGGCAGAAAATACGGCACATGTGACCCTACCCTAAAAACTGTTTTGTAAGCCAAGTCCTGTGAACGTACCTTTAGGGGACAGTTTGTATTGTGAAGAATGTCCGCCTCTGAAATTCTGTTGTTTGCACTGGGCAGCAGAATTCCATTGTCAGCAACTGGATTCTGTCGGAATCGGAATTTCCGAGCGTAATTTTAAGTGGAATTACACTCGGAAACTCCTCAGTGTCAACCTACCCTTACAGTGTACCAGAGTTCTTTCATCAGAAAAGCAGGTAGTGTTAAAAACTACTAGTTCTTTTATTCTTGGAAAACAGTATATAACATATATAAAGCAACAGTCACATTAAACCAATATTGGCATAAATCTTGTAAGAACACAAGAGGAGGATGTTTCATGGAAATTATTCTAAATCTGATTCTTCTTCAAACTCAACAAGTGGAGTATGTCTGCTGGCTTGGACACCTTCTTTGAAGTAAACCTTTTTGATGGTGCCGGCTTTGGGTGCTCTTATTGTGTGCTGCAAGAAATAAACAAAAACCTTTATGTTAAAATGTATACTTCCGTGTAGTTGACATTATTGTCTGGTCTTCCATGGAGAAATGCTGCACAATAATAAAGCTAATGCACTAATGTACCCATATACTCAGTAACCAGCTGGATATATGAACTTTTGTCATAAAGAGTAAACACTGGACTAGCTAAACTAGGTACAAAGTAGAGCCCTGCGCAGGACTTTTTTCTTTAAGGGGTACTCCGGCGTTGTTATGTTTTTTTTTCAACCTTATGCCCTCTCCTACCTGTTTTACTTACCCTACAGTTGTCTGACGTGTTGCGCTGTGTTTGCATGTCTAATGCGTTTATTTTCGCGTTACACCTGAGTTGTACATTCTCCCCTTCTTCCTGTGTTTTTGCGTGAGTAAACTTCCTTTCCCATGAGCGTTTTGCGGGCACATCACGTGTTTTGGGTGCTATTGTAGGTGGGGTTATTATGCATTGTTGGGCTGGGCTTCCCTTTATTTCCCTGCCTTCTCTATGCTTTTGTTGCCGCCCTGCCTTCTGCTTACCATGTTGTCCTCCCCCCAAATCCGCCCTTTTGTTTTCATTTTCCCAGTGTGCATGTGTGTGGGACCTTGCGTGCAGCCTAACATGTTTGCGCTTGCGTTCCAGCTACAATGGCCAATCACCTTTGCAGCAGCAGCAACACTAAAACGCGAGCAAATAAACATCTGCAGAAACAGCTGAAGCCAACTAGATAATTTACAAATATTATAGCCGAACATTAAGCGCCTGCGCAAAGGTAAAACATGATGTCGGCAGCGCTGTGGTGCAACCAAACATCACAGTTAAGCATCACGGAGGAGAAGAGACGCCCATCACATGACACTAAGAATACAGATGATTGGACAGGAAACAACAAATGAGGAGCCTCGAAACATAGAAAGGCACAACCCAACAAGGAGGAACTAAGGAAAACGCGATGAATATTCAAACAAGGGGGGCGGCAAGGAGGAGACCCAGAGGATGCAAAGTGTGAGGTCACGAACGCAATATGGCTGCTGAACGGAGAAAAAAATGGGGTCGTGAGCAAGGCTAAACCTGCAAAACTACAATACTTCTGCCGAGGAAAAAAGGTAAGATTGCACAGAAACTGTAAGGCATACCCACAACGAAAACAGCACATAAATGACATACACAACATACTACAAAAACACTCCAGCGCCGGAGTACCCCTTTAATCCCATCCCTGGCAGCTCCCAATGAGTATCTTACCATTAACGCTCGCTTCCACAACATGTGTATTCCACTCCCACCTACTGCAACGCTTGTGTCCAATACCACCCGTTCCCACAAACATTCTGAGAGATGCTTCCTGCCTAGTTATAAAGTGATAGATGTGAAATCAGCTTAGGACTATCCCCTAGATTTTTCAAGCTCCTAAATGGCCATCTGCTTAGTACTGGAACCAACATGGCTGCCAGTAAGTTACAGGGACTATTGTGAGTTCTGAAGTGAGTCTGTGCCTAAATTGATACAGCTTTGAGCAGAGAATGTCTGACCTAGCTTTTCTATGCTCCTCAACGGCATATGTGTTTATAGCTGTATCACTTTATGCACATGGAAGGAGTGGTCCTGGAATCAGCTGCTCCAGCAGTTTCCAGAGATGAGAAACAATGGATGGTATCAGCGGCGCCTCAAGGATATAATACGTATTCTCAAGTGTCCTAAAGGTATTGGATACTTGTTTATTGGAGATAAAACATAAAGTAGATTGAAACAAGAAAAAGCAACACGTATCGCAGAGTGGCCCCCGCTTTGTCAGGCTGGTATCATAAGATCATGCACAGCTAGCGTGTATATAGGCAGACAGTGAAGGAGTTTGAATATGCGCGGATGAAATTCTGTGACGTCACTCCATGGCGGAAGTGATGTATTCTCAGGTGTGTTCTATGGTTGGCACGGACGCACATTGATGTGATAGCTGTCCGATTAAGATGTTGTTCAAAGTTCATATCACTGACAGATGATAATATTTGCATATTCACAGTCCTTGGGAAATGTGCATCACAAATAGTCCCCAGGGATACATCAAATATGCTACAATAAAAATCCAATATGCAGTCTAGTATACCAGCACAGTCCGGATATGCCCCTACGCAGCTGTGTATATATGTCATTACTATTACTCACAATACCTATACAGTTTCAGCAAACAACTCAGGTAGTATATTGCACTTTTAAATATGGCTTAGTACATATATATATATTCTTCCTATATAATTATAGATTTATTTTGTAATTCATTATTCATTTTTATACTTTTTTATCCATTTTTATTTATTAATTATTTATTTACTTATTTATTTATTTATTATGGAATGTACATATTATTCCACAACTTATCAATGTCTCTATGGAATATCATATAATACAATAGCATACTCCAAATGACCAAATTCAATCTATATTTTTGCGCATTGTATATATCAAAATGTGGTTGCGCGATGCTCTGAGCTCTGCCTCCACAGTGTTAGGTTATATATACCGTATATATTTAAGAGACAAGTCCCATTCAACACATTCTTTCATATATTATTATTTATATATTCAAAATTTTCATAATTATTATGTATCAATTTTTTTTCTTTCTGTTTGCACAAATATCTCAATGTTTCTATGAAAGGTCATAGCCTATTTTAATACCCAAACCTAATTTATATCTATGCTTATGTCTATTTTTAGTCCCACAACGCAGTGCAAAATTAAATGCTGTAACGTGGCACTCAGAGCTCCGCTCTTACAGTCAATGTACGGTAATTATCATACCAGGCCTCGTATTAAAAACATGTTGAAAACATGTCAACACATTCTATATATTTATATTTCTATATATACCTAATGATACATTTTATTCATACTTATACCTGATTCAAGACAGACACCGCACACAGAGCAGGACACCCAGTGCTCCGCTCTTACAGCTAGCACTAGTAACAGATCCTCTGATACATTGTGCTCCACCGTCCAGCAATGATACAAAGTCATAATGCCGCTTAAAGGGGTTATCCAGGAATAAAAAAAATGTTTCATATATCAACTGGCTCCAGAAAGTTAAACAGATTTGTAAATTACTGCTATTAAAAAATCTTAATCCTTTCAGTACTTATAAGCTGCTGAAGTTGAGTTGTTCTTTTCTGTCTAAGTGCTCTCTGATGACACGTGTCTCGGAAACCACCCAGTTTAGAAGCAAATGACCATAGCAAACCTCTTCTACTCTGTGGAGTTCCCGAGACAAGCAGAGATGTCAGCAGAGAGCACTCTTGCCAGACAGAAAAAAACAACTCAACTTCAGCAGCTGATAATTATTCAAAGGATTATTAAAGGCTCCAGAAAGTTAAACAGATTTGTAAATTACTCCTATTAAAAAATCTTAATCCTTCCAATAGTTATCAGTTGCTGAAGTTGAGTTGTTCTTTTCCTTACTGACAACAGTGCTCTCTGCTGATACCTCGGGAACTGCACAGAGTAGAATGGGTTTGCTATGGAGATTTGCTTCTACAGGTGTCATAAGAGAGTACTTAGACAGAAAAGAACAACTCAACTTCAGCAGCTCTTAAGAACTGAAAGGATTAAGATTTTTTAATAGAAGTAATTTACAAATCTGTTTAACTTTCTGGAGCCAGTTGATATAAAAAAAAAAAGTTTTTTCCTGGATAACCCCTTTAATCATAATTACCAATAGGCATGATTTCACAGCAAGTTTCATTCATTCATTTATACCTATGCATAAAACAATATGTATTCCATGTAGTGTATTGTTGCCGGAGCGGGACATCCATCGCGCCACTCTGACTGTCAGTATCACTAATAGTATACAATGTACCTTATGAGGAATTGTTTAAAGTTACGGACATTATTATCTGTCCACAATATAAATTGCAAATATGTGAATATTTCTTTATGAACTGTGAATATGCGAATACTATTATCTGTCAGCTATATTAATTGTAAATTTGAGAACACTAACATCTGATATGAACTGTGGATATGCGAATATTATCATCTGTCAGTGATATGAACTGTGAATATGCGAATATTATCATCTGTCAGTGATATGAACTGTGAATATGCGAATATTATCATCTGTCAGTGATATGAACTGTGAATATGCGAATATTATCATCTGTCAGTGATATGAACTGTGAATATGCGAATATTATCATCTGTCAGTGATATGAACTTTGAACAACATCTTAATCGGACAGCTATCACATCAATGTGCGTCCGTGCCAACCATAGAACACACCTGAGAATACATCACTTCCGCCATGGAGTGACGTCAAAGATTTTCACCTGTGCAGATTCAAACTCCTTCACTGTCTGCTTATATATACGCTAGTTGTGCATGATCTTATGATACTAGCCTGACAAAGCGGGGGCCATCCCACGAAACACGTTGCTTTTTCTTGTTTTACCCTACTTTATGTTTTATCTCCAATAAACAAGTATCTGATACCTTTAGGACACTTGTCTTTTTGTTGAGAATACATATTATATCCTCGAGGTGCTGCTAATACCATCCATTGTTTCTCATCTCTGGAAACTGCTGGAGCAGCCAATTCCAGGACCACTCCTTCCAATTGCAAAGACCGACATCAACTGATGTTTGGGCAAGGATGCTGGGCTGCCAGAGGATTACTCGAGAGTGAAATTATTCACTACACATGCTCAATAGTGTTGTGCCTGTAGCGCAACATCAATAGGCGAGTGAGATACCACCTTCCATATATTACCGTATATTTCTCACACCTGTTCCAAGAAAACTGTATTACTGTCACCACAACACACTGGGTGTACAGTTATCCATATAAGTTACTTCACAATCAATATATATGGTCATATTGGCTCCTCCTTTATAGATCCATATATATATTTGTACTGTAATGGTGCCTGGGATAGTAATGGTGGCCAACTGGCCATGTGGTTGCTGATATGCCATTCAAGAGCCTGGGAAAGCTGTGTGTCATACCCTGTAATCATTAGAGGGTCTATCTTGCACATACAACTAAAAGCAGATATGCCATTCAAGAACATGGAAAAGCTGGGTGAGACATTCTCGTCTAGCTTTTCTATGCTCCTAAATGGCATATCTGCACCCTCATGTACTATAGAAAAGTCAAAGGCACTGGTGTGAGCACTAAGGCGGCTATGTGTACCTGGTCCTACTGAAGGAAGACTTCCTAATCCTATCCCTTAGGGTGACTCTAAGTGACACAGCACCATCGCCTAGTACATACGCAACTTACACTTACGATGGGGGAGGAATCAGCAGCACAGCCAAGCGTCAGACACTAGAGCCTGCACAGAGCATGACTTTCTAGTGTCCAACTGTCTTCTGGACGCCAAGGTAAAAAAAGGGGAAGGGACTTGTCATTTTTGCCAGGACATATAACAGACAGAGGGGGCTTCTCTGCGGTATGGGAGTGCATGGGATTAGCGGGACTCTAAAGGTATAGCATGCAACTGCCTGCAACATAACTAAAACCGCCTGCACCTGCAAGTATTTCAGCAAGATCCCAATCGCAATGCAGTCATCTAGTACAAAGGGGATTATTACGTTCTGCCCTTTCGCCATAGTATACAGTCATGGCCGTAAATGTTGGCACCCCTGAAATTTTACAAGAAAATTAAGTATTTCTCACAGAAAAGGATTGCAGTAACACATGTTTTGCTATACACATGTTTATTCCCTTTGTGTGTATTGGAACTAAAACAAAAAAGGGAGGAAAAAAAGCAAATTGGTCGCATACCCTTTTGGAAAAATAACTGAAATCAGTCGCTTCCTATAACCATCAATAAGCTTCTTACACCTCTCAGCTGGAATGTTGGACCACTCTTCCTTTGCAAACTGCTCCAGGTCTCTCTTATTGGAAGGGCGCCTTTTCCCAACAACAATTTTAAGATCTCTCCACAGGTGTTCAATGGGATTTAGATCTGGACTCATTGCTGCCACTTCAGAAATCTCCAGTGCTTTGTTGCCATCCATTTCTGGGTGCTTTTTGACTTATGTTTGGGGTCATTGTCCTGCTAGAAGTCCCAAGGTCTAAGACGCAAACCCAGCTTTCTGACACTGGGCTGTACAGTGCAACCCAAAATCCGTTGGTAATCCTCAGATTTCATGATATCTTGCACACATTCAAGGCACCCAGTGCCAGAGGCAGCAAAACAACCCAAAAACATAATTGAACTCCACCATATTTCACTGTAGGTACTGTGTTCTTTTCTTTGTAGGCCTCATTCCATTTTCGGTAAACAGTAGAATGATGTGCTTTACCAAAAAGCTCTATCTTGGTCTCATCTGTCCACAAGACATTTTCCCAGAAGGATTTTGGCTTACTCAAGTTCATTTTGGCAAAATTTAGTCTTGCTTTTTTATGTCTCTGTGTCAGCAGTGGAGTCCTCCTGGGTCTCCTGCCATAGCGTATAATTTCATTTAAATGTCGACGGATAGTTCGCGCTGACACTGATGCTCCCTGAGCCTGCAGGACAGCTTGAATATATTTGGAACTTGTTTGGGGCTGCTTATCCACCATCCGGACTATCCAGCGTTGACACCTTTCATCAATTTTTCTCTTCCGTCCATGCCCAGGGAGATTAGCTACAGTGCCATGGGTTGCAAACTTCTTGATAATGTTGCACACTATGGACAAAGGCAAATCTTGATCTCTGGAGATGGACTTGAGAACCAAAATTGTGGAAAATATCAGCAATCTCAAGGTTACAAGTATCCAGACAGTTCTCTTCTTCTCTTTCTGTTGCCCATGCTTAGTTTGGCAGACACAGACACAGACACACAATGCAAAGACTAAGTGAACTTCTCTCCTTTTTATCTGCTTTCAGGTGTGATTTTTATATTGCCCACACGTGTTACTTGCCCCAGGTGAGTTTAAAGGGGTACTCCCCCCCTAGACATCTTATCCCCTATCCAAAGGATAGGGGATAAGATGTCAGTTCGCCGCGATCCCGCTGCTGGGGAGCCCTGGGATCGCCGCTGCGGCACCGCGCTATCATTGCTGCACAGAGCGAGTTCGCTCTGCACGTAATGACGGGCAATACAGGGGCCGGAGCATAGTTGCGTCACGGCTCCGCCCCTCGTGACTTCACGGCCCGCCCCCCCAATACAAATTTATGGGAGGGGGTGTGGCGGTCGTCACACCCCCTGCCATAGACTTGCATTAAGGGGATGGGCCGTGATGTCACGAGGGGCGGAGCCATGCTCCGTCCCCTGTATCGCCCGTCATTACTCACAGAGCGAACTCGCTCTGTGCAGCAATTATAGCGCGGTGCCGCAGCCGCAATCCCGGGGCTCCCCAGCAGCGGGACCACGGCAATCTGACATCTTATCCCCTATCCTTTGGATAGGGGATAAGATGTCTAGGGGCGGAGTACCCCTTTAAAGGAGCATAACATGCTTGAAACAATCACATTTTTCCTCAATTTTGAAAGGGTGCCAATAGCAAAGCTATAGCAAAACATGTGTTACTGCAATCCTTTTCTGAGAGAAATACTTCATTTTCTTCACAAATTTCAGGGGTACCAACATTTACGTCCATGACTGTACACCTGAATGCAGCTACCTGCATAAGCCATAACAGTGACATAAGCCCTTTCTCTCCACTAAGTGCACTCACATCAAATCAACTGATGGAGGAGTAACTCTCTGTTAAGCACCTGTGTACTACCTGGCAATTTTACAATACTTAAAAAACTAAATATTTATAACCAACATTTTTACTATACAAATAAGGGAAACGTAAACAAATGACTACACGTAAACAAAATTTAGGATTATACACAGATCACAAACCTGTCTCTAAAAGCCAACCATACAGATGTCAAACACAAAACTCATTAAACACATAAAATGTAAACCTATAGAAAAAGTATACGGAACACTCTACATAGATTTGACCTTTGATGTTGACCCTTTCCTGCTGCTTTATTTGACTGTCCAGGCAGTCATTTCTTGTATAATATTTACCTCCATTTTCATAGCAATCATGACCATCAGAGGATCTCCAGCTTCTACTTTGTCTCCGGCTTTTACAAACACCTGCAAACATATAATATAACATAATAAATAGATGGCAGTAGATGGCTTTTTTAGACATTAGTATCATGTTTGCAGAGTATAATCAAGCTATCATAGTTTTTCCACATCATTTTTCAAACAAATGTCATTGCCAATGGATCCCACTGACTTTAACAGGGTTATCTACCATAAGGTGATTTTAGTACTTACCTGCCAGAGGGTAGTGGACAAGTTTAAAAAGGATCCGTGTTTGTGGCTAAATGGCTATGTTGTGAGTCCACCATAACTCTGTTGCTTTTTTTGTGTGAAATGACTATTTCTTGTTGGCATTCTTTCCCTTAAACTACAAATCCCAGGATCCCGACAGGTCAAAGGAAAAAAAACATGAACTGTCCGAGAATCCGAAGAAAACATAACTGAACACTCCCTCGGACAGATAATGAAAAGGAACCCCAGAAAAAGGGGGCGGGAGCTGTGTCCCCCAATGGATCCTTCGAGAAAGAGATTTTACGGTAAGTCTAAAAAATCTCCTTTTCCCTATCGGCTCCATTGGGGGACACAGACTCTGGGACGTACCAAAGCCGTCCCTTGGGTGGGCAGAGAAGAAAAAAGGTCAGGCAGTCGGCTGTACCACCTCCGCCTGCAACACCTTACGGCCCAGACTAGCATCAGCCGATGCGAAGGTATGAACCTGATAGAATTTTGAAAAAGTGTGTAAAGATTACCAAGTGGCCGCTTTACAAATTTGCGAGGCCGAGGCCTTGTTTCGGAGAGCCCAGGATGCTCCCACAGAGCGGGTGGAATGAGCCAGAACCCTGAAAGGTGGGGTCCTCCCCTTGCAGCGGTAAGCTTCCGAAATAGCACATCGGATCCACTGAGAAATTGTGGCCTAAGAAGCAGGCTGTCCCTTCCGACAGACTTCTGTAAGAACGAAAAAAGAATCGCACTGACGAAAGGAAGAGGTGACGGAAAGATAAGTCTGAACCGCTCGAACCACATCCAAATTGTGAAGCAGACGCTCCCTGGGATGAGAAGGAGCAGGGCAAAAGGACGGAAGGACGATGTCGTTGTTGAGATGAAAAGCCAAAATGACTTTGGGCAAGAAGGACGGATCTGGTCGGAAAACAACCATGTCCTGATGAATTATCAGGAAAGGGGAATGGCAGGAGAGAGCTGCCAGTTCAGAAACTCTCCTAATGGAGGTAATAGCTATAAGAAAAGCCACTTTCCAGGAAAGGAGGCGAAGGGGAACCTCCCTAAGAGGCTCAAAGGGTGCACCCTGGAGAGCACCTAGAACCAAGTTCAAGTCCCAGGGGGGAGAAGGGGACCGGTAAGGAGGGGCCGCATGTGCCACTCCTTGGAGGAAGGTCCTGACATGAGAATTGGAAGCCAGAGGATGCTGAAAAAGAATAGAAAGGGCCGAAACCTGACCATTAAGGGAACTGAGAGTCAGCCCTAGTTCCAACCCCAACTGTAAAAAGGAAAGGAGACGGGGCACGGAAAAGGTAACTGGAGAAAAAGATTGAGCTTCGCACCAACAAAAGTAAGACCGCCAGGTACGGTGGTAAATTTTTGCAGAGGAGGGCTTGCGAGCCCTAAGCATGGTGCGAATTACCTGGGAAGAGAAGCCGCGGGCCCTTAGAACCGCCGTCTCAACTGCCACACCGTCAAATGCAGCGACTGTAAATTGGGGTGGCAAAGGGGACCATGTGACAGTAGGTCTGGACGAAGAGGAAGGCGGAATGGAACGTCGTCCAGAAGCCAGACCACGTCGGCGTACCATGCCCTTCGAGGCCAGTCTGGAGGCACCAGAATGGCAGGGACTCCTTCCACCTTGAGCTTCCTCAGAACCCTGGGAAGGAGAGGGAGAGGAGGGAACAGGTAGGGCAAGACAAAGCCCGACCACGGAATTACTAAGGCATCCGCGGCCAGAGCCAGGGGGTCCCTTGTCTTTGACACAAACTTCGGAACTTTACGGTTGTGTCGGAACGCGAAGAGGTCCACGTCCGGGGTCCCCCAGAGGTCGCAGACCTGCGCGAACACATGTGAATCGCTGAAATGGCTGGAACCACTCGTTACGCCTAGAGGAGAATCTTTGACACCTCGGACATGGCCGCTGAGCTGCGAGTGCCGCCCTGCCGATTGATGTATGCCACGGCCGTGGCATTGTCTGACTGGACACGGACAGGGTGACCCAGAAGCAGGGACTCCCAATGCTTCAGACACAGATAAATCGTTCCAGAACGTTTATGGAAAGAAGGGCTACTTGGGGGGGCCAGAGGCCCTACACACACACACACACACACTCAATAAAGTGCCCCCTTACAACACACACTTAATAAAGTGGCCCCTTACTACACACACTCTTAATAAAGTACCCCCTTATTACATGCCTGTACTGTAGCCACTGCTCCCCCAATAATAAGCCCCAGCTCTGCAGGAAAAACAGAGGGTCTCCAGCTGTTGCAAGACCTAGGGAGAAAGATACTTATCTCACGCTGAAGAACTTACCTAAAGAAGTCTTCAGACTGTAGTCTTCAGTCAGCCTTTTCACCTGCGGCAAGCCAAGCTCATAGCGAGGCGAACAGGGAGGTAGGGGGACCCGGACCCATGAGGTACAACCCCAAGCGCTGACCATTGGCGAGAGGGGGTTAACAGTACATCCAAGATGCCTGCCACCTCTCGCAATGGGGAAACAGTGAACATTGCGTTCCTGAGTCCCCACCTGAAAACAAAAATAAAAAGGAATAAAGAACTAACATAGTCCCTAAACCTGAGAAAATAAAAAATAAAAATATGAGACTTGGTCTGGAGAAAACCAGACAATGTACACCTCCTTAAGACACTAAGCAAAAACTGAATTGCTCAGTGGCCTGGAGGCGGGTATATCCTGCTGGGAGGAGCCGACTTTTTGGTTACCATAGTGTCAACCTCCTAGAGACAGCAGCATATACCCAGAGTCTGTGTCCCCCAATGGAGCCGATAGAGAAATGAACATTGGGGCAAAAATCCCATAACAATTTTGAGACCAGCCATAAAACACAGGTACAGACAATATATTATGAACCACACAAACTTTACAGCCCTTGCAGCACAGTCAAACAAAAAAAGATTGGGAATACCCCTTTAATGGTACATTTTATAGTATTTCTGATACAAACAGTGCTGCCGACAGGATTCTTGCTGTCAGAAACAGAACCCCCAAAGAAAATTATTAGGGATGTGTGAACAATACCTTATAAAAATCAAAAGTAAAACCTTAAATGGAAAATGTCACTTCAGCCAGTGGCACAATATTTTTAAATATAACTTTTTAATATAATTATTTCTATTACCTTTTCTATAGTTCCAGTCATTGGAGCAACTGCCCCTCCTTGGCTCCCTGATGTGCTTACTTCTGATAGAAATTTTGGAACCGGTATCCCCAGCTGAACGCTACCATCCTGAAGGATGAAAAGAAAGAGTGTACATAATATCTATCTATCTAGATCTATCTTTACATATATCCTAAAGAATAATGTTCACCTCAGAAACTGAATGAATAAAGCCTTAATAATGGTGGTCCCTCTTTTAGCACAATGGCTTTGTTAATACATTTTCTTACATCTAGACTTTTGATTTGACAACCATTTAATTGGTTACAGGAACAGAAATGATAATAATCTTGTGGACAGGTAATGGTGTCCACTACCTAGTATATACAACTCCCAAGGAATATACAAATGATCATAGGGGGGAGAGAAAAAATATAGGTGCTAGTAAAACATAGCTTTTAATATATAGGTTAAAAAACACACTGATTAAACAAAGTGATGTATAGATAAGTGACAGGGCAAAATTGTCAGCCCTGTGACTCAAGATAGACACAAACAAGGCTGTTAAAATTGCATATGTATAGATTGCCCCACAGATGCAAAAGCCTAATTCAATTGTATGCTGGTAATAAATAATTAGATAGAATTACTAGCTCTGTCCAACGCGTTTCAGCACATTGTTACATGTGACCTCATCAGGGATAACTGGCATAGAACAATACAGTCATTGCATATAATAATTAACATCAGGGGTAGCTTGATACAATAGCGACCCCTGAGAAAAGCGTGCTAGATGTCATGCACTAGTACTCTATACAGCATATAGATGACAGGACCCGGACGCAACCTGCAAGGAAGCACATAAAGACAATGGTCCTCAGAAAACATATCGTTACCGTAAAAAGTAGGGTACCTGTAAAGCAAAAAAGATAGTTACTCAGATAGTCAGATATTAAATAGTGTATAATAGGGGGACAGTATATTGAATAGCACATCCAAACGGATAGTACCAATCCAAATAAAATTTATATTTGGGAGTAAACAGGCTAGGAATCAGAGACCAAGATATACAGAGAGAGATGACGGATATAACTAACCAGTAGCAACTCTGGTAAATTAGGTAAGAAAATGGGTATTAATACGTGATATCTAAATATAGGGTATCCATATCCAGGGTGTCCGAAGGGTATTGAGAGGGGGGGGAGGGCCCTAAATAAGAAAGGGGGGAGGGGCAAAAGCAGGGGCCTAGTGAGCCTATAGATATACCTAGGCATCCCTATACTCATATCTCATTACCCTTCGGACACCCTGGATACGGATACCCTATATTTGGATATCACGTATTAATACCCATTTTCTTACCTAATTTACCAGAGTTGCTACTGGTTAGTTATATCCGTCATCTCTCTCTGTATATCTTGGTCTCTGATTCCTAGCCTGTTTACTCCCAAATATAAATTTTATTTGGATTGGTACTATCCGTTTGGATGTGCTATTCAATATACTGTCCCCCTATTATACACTATTTAATATCTGACTTAGTATATATATTTGTCTGGCTAGGTCTCCGCCTACTCTAATCTATTGTTCCAGAGTGTATTTTTAGGTTGCTGCCATACGAAGCCAATTTCTTCACCAGTCTATGTATTAGACATTGTAACTGGCTTACCTTCGGGTTGGATGGGGTTAATTAAGCCCGTGCTACCGCCCCGCGAGATCAGCGGGATGGATGACGCGCTCTCCAGTGTTTGGCTCTGGCATGGAGACGGCGTCATTAGCCGGACCACGCCCACCCAGACCGGAAGCGTATAAGTCGTCAGACGCCGCTCTCCTCTGACATGTGTGTTAGTAGCCGGCCTGTACGCTAGGCTCCCCGCCACTGCGGGTTATACACACATCGTTAGGATTTATCCCAGATAGACGCCATAACTGTGAGTAACTATCTTTTTTGCTTTACAGGTACCCAACTTTTTACGGTAACGATATGTTTACTGAGGACCATTGTCTTTATGTGCTTCCTTGCAGGTTGCGTCCGGGTCCTGTCATCTATATGCTGTATAGAGTACTATGGCATGACATCTAGCACGCTCTTCTCAGGGGTCGCTATTGTATCAAGCTACCCCTGATGTTAATTATTATATGCAATGACTGTATTGTTCTATGTCAGTTAGCCCCTGATGAGGTCACATGTAACAATGTGCTGAAACGCGTTGGACAGAGCTAGTAATTCTATCTAATTATTTATTACCAGCATACAATTGAATTAGGCTTTTGCATCTGTGGGGCAATCTCTACATATGCAATTTTAACAGCCTTGTTTGTGTCTATCTTGAGTCACAGGGCTGACAATTTTGCCCTGTCACTTATCTATACATCACTTTGTTTAATCATTGTGTTTTTTAACCTATATATTAAAAGCTATGTTTTACTAGCACCTATATTTTTTCTTTCCCCCCTATGATCATAGGAAGAGAAATGACAAATATCTCCAAAGAAACCTAAATACTTTTCTAAATGTTATTATTGTACATACAGAAACAATGGATCTGTATCTGTTAATGTGTTATAGTTAGAGTTGCGTTGACTGAGTAATGTAGACCAGAGGTATACTTCTATTCAGTCCTGAAACTTTTTTTGTACATGAATTGATCTTTGAATTTCCAGCCCGGTTGACTTGAGAGCTACTTTCAAGAACAATATGTAAGACTTATAGCACAGATTATGAACTAGCTATGTTACCATTGAGAAAAGATGTATATTATGATCGATGATAATAAGCTTGGATTTGCAAAACGTCCCATCAACTGAACACTTCAAATAAGGGACATCTCCCTCATTCACAAGTTCTCCAGATACTTTAAAGACTTTGCCATGAACCTGTAACGCAATAACATTTTAAATTAATAGCATCAAGAGTATTTGTTCTATATTTGTTTCCACAGTATTACTAAACACTTGACTGTCTATGTTAAGTTAAGAGGAGTAATTGCAGAATACATTGCTACCTATGATTTAACATCCTGTATATACTCAAGTATAGGCCGACCCGAATATAAGCCGAGGCCCCTAATTTCATCCCAAAAACCCAGGAAAAGTTATTGACTCGACTATAAGCCTAGGGTAGGAACTAGGAAATACATCATCCCCCCCCCGTCATCATCCAGACCCCCGTCATAAACACCCCCGTCATCATCACCCCCTTATCATCATCACCCTGTCATCATCCCCCCTGTCATCATCCAGACCCCCATCATCATTCCCCCCCCCCCTTCATCATCAGCGCCTGTCAAGTGGTCCTCAACCTGAGAACCTACAGATGTTGCAAAACTACAACTCCTAGCATGCCCGGACAGCCATCGGCTGTCCGAGCATGCTGGGGGTTGTAGTTTTGAAACACCTGGAGGTCCGTAGGTTAAAGACCACTGCGGCCTTCGTCATCATACAGACCCCCCTTTAAGTTTTCTACTCACCTCCCCTTGCTGGGAAGGAAGGGTGAGCTGGTCCGGGCCGTCTATGCTGCAGGGACCGTCCGGTGGGGAGGGTTAGTCGTTCCGGGCTGTCCATCTTCACCGGGCCCTCTTCTCCGGGTTGGCCCAGGACTAGTGACGTTGCCTTGACGACGACGCACAGGGACATTCCTGCGCAGGTACGGAGCCGGCTCGGAGCGGAGAAGAGGGCCTCCCGGTGAAGATGGACAGCCCGGAACGACTAATCCTCCCCACCGGACGGCCCCTGCAGCATAGATGGCCCGGACCAGCTCACCCTTCCTTCCCACCGAGGGGAGGTGAGTAGAAAACTTAAAAGGGGGGTCTGGATGATGACGAAGGCCGAAGTGGTCTTCAACCTGCAGACCTCCAGATGATTCAAAACTACAACTCCCAGCATGCCCGGACAGCTGATGGCTGTCAGGGCATGCTGGGAGTTGTAATTTTGCAACATCTGGAGGTCCGCAGGTTGAAGACCACAGAAGAAGGGATTGACAGGCAGAGAGTTCACTCGAGTATAAGCAGAGGGGGGCGTTTTCAGCACGAAAAATCCTGCTGAAAAACTCGGCTTATACTCGAGTATATACGGTATAAAGGATTTTTAAAGAGGTATTCCCAGGGTAGTCCTCTGGGACCCACACCTATCTCCCATGGCTGCCACATTCAGGCTGAGAATGAATAATGAGGTGGCAGCACACATACTCCGCTCTCTACATTCACTTGTATTGGAGTTATGGAAACAGCCATGCAAAGGTCTTTCAGACAGATGTCTAGGGTGGGAATACCCTTTTCATACATTCATACCAGCAACGTATGCTATAATAATATGGCATTTCTGCTATGTAGTAAATACAATCTGCTGCATATATTAATGCCAATCCTGGCTATTGTGGCTCCCAGAATATAATTGCACAATAAACAAATGATTCATTGTGAATTTATCAACTGATTTGTGCCAGTTTTTTCATGCCAAAAGTCACAAATGAAGCCTCCCTCCATATTTGTGCAAAGATTTGCAACTCACCAGTTTTGAAAAGTGCTAAGTGAGTGGGGATTTCTGGAAAAGTGGTGTGGTTAAGACCTCTAAGGCCAGAAGTGCAAATTTTATGACAAAGTTATGTCTGTTCTAGTTTGCGCCTTTTCACAGATTTGCTGCAATTTGCTCCAACAAATCTTATTTAAATGAAAACTGTCAAATTCAAAAACTTTTTATATGTTGTACATCTTGCCAAAACATTAACCTTTCTAATATAATTCATGAGAATATTTTATTTATTTTTATAGAAATCATGGCTTATAAAATCCTGGCTTTGTCCAAGCTGAAGAACAGGCATGGACAAAGTCTAGTAAGTAAGGGTGGGCTAGAGCAGAGGAGTACTATCAGACAGGAGAGAGCACAGAAGAGTCCTATCAGATATGAGAGAGCACAGAGAAGTACTATCAGACACAGGAGAGAGCACAGAGGAGTCCTATCATACATGAGAGAGCACAGAGGAGTCCTATCAGACAGGAGAGAGGACAGAGGAGTCCTATCAGACAGGAGAGAGTGCACAGATGAGTCCTATCAGACAGGAGAGAGCACAGAGTAGTATTATCAGACAGGATAGAGCACAGAGGAGTATTATCAGACAGGAGAGAGCACAGAGGAGTCCTATCAGACAGGAGAGAGCACAGAGGAGTACTATCATACAGGAGAGAGCACAGAGGAGTACTATCAGACAGGAGAGAGCACAGAGGAGTACTATCAGACAGGAGAGAGCACAGAGGAGTCCTATCAGACAGGAGAGAGCACAGAGGAGTACTATCATACAGGAGAGAGCACAGAGGTGTGCTATCATACAGGAGAGAGCACAGAGGAGTACTATAAGACAGGAGAGAGGATAGAGGGGTCCTATCAGACAGGAGAGAGGACAGAGGAGTCCTATCAGACAGGAGAGAGTGCACAGAGGAGTCCTATCAGACAGGAGAGAGCACAGAGTAGTATTATCAGACAGGAGAGAGCACAGAGGAGTATTATCAGACAGGAGAGAGCACAGAGGAGTCCTATCAGACAGGAGAGAGCACAGAGGAGTGCTATCAGACAGGAGAGAGCACAGAGGAGTACTATCATACAGGAGAGAGCACAGAGGAGTACTATCAGACAGGAGAGAGCACAGAGGAGTCCTATCATACAGGAGAGAGCACAGAGGAGTCCTATCAGACAGGAGAGAGCACAGAGGAGTCCTATCATACAGGAGAGAGCACAGAGGAGTACTATCAGACAGGAGAGAGGACAGAGGGGTCCTATCAGACAGGAGAGAGCACAGAGGAGTACTATCAGACCGGAGAAAACACAGAGGAGTGCTATCAGACAGGAGAGACCACAGAAGAGTGCTAGCCCACCCTCACTTACTGGACTTTGTTTATGCCTGTGCTTCAGCTTGGACAAAGCCATGATATTTAGGACATGATTTCTATAAAAAAAGAAATAACATTTTCTTATGAAGTATATTAGAAAGGTTAATGGTTTGCCAAATGTACAACATCTAAAAAGTTTTTGTATCTGACGCTGCCTATTTAAAAGGGTATTCCAGGAAAAATAAATTTTTACATATCAACTGGCTCCAGAAAGTTAAACAGATTTGTAAATTACTTCTATTAAAAAATCTTAATCCTTCCAATAGTTATCAGTTGCTGAAGTTGAGTTGTTCTTTTCTGTCTGACAACAGTGCTCTCTGCTGACACACCGCGGGAACTGCACAGAGTAGAATGGGTTTGCTATGGGGATTTGCTTCTACTCTGGACAATTCCAGAGACAGGTGTCATAAGAGAGTACTTAGACAGAAAAGAACAACTCAACTTCAGCAGCTCATAAGAACTGAAAGGATCAACATTTTTTTTTATAGAAGTAATTTACAAATCTGTTTAACTTTCTGGAGCCAGTTGATATAAATAAAAAAAGTTTTTTTCCTGGAATAACCCTTTAACCCCTTAAGGACATAGGGCGTATCCATACGCCCCCGTTTCCAAGTCCTTAAGGACTGAGGGCGTATGGATATGCCCTGAGCATTTCCGGCCCCCACCGCTAGCCGGAGGGGAGCCGGAGCCGGATGCCTGCTGAAATCGTTCAGCAGGCATCCCGGCATATCGCCCAGGGGGGTCATTATGTCCCCCCATGTCGGCGATTGCCGCAGATCGCTGGACAATTCAGTCCAGCGATCTGCGGCGGATTCCGGGTCAATCGGGTCTCCAGTGGTGCCACCTCACGATCGCCCTGATTCGTCGGCCGGATTACCGGCCGACCAATCAGGGCGCCTGCTGCGGGTGTCACTCCCGCAACCCGCTCCGCCCCTCTTCCGGAGGACGTGAGCGGGTGCGGGAAGATGACCCCGGGTGCTGGGGACCCCGATCCCCGGCGTCCCTGTTGGGATCAGGGCCCCAGGAGCGACGGCGGCGGCGGCGAGGGACAGTCCTGTGTGGATCGTTGGAGGTGAGTGACAGCCTCCTGCTGTTGCTTAGCAACAGCTCCCAGCATGCAACAAGGGCATGCTGGGAGCTGTAGTTATGCAACAGCAGGAGGCAGACCACCACAAACTCCCAGCATGCCCTTATGGGCATGCTGGGACTTGTAGTTTTGCAACAGCTGGAGGCACATTCTTTCTATGGAAAAGTGTACCTTCAGCTGTTGTGTAACTACAACTCCCAGCTTGCACAAACAGCTCAAGTGCATGCTGGGAGTTGTAGTGGTGCATCTGGTGGTTGCATAACTACAACTCCCAGCATGCCCGTTGAATGTCGATGACTGCTGAGAGTTGTAGTTTTGCAACAGCTGAAGGCACAGGAGTTAAGTAGTAAACCAGTGTGTCTCCAGCTGTTGCATAACTACAATCCCCAGCATCCCCAGCCAATGTAGTATGCCTCCGGCTGTTGCATAACTACAAGACCCAGCATGCCCTTCCGCTGTCCGTACATGCTGGGGGTTGTAGCTTTTGCGGATATTTTCTGCTATTACCCTTTTTAAAAATGTAAAATTTTTGGGAAAACAGGCATTTTAGGTAAAAAAAAATTTTTGTTTTTACATATACAAAAGTCATGAAACACCTGTGGGGTATAAAGGTTCACTTAACCCCTTGTTACGTTCCCCAAGGGGTCTAGTTTCCAAAATGGTATGCCATGTGTTTTTTTTTTGCTGTCCTGGCACCATAGGGGCTTCCTAAATGCGGCATGCCCCCAGAGCAAAATTTGCTTTCAAAAAGCCAAATGTGACTCCTTCTCTTCTGAGACCTGTAGTGCGCCAGCAGAGCAATTTTCACCCCCATATGGGGTGTTTTCTGAATCGGGAGAAATTGGGCTTCAAATTTTGGGGGGTATTTTCTGCTATTACACTTTTAAAAAATGTAAAATTTTTGGGAAATAAAGCATTTTAGGTTAAAAAAAATAATTTTTTTTTACATATGCAAAAGTCGTCAAACACCTGTGGGGTATTAAGGTTCACTTTACCCCTTGTTACGTTCCCTGAGGGGTCTAGTTTCCAAAATGGTATGCCATGTGTGTTTTTTTGCTGTCCTGGCACCATAGGGGCTTCCTAAAGGTGACATGCCCCCCAAAAACCATTTGTCGCTCCTTCCCTTCTGAGCCCTTTACTGCGCCCGCCGAACAATTAACATAGACATATGAGGTATGTGCTTACTCGAGAGAAATTGGGTTTGAAATACAAGTAAAAATTTTCTCCTTTTTACCCCTTGCAAAAATTAAAAAATTGGGTCTACAAGAACATGCGAGTGTAAAAAATGAAGATTTTGAATTTTCTCCTTCACTTTGCTGCTATTCCTGTGAAACACCTAAAGGGTTAATACACTTACTGAATGTCATTTTGAATACTTTGGGGGGTGTAGTTTTTATAATGGGGTCTTTTATGGGGTATTTCTAATATGAAGACCCTTCAAATCCACTTCAAACCTGAACTGGTCCATGAAAAATAGCGAGTTTGAAAATTTTGTGAAAAATTTCAAAATTGCTGCTGAACTTTGAAGCCCTCTGGTGTCTTCCAAAAGTAAAAACTCATAAATTTTATGATGCAAACATAAAGTAGACATATTGTATATGTGAACCCAAAAAAAAAATATTTTGAATATCCATTTTCCTTACAAGCAGAGAGCTTCAAAGTTAGAAAAATGCAAAATTTAATTTTTTTCATCAAATTTTGGGATTTTTCACCAAGAAAGGATGCAAGTTACCATAAAATTTTACCACTAAGTTAAAGTAGAATATGTCACGAAAAAACAATCTCGGAATCAGAATGATAACTAAAAGCATTCCAGAGTTATTAATGTTTAAAGTGACAGTGGTCAGAATTGCAAAAAACGCTCCGGTCCTTAAGGTGAAAAAGGGCCTTAAGGGGTTAAGTTTTATATACCTGTGTACTCAAGGGGTCAATGCATAATGTTCCAAAACAAACCCTCAACCACTTCTTAAAGGGGTACTCCGCTGCCCTGCTTCTGGAGCTCCGCTCCCCAACGTCCGGAAGTTTATTGTTCCGAACGCTGTGTGCAGGCTTCCGCATTCAGGGCCGCCCCTCGTAACGTCCCGCCCGCCCCCTTCCCATAGACTTTGGTTGAGGGGGTGGGCGTGACGTCACGAGGGGGCAGGCGTGAAGTTACGAAGGGCGGCCCTGAACACGGAAGCCCGCACACAGCGTTCGGAACAATAAACTTCCGAACGTTGGGGAGCGGAGCTCCAGAAGCAGGGCAGAGGAGTACCCCTTTAAAAGAGAAATTCCTTTTACAATATATTTTAGCAGTAAACATTCCTTAGTATGTTTTCTTTTACATTGTAACAAAAAGGAGGTTCTGTAGTTACCTGCATATTATATGAGCCATCATGATTATAAGTGATTTTCATGTCCACTTCTGTAAATGATAATATATAATAATTAAACACCCCATAATCTGCTGAAAATACATCACAATGAATATCCAATATTCTCATAAAGTGGATGGTGACTACTCAAAATCTGGCAATATGTCAAGAAACACTAGCATTTGGTGCCTTGCTTTGTTCTCGCCTTTGATATTATCTTAAACTTCAGCCACTATTGACATTTTATAGACACGTCAAAAGTTTTGATTGGTTGGGGTCTGAGTATCCAGACTGCGAATGATAGCTAGAACTGGTCAGGAGAAGAGCATGCTAATAGAGACCAACTTACAATATAAGCCTATGGAATTGTCTCCCCGTGCTTTTCTTCCTTCTCATTCTAGTAATTGGTTGGGGTCTGAACACTTATGGCTGGGTTCACACCACGTTTTGTTAAATACGGTTCCCGTATATGGCTGGGAGGAGGGGGGCGGGGCTTAATCGCGGCGCCCGCACTCAGCCGTATTCGGGAACCGTATTTAATGCATGTCTATGAGCCGACCGGAGTGAACCGCAGCCTCCGGTCGGCTTCGTTTTCGGCCGTATGCGGTTTCCCGACCGCAGGCCTAAAAACGCGGTTGACCACGTTTTTGCCTGCGGTCGGGAAACCACATACGGCCAAAAACGAAGCCGACCGGAGGCTGCGGTTCACTCCGGTCGGCTCATAGACATACATTAAATACGGTTCCCGAATACGGCTGAGTGCGGGCGCTGCGATTAAGCCCCGCCCCCTCCTCCCAGCCGTATACGGGAACCGTATTTAACAAAACGTGGTGTGAACCCAGCCATAATACCCTGACCGAACAAAACTTTGAAATGTCTTTTAGAAGTTTTTAAAAGCGACAGGTACACTTTAAAAATGAAATGGAGCTGTTAGTAACAAGAGAGCATAACTAAGCTCACTGATCTGATGCTCACCAAAAACCCAGCTTTCTGGTCTCAAAACACAGGAAATGTCCACTCACTGGCTGAGGCAGGTCACCACTGGGGTTTGTGAGCTTTCTTGTGTTTTAAAATAGCTCAGGTGAACATTGATTCTTTTTTAAGCCATTTTTAGTATTTACCCTGCTGGACAACCCCTCCAACAGATGACAGATATTCTGCATTATGGGCGGTCATAAAAAAAAAAAGAATATTAATCTCACTTGTAAGGATAAAGAACCTTTATGGCTAAAGACCAAAACATAAACAAAAACTATTGTGTTTTAAAGCTATACTGACACTTTTTTGTTCGTACACCATTACAGTATATACTTTAAGCCCCTCTACCAGGCTTTATTGACCCGATATAAGCAAACATAGTCAACTACACACAAAACAAGGGATCCGCAAAAAAAGAAAAAGAAAACATTTACCAATAACTGACAACAACTGTATGGCATATATTATTTCTATACTTTGAAGCATTCGTTTTGCCCGGGATATAAGGAAATAATGAAATATGAACCAAGCCTGTGTTTTATTTTATCATGTCAGAAATGGCTTTCTCTGTTTAAAGGGCTTATTCAAGAACTGAAAAACAGAGCTAATTTCTTCCAAAAAGAAGGTTGTGTATGGTATTCCAACTTGGCTCCATTCATTTAATGGAACTAAGCTGTATTACCACACACAACCTGAGGATAGTGTGATGGTGTTTTTAGAAGAAATCAGCTTTGTTTTTCTATTCTGGATAACCCCATGAAGTTTTTTGCATTTGAAATTTCTGTAATAGAAACATGCAAGATTACCAGACTTGCTGTATTATTGGATAATGGATTAAAATAATTTCCCCATATATAAAATTTGTAAACATACATAAAAACCACTTACTATTTTCTTTATCCAGCAAAGTAAGGTTCCTGGTATAAAGAACATTTATTCGCCTACCACTGCTGGATGCAAAGGGAGAGAATCCATCTACAAAAGCCAAAAAATGGGAAAATGTTAAATGAATGATGCAGAATTGGTCATCCATGAGCCATTGGGCTTTTCTATAGTTACTATAAGTAGTTATAGAAGAATATTCTGATTATATATAAAGCAAAATCTGAATAGTAATATCTAAAACAGTGTTTTCCAAACAGTCTATCTCCAGCTGTTGCAAAACTACAACTCCCAGCATGCTGGGAGTTGTTGTTTTGCAACAGCTGGGAACACACAGTATGGATAACACTGATCTAAAGAATGGCAGCTGTGTGAGCAAATGTCAGATCCAGTTGGCGAACCCAGTAGTATTAAACCAGAGCCATATATTCTTGATTCCTTCTGCCGCACAGCATTACACTGAATACCAGATTGGCTGTATCCATGGGGTGTAAAAAATATAAAACAATTCCTTCTGTAACCCCAAAATAAAGCAGGAAGGAACAAAGAATGACAAACCTTCCCACTGCAGATTAAACTCATTGGTTAAGAGCTGCTCCTTCAGTATAAGACCTAGCGCAGCATGGCACAGCACCTCATTGGATGTTGCTTTCTTAGGAGGAAAGAGTTCTTTATAATGCTGGGGGATAAAATTAGTATGGACATCCCCTGCCTCAAATGCTGGGTGTCCAGACAGACTGAGAAGGAAATCGATATTGGTGCTCAGTCCAACAATCTAAAAAAAAAAACAAAAAAACAACAACAGTTGATACAGAAATCGAATTATTAGGAAAACAAGTGAATGACTGACAAGGATAAAACATTTACCGTATTTTTCTTTCTTCCCCAAAACTGGGGGAAAAAAGTTGGTGCGTCTTATACGGCGAATACACCCCTATCGCGGCGGTCCCTGCGGCCATCAACGGCCGGGACCTGTGGCTAATACAGGACATCACCGATCGCGATGATGCCCTGTATTAACCCTTCAGATGTGGCGATCAAAGCTGACCGCCGTGTCTGAAGGGAAAGTGACACTAACCCGGCTGTTCAGTCGGGCTGTTCGGGACCGCCGCGATTTCACCGCGGGGGTCCCGAACAGCCCGACTGAATAGCCGGTTTAGTGCTTCCAGGACACTGGGAGGGACCTTACCTGCCTCCTCGGTGTCTTCTCCGTTCAGGGATCCCCTGTATGGCCGGCGCTCTCCTTCCTCGTCATCACGTCGTCGCGTACGTGTGTCGGCGTGCGTAACAACGTGATGATGGCGACGGAGAGTGAGGATACCCGGCCGGCAGCAGAGACGTTCCAGAGCGACGGGGACACGGCGACAGCGATGGAGCGACATCCAGGGCAGCGGTGACGGGTCCGGAGCGGCGGGGACACATGAATATTACCTCTTATGCAGTGGTCTTCAATCTGCGGACCTCCAGATATTGCAAAACTACAACTCCCAGCATGCCCGGACAGCCAACGGCTGTCCGGGCATGCTGGGAGTTGTAGTTTTGCAACATCTGGAGGTCCGCAGGTTGAAGACCACTATTGGGTTCAAAATCTTAATTTTTTTAGATTTTGCACCTATAAATTGGGTGCGTCTTATACGCCGGTGCATCCTATAGGGCGAAAAATACGGTATATGACTCAATTTCTGAATTAAATTCAAAACATTATTTTCAACTGGATATGTAAAACTCTATCCATTAGTGTGTGTTGTATGTGGAGGTGCCAATCTTACAAAGAATACCCAACAAATGGCTTACAATAAGCTTCAACATATAAATCGGTAAAAATGTGACACAGTGAGTGGTGTCCATCTCACCCTCAACCCCTACTGCGTCCCGGACTGGTGTGGGGCAACACCAACAGCAAAGCACAATAAAGAAAGATTTAAATCCTTAGGAAAAAGGGATAAGTATCCTCCTTGAGGAGAGGCACCAATCCTGGTGTCTGGAGATTCAAAGGCCATTAGCACTCCACTGGGCATTCTGGTAAAAGGAATATGCAAAGCAGCTCATCACACCACATTCACAGGTAGCATTCCCTAAACATTCTCTTAGCTCCAGTTACAGAGTCTTAGAAACAGATTGGGATTTAATGCCAAGCCAAAATTCTCCCCAGAAGGGAAGAGGACCCATCTGCAAACAGTGCTGTTTCGTAGGGGGGTTGTCCCTAGTCAGTACAGAGCAGGGTGTTCTGGCTCAAGGAGGATACTTGTCCCTTTTGCCTAGGTGACAAATCTCTCACCAGCCAAGCCAGAACACCCTGCTCTGTCCTGACGAAGGACAACACCCCGAAAGAGCACCGTCTGCAGATGGGTCCTCTTCCCTTCTGGAGAGAATTCTGGCCGGGCATTAAATCCCAATCAGTTTCTGAGAGTTCGTAACTGGAACTAAAAGATGATGTTTAGGGAAGGATTAATTGAAGCACTGTAACCGTCACGCCCCCTCCCATAGACTTGCATTGAGGGGTGTGGCCATGACATCATGAGGGGCGTGGTAGACCCCCCCCCCCCAGTGCGAAAACAGCGTTCAGAACATTAACTTCCGAATGCTGGCCAGTGGAGTACCCCTTTAAAACTGCATCTGAGAAAGAAGACAATGGTGCTCTGCGGTTCTGACTAGTGTAAAGGTGCAACAGTCACCACTTCAAAAGCTCCTCTTGCAAATGGCCTTTATTGGAAAGGGACTAGAAATAGTCCATTACTAAAGCACATGAAACACACCTGGAATGGAGTTAGTTCCATTAAACAAACATTGACAAGTTGAATGCATTATAGTATGCTGTAAAACATTTACTTACATTGTATTGTTGCAAGCAAAACTTTAATTTTGCCAGTGCTGCCTGACGATCTTTTGCCCACACGACTAACTTGGCAATCATCGGATCGTAGTGTACAGAAACTTCATCGCCTTTCATGTATGAACACAGAAAACACCAGAACATTGAGGTTTAGGAATGGATAAAAGACACAGTGTATAAACTGTACAATGGGCAATATTTTTACTACTGACTGCTGTCTAGTTTTGTTTTTTATATGCATGTGTTTAAATTTGTCCTCATTCCACCAGCCGGAGAGTGTTACTGACCTGCTCTTGTCCACTTTGCTCTTTTTGTTTGTTCTTTTGGATTTTTTATGGACTTACAGCTCTTCTATTAGGTCTTGCGGGGTCTACGCTGCCACGTTTAATAGTGCTTGTCCCTGGTCTTGACCTGGTTTCAGTGTACATTTTAAGTATTAAGCCTTAACAGTGCTGGGTCCTAGTAATACCTTTGCAAGTATCATCTTATGCCGTATGCCAATGCAGGGTCTTGACCATAAGTATAGTCAGTAGATGACGCCTGTATGCTGCTTGACAGTGCAGAGTGCTCTCTTAAAGGAGAAATGCCGCGCAAAACTTATAACTCCTCCTGTGTCTTGGTTGCAAAAAACAAACTTTAACTCACCTTCCTAAGTTCCCCCGTTGCGCCGATATCCGCATCCAGTTCCTCCGGCGCTGCTCGGCTCCGTGCTTCTTAGGTTTGGAACATCGTCACACTGCGGTCAGCATATTGCCGGCCGCAGCGATGTCCCACCTCGGCCGGTGATAGGCTGAGCGCACTGTCATGTAAGGGGCCCGGTAAGCAGGGAGAAGGTGAGGCCTGAGTTCCTTACATGACAGTGCGAGGTGGGACATCGCTGTGGCCGGCGATACGCTGACTGCAGTGTGACGTTCCATGCCTAAGAAGCAGGGAGCTGAGCAGTGCCAGAGGAACGGGATGCAGATATCGGCGCAACGGGGGAACAGAGGAAGGTGAGTTAAAGTTTTTATTTATTTTTTATTTTTTGCAGCCCGGGCACAGGTTGAGTTAAAAGTTTTGCGCCGTATTTCTCCTTTAGTACTGGGACTGCTTCATGCCTGCTTCTACAGTATATCCAGTGCGAAGTTCTGGAAAATACAGAATGTGTCTCATGCATGCTTCTACAGTATATCCAGTGCGAAGTTCTGGAAAATACAGAATGTGCCTCATGCCCGCTTCTACAGTATATTCAGTGCGGGGTCCTGGTGAATACTCAAAATCACAGATACATCAAACAGTATGCTGACATCAGGTATGTTGCATGCTTTGGGGGGATTCTGTGGCTTTACAAACATTGGCGGTATATCAATAAGATTGCATTATCAAGTATATTGCATGCTTTGCAAGGCCCAGGCAGCAGTTTTGTTTCAACCTTAGAGAAAGCTGTTCTCTGAAGGCTTCTACGGCACATGTAACATGTTTCCTATGTGTGCTAACCTTGAGTTCTCTGTTATTGCCCAGCAGATTGCCAGGTCATTCTGACCAGAATTATTTACAACAGCCGCTGTTTTACTATAATATCCAACACGTGCATTATGCTATACTCCGTATTATTATACTACGTAGCACGTGCATTATACAGTATTACTATAATCCCTGACACGTACCTCACGTTATACTCTGTGTATATCTTGCAGTTGGTGGATCCAGCAATAGAATCATGGTGCACTGCATTCTCAGTCATGGAAGCTTACGTTCAGTGCAACACTGCGACATCACTTCAGCAGTACAGATAACACATCAGGCATTTGTGAATAATGTTGTTAGCATATAGTCTGCATAGAGCCTGTAATGCTTGTGAATACAAGCTATTGCTTTGTTGTCATTCATATGAACTACATAGAGCTTGTGGTGCTTGTAGCTATTGCTCCTTGTCGTCAGCTATATAGACTGGATGGAGCCTGTATTACTTGACTGGACAGAGCCTGTAAGGCCTGTAAACATATATTATTCCTCTGTTGTAAGCCATATAGAAAGCATAGAGGTGACAGACAATTTAGAAACCTTCTCTATGCTCATGACTACTGCTCTTGTCAGCTGTAAGTGTATGGTCGGCTCCTCTTCTAATAACGCTGCTGTATTCTCTACTGATCATGTGGAAATACTTCCATTATGTACAGAGCCCTGGATGCAGGGTTTCTTACTTTCGTTGCTGGACCTTGCACAAATGTAGTCTGCTCTAGTGTTCCCGCTATACCCCCTTTGCTATGATGTACTAATATGTATGTTTCTTTTACAGCAGTAAGGCCCTTCCAGTGGAGCCTCCTTGTAGAGAATACATAGGTCTAAGCATAGGCATAAAATATGTGACAGCAAACTACTCCCTGCATTTATAAACATTTGCTTATCGTTTATAGTCAAGCACAAAATAATAGGAACATTTAATAGGAATGCTTTTTTTTTTTCTTTGCAGGTCCTAGTACATCAAAATGCATAAGAAGTAGGGATCGACCGATTATCGGTTTGGCCATTACCTTGCCGATATGCCGATAATGACCCGCCCCCCCCTCCCCGGCCAGAAACCACCGCCGCCGCTGCCCCAATGCCTCCCCATCCCCGGTTGTATAATAACCTGTTCTCGGGGTCCGCGCTACTTCTGGCTCCTGCGGCGTCCTCCTCAACGCGACATACCCGTCAGTGCGCACAGTGACAGCTCAGGACGCTGCCAGAGCCAGAAGTAGTGGGGACCCCGGGAACAGGTAATTATAAAACCGGGGATGGGGGAGGCAATGGGGCAGCAGTGGTGGTTGGACTACGGAGGACTCCAGGACAGGCAGGGGGAGAGAAGCGGGCGGCGGCGGTCTCTGGCCCCGCAAAAGCCGCTGCAGTTCATGGATTTAAAGCGCCCGCTTTAAATCATTGATCTGTGGGGCCGGGGGGTTAAATAGCCGATAACTTATACCGGAATATCGGTATAAGTTATCGGCTATTGGCCTGAAATGTCACAGATTATCGGTATCGGCCCTAAAAAAATCGATATCGGTCGATCCCTAATAAGATGCGCTAAGTCTTCATCTTGTGATTCCTCTGTATTTACTACACATTTAAGCTATGGGAGAGGGTTCTTATTAGGTCAGCAATTATCTACATTCATTTCTTGATTTATTTTCTTAGTTGAGTGGTTCTAGGGTCAAATCTGGGGTCAAAATATCCCATTTGTGTTGCCTTCGTATTTGAGAAAAGCAAAATAAAGTTAAAAGAAGTTTTGTCGATGTTTTACTGTATTTAGCATTGATGGCCTGAGTATTGAGTGAATAGAACTGCAATTTAAAACAAAAATGGATGGTGCTGTGTAGGATACAGTAGTTCTGCTGATCAAGCAGTCCACACACTGATGCTTATCCTCACAATGGCCATAAACATTAAACCCTTTTAATACTTTTCTATAATGTAGTAAAATAAATAATAAACTATTCAAGAAAAAAAAATCACCTTGTCTAACTCCAGTCTCAATACGTGTAGAAATGTCTGCTGGTGGAGTAGAGAGATGGAGAAGTGGGCCGGCCCCTGGCATAAAGTTATTATTAGGATCTTCAGCATATATTCTAGCTTCAAACGCATGGCCATTCAGAGTGATTTCCTCCTGAGTCAGAGGGATTCTTTCTCCAGCAGCCACCTGCAAATGCAGTATTAATATTAAAATGTATGTAGACTAATTTTAGAGGTGTGAATATATTGTAGGTGTACCACACAATATTAAATCTGATTTTAATATTAGAAAGACACATGGTCCATGGGTACTGCATTGATCTATATGAGCCATCTAATAATGGCTCCTACAAGTCTCCTATGGGAATTAATAAAGTGTAAAAAAAACAAACAAAAAAAAACATGTATAAATTAACCCCTTCCATTTTTCAAATAAAAAAGCAAACAAAGAAAACAAAGAGACATAAACATATTTGGTATTTCCGTGTGTAATACCAAAAAGTGAATGGCATAAATGTAAAAAAATTCCCAACACCAGAATTGTGTTTTTTTTGATCACATCACATCCCAGAAAAAAATGGAATAAAAGCGATCAAAAAGTCTGATAAATACCAAAATGGTACCGATAAAAACTACAAATCATGGTGCAAAAAAGCCCCTAAACAGCCTTGTATACGAAAAGTTATAAGGGTCAGAAAATGGCAATTGAAAAAAAACATTCTTTTAAGGTTTATAATTTTTTTAAAGTAGAAAAACTTTTTTTTACGGGAAAAGGGGGGTGATTCAAACTTTTATTAGGGAAGGGGTTAAATCCCATTTATTAACTCTTATTATTTTTGCAATGTTATAGCCCCCAGGGGACTATAAAAATGCAGTACATATATTGCAGACAGTGATCAATACTATGCCATAGCATTGCATTGATCAGTGTTATCGGCGCTCCACTTCCACTGCTCCTGCCTGGAGGCAGGGATCAGTGAATCGACGATCTGACAACGAGGAGGCAGGTACAGCTGACCAGGACACCGCAGTTTCACCGAGGTGGTCCCGATCAGCCCGACTGAGCTGCCGCGAAGGTTTTACTTTCACTTTAGGTGCGACGATTAACTTTGATCGCCGCATCTGAAGGGTTAATACACCGCGATCGGTGATGTCCGGTATTAGCTGCAGGTCCTGGCCGTTGATAGCTGCCGGGAGGGACCCGATATGACGAAGGGTCACCGCGTGATCCCGCTTTATATCGTGGGATATTGCACAGGACGTAAATATATATATTATTCTATATGTTACACATCCACACTTTCCTTCGGTTGTAGGATACCATTGTGGCACTTTGTCTACTGCAGGCATCCCCCATTGTATGCATTTTATGCTGGGGATTGCCCTTAGCAATGGACCATAAGCGGGCTCATAGATTGCCTCCCTCCTCCCACTGTATGTGTGCTTAGTCACACTCGAGTGAACTGGGAGCAGGCTGTGAGTGGGACCTAATGCCGCTGTAATTGCCCACTTGCCCCTGTTATTGCCCATAGGGCACAGATAGGTTTAGTGTTAGATCCCGTGCCACTTGAGAAACCTTGGCGTTGGTGTGCAGGCTCAGGTATGTCCTTCATATAAGGATATACTGGCTAATGTCTCAATTTTATCATCCTTTTGAGGGTTAGTCATATGTTACTGTTTACATCTACCACAGTAGTGCAGCTAAATTTATGTTATATGTCCTGCGTCATTAAGGACACAGCCTGTTTTGATCATAAAGAGTACCTGTCACCAAAAGAAACTTTTAATATAGTGTTCCTTGTGTAATTAGCAAACACTTTCCCCACTTGCTTTTAAAATTATCCACATAAATATTTTTGAAATGTAAAATAGAAATATCGGCCACTAGGGCCCTGCTGCAATTAAAACAGTGAGTTTGGTCTCTTCCCGGCCTAGCAGGAGACCAAACTCCGGAAGTGCTTATCTATGCACAGAGCCTCACTGAAAGCTGCACAGACAAAGCTGTATAGACTGAAAGCTACACAAAGCCTCACTCAAAGCTGCACAGAGCCTGAGGTCTTCTATTCATCACAGCACTGCAACGATGTGAGGGCGGAAGTGGTCCCCCAGCAGGCTTCAGTCACCTCATGCCTGCTTGGAAATGCCTACTTTCTTCTGATGGGAGATTGTATGCGAAAAAGCAGAATGGTAAGATACAGAGCTTTTTAAACGGCGGGATGGGTGTTGGAGTAGTAAGGGAACTGAGTTAGTTTAGAAAAGTTAATTTGGTGACAGGTACTCCTTAAAGGAGATATGCAGCGCACAACAATTGCTTTTCCCATACAGCAGAAACAAGAGTTATATAACTTTCCCATATACTTGCATTTTCTTCACCGTTCATCTGTAATTCCTTCCTGAGCTGTGTACAGGAAGCTCAGTAGTTCTCCCAGCTAGTGTGACTTTCGAGCACATAGAGCTGCATTAGGCAGCCATATTAGACTCGGAACGTCACTACTTCCACAATGAACCAGGAGGGTTTTCTCCCTCCCGTCCCCCTCCTGCTCCAGTTTGATGATCCGCCCCTTATGAATATTCATTAGGCCATCCCTGATAGCCGCCCCCCCCAAGCCAGCTTGGAGAAACCCGATCCCCGCAGGCATTCTTTATGATGATATAGCAAGTACAGTGGTCTGCAATCTATGTGTCTCCAACAGTGGCAAAACTACTAATCCCAGCATGCCTGGACAGCATTTGGCAGACTACAGTTTGCATTATACTTCCATAAAGAAAATACCAGTGGGGGATCGGGTTATTAGGAGCCGATCCCTATACATATGCCGATCCTAACCCCCCACCGGCGTACATGCCGGCGGGGATCGGTTATCAACTTCCCCCCACCCATCATCATCTTCCACATCCGCATGTCATCTATTTCCCCCCCCCCCCCCCACACCAAAGGTGGTCCATGGTGGTTGTAGTAACACCACAGCGCTGAGGGATGGCCAAGAATGCCTCCTGCACATCCCTTGGCTGCGGGAGTCTGTTGCACTGCTTGTACTACAACTTCCATGATGGGAGTTGTAGTACCAGTTCACAGGGACAACTCCCATCTTTTACAGATATAATTTGCCTGTCTGGAAATGATGGGAGTTGTAGTTTAGCAACAGCTGGGGGATGTCCCTCTGTGCTGGTACTACTACTACTACTACAAGCGCTGCTGTTACTACTATTCCCATAATGGGAGTAGTAGTACCAGCACAGATAGACAACCACCAGCTGTTGCTGAACTACAACTCCCATTATTTCTAGACAGACAAATGATATCTGGAAATGATGGAGGTTGTAGTGTGAGAACAGCGAGCCTCCAGCTGATGCTAAACTACAACTCCCATCATTTCCAGAAAGCCAAAGGCTGTCTGGGAATAATAGGGGCTGAAGTTTAGCAACATCTGGAGGCTCCCTGTTTGGAACCACAGTTTTTATAGGCGTTCTCGCCAGGGAAGAGCGCCCAAAATATACTAACCTTTGTTTTGTGTTTTTGTTTTCTTCTCATTTCAGATATGTGTATGCGGAGGACTTCTTTGGATTCGGTGGACTACGTCGATGACAAGCGTTTTTTAAAATCTTTTAAATGGTTAACTAGGGCTTGTCGTGGAGTGTTTTTGGAATTAAACATTTTTAAAACATGTTGTTTTTTTTTTAACAGGCTTAGTAGTGGAAGCTGCTTTGGGCCTGTTGGTACCGGCTCTTCCCGTCACCCCTGGGTACTGGGGTAATAATTGGGGGGTTATCGCTAGCTGGTTTTGGGGCTAACGCTAAGCCCCGGCTTAGTAATGGATTCCATCTATAAGAAAGCTTCCACTACTAAGCCTGTAAAATAAATAAATAAAACACAACACATGTTTTAAAACATTTTAATTCCAAAAACACTCCCCCTCAAGCTCTCTTTAATTATTTTATTTAAAAAAAAACACTGGTCATTGACGTAGTCCCAAATCCGTAGTAGTCCTCCGCATTCACACATATCAAAAGAGAAGAAACGAAAAACATAAAAAATGGATTATTACAATTTGGGATCTCCCTCCTGGGGAGGACACCCATAAAGCAGTGTCTTCCCAAACAGCGAGCCTCCAGGTGTTGCGAATCTACAACCCCCATCATTCCCAGAGAGCCTTTGGCTGGTGAAAAAAAAAATGTGGAAAGAAAGGTGATATTAATGTTATTACATGTTTAAACAAGCGTTTTTATGGTTATTACTATTTGTTTTTAACATGCACAGAAATTTCAATCACTGTATCAAATGACAACATGGTGGTTGTCCTTATGTATTGCACGTTATTATATTAGCACTGTTTGATTATTTGTAGTTTTGTATTTCATATTGATTATATTTTACACTGATTTGTATTGCTTGTTAATTGAATACCACATATATACCACTTTGTTCAGTCACTCTGTATGCTTGAAAAAGGCTGCATTGGCAGCAGAAATGTTGCATCTGTATTTTCTGATGGATTAAAGCTACCACAATTTTTTTTCATTGCCTTGATTGCTGCAACCATTTTTTTTTTTTTGCTTCTACCTTTGAGACCAGTGACCAAGGTCTTTTGCTGCTTGCACCAGGACTTTATATTAGGTGTGCTGTCCTCCACTATACATTTTTCTATATACATCTTGCACTTTTTTTTTCTCCACTGTGACTTTAGAGTAGACAAGAGGAGGTGGGGTTACAAAGTGCCATTCTGAAGTGATTTATTGTTTGTTGCTTATGTACACCAAATTTATCAACCCCCTGGTATAGTATGATAAATCTGTCACGCACAGCCAAAGCAAAAAAAAAAAAAAAATGACTTCTAAACTCACAACAATGATAAATCTCCATCATAGTGTTTCCCAAACTGTGTCTCCAGCAGAGGCGAAACTACAATTCTCAGCATGCCTGGACAGTCTTTTCCTGTCCAGGCATGCTGGGAGTTGTAGCTTTGCAACAGCTGGAGGCACCTTGTTGGGAAACACTGTTGTAGTCTGAAATCCACTTGCTGTCCCATCAGAAGCTTAAATTATTGTTCTGCTTCCCCCAACTGCTTTACACTGCAGCTCTTCATCATCACATCATAGATAGGCCCTTTTCACACTGCCCTTGTGCTCAGTTGCTAATGGCAGTTTTTTTTTTTTTTGTTTGTCGGGCAACAACGTGTCCCGACAGATCCCATTGACTATAATGGGGTCCGTCGGGCGCCATTATTTTTGGCGGCGAATAGCGGAAGAAAAATACGGCTATTGCAGTAATATTTCTCTGCTATTCTCCTAAAGGACGTCACACTGCTGTGTTATAACAGCAGTGTGAAAGTAGCATTAGACTCTAATAGACAATGGAGCTAAGCTACACTCGCAAACCGCAACTTTCAGTGTGATGCCCCTTAGGAGAAATATTACTGCATTATATATGCAATGGGATCTGTCAATGGGATCCGTCGGGACACGTTCTTGCCCGAAAAATCCCCTCAAGATTTTAACCCTATTTCTCCCGAGTATGGAAATATCCCATATGTGGACATAAAGTGCTCTGCAAGCGAACAACATGGCTCAGGAGGGAAGGTGCGCCATTGGGCTTTTGGAGAGAGAACTTGACTCCATTTTGGTAACTTCACCTCTCAAGGAATGTAGTAAAATGCTGGTGTAACCTCAATTTTTCATTTTCACAAGGGGTTAAAGGAGAAAAAGCCACCCAAAATGTGTTACCTGTTTTCTCCCGAGCATAAAAGTACCCCATAAGTGGATATACAGGAGAGATTTATCAAAACCTGTCCAGAGGAAAAGTTGCTCAGTTGCCCATAGCAACCTGATTGATCAGATTGCTTCTTTCATTTTTGAAAAGGTATCTAAAAAATGAAAGAAGTGATCTGATTGGTTACTATTGGTTGTGCAACTCAGCAACTTTTCCTCTGGACAAGTTTTGATAAATCTTCCCCATAGTGCTGTGCGGGCGCACGGCAAAGCTCAGAACGGAAGAAGCGCCATTTGGCTTTTGGAGAGGGTATTTGGCTGAAGGCGGTTTTAGGGCATTGTCGTAGAACAGCAAAAAAAAAAAACACATGTGACACCATTTTGGAAACCACATCCCCTCAAGGAATGTAATAAGGAGTACATTGAGCATATACACCCACAGGTGCTTGACACAATTTTATAAAAGTGGGCCGTGAAAATTAAAAATTCTAATTTTTAGACTAAAATTCTGGTGTAACCCCAAATTTTAAATTTTCACAATGTGTTGCCCAATTTCTTCCAAGTATAAAATTACCCCATATGTGGGCGTAAAGTGCTGTATGGGAACATGGCAGGGCTCAAGTTAAGAAGCGCCAATTGGCTTTTAGAGAGAGGATTTGGGCTGGAAAAGAAGTTGGAGGCCATGTCGCATTTACAAATCCCCCATGGTTCCCGGACAGTGGAAACCCCCCTCATGTGAACGCATTTTGGAAACTAAACCCCTCAAGGATTGTAACAAGTGGTGCAGTGCTGACAGATTTTTGGTGCAGTGGTCTGTGAAAATGAAAAATTTAATTTTTCATATTCACAACCCAATGTTCCAAAATTCTGTTAGGCACCTGTGGGGTGTATATGCTGTTGTTGTTATATTACTTTAGGGGTGTAGTTTCCAAAATGGGGTCACATGTGGGTGTGGGAACCTCTGCAACGATCAACCACTCCTGTGCAAATCACCTATTTAGGCCTCAAATGTACATGGTGCTCTCTCACTCCTGTGCCAAGTTGTGCACCCACAGAGCAATTTATGTCCACATATGGGGTATTTCTGTATTAGAGAGAAATTGCGTTTCTTATTTTGGGGGCTTTTCTCCTTTTACCACTTGTGAAAATGAAAAATATGGGACAACACCAGCAGGTTAGTGTAAAAAAAAAAAAAAAAGTCTCCCAATTTTTTAATTTTCACAAGTGTTAAAAGGAGAAAAGCCCCCCAAAATAAGAAACCCATTTTCTCCCAACTACAGAAATACCCCATATGTGGACATAACCTCTTGCCTTGAAATACGACACGGCTCCGCCTTGAAAGAGCTCCATGCGCATTTGAGGCCTATATTAGTGATCTGGCTGACCGTTGCATAGATTGTGAGGGTCTTGCACGGAGAGGGCGTGCCAGCGGCGCATCCTGCTCACATACAACTTTAGGCCTGACTTGCGATGCGTAAAGTTGCAGAAATATACCCCTCCTCTATAGGTGGTGTATATTTCTGCACCCGGCGCAAGGGCAGCCAGGAAGCTGATGGACCGTTGCATTGATGGGGGTCCATCTATTGGGGCTAGCCATAAAAATAAAAAAATATGAGGTGCTGGGCCACAAACTGTTGGGAGGACAAGTTTGTTTGAGCCACCATTAAATTGACAATGTCCTCACTGAAATAAAAAAACGCAAAGCCCATTTCAGTGAGGACTTTTGTGGGTGCCATAAGCGACTTTTCTGAGCTGTGTGACCGAACGCAACTCCCCCCCCAAAAAAAAGTGACGCCGCTGCCTGTGTTCCCCTGCTCTGCCTGGACTACCCTGGGTGAGCAGAGCGGGGGAACTTATCTTTAACTGCCCCCGATCTGTGATTGGTCGGTCTGTCGCTCCTGACCAACCAATCGCAGGGATAAGAGGGGTGCCACCCCTGCCACCTCACTCCTATCCTTCAGGGTGATTGGTGCTGTCTCGTACAGCACCAATCACCCTTATTTTCCGGGCCATCAGGTCACCAGAGACCTGATTGGCCCAGAAATGCTATGATTCACCGGTCAGAATTCACCAGCTAATCACCGTGATCGATAACCAGGGGGTTCTCAGGACCCCTCTGGGCAATATGGCGGGGTTGCTACTGTTCGATAACAGCCATCCTGGCCCGACCACCGCGTCCGGAGACGTGGTGATCTTGGAACCTCGTGCCGTAAATGTATGGCACATGTACTTAAGGGGTTAATCTTGGGGCAGTTGTAAACAAAAGGAACAATACTGTAAGCCAGTACAATGCATAAACAGCAATGATACTGTATTTTCTCCATAAGAAAACAAGAGCCTCACCTGCAGTTGCCACTCTACAAGGTCAGTACCAGTGATCATCTCCGTGACAGGGTGCTCCACTTGCAGCCGTGTGTTCATTTCCATGAAGTAAAAATTGTGTTCTGAATCCATAATAAATTCCACTGTTCCTAAAAACATAATTTGAAGGCAAATGTAATAAAAAAAAACTGTCTGTCAAGGATCTTTTTCAACTCTAGATGCCATTAACACTATTCCTAAAGTTATTGCCTTCCATATAATGTTCAAGCTACTCATAAAAGAAGGGATTAAACAAACTGATCAAGGTATCATTTTTTATGTTAGTTTTCTGTTTATAAAGCTCACAAACATTCTTTGTATCATACGAACGTAGGGAAATCTTTTCGAGAAGACCACACACAATTGCATTGAAAAGTAGTCTTCTCAAAGAAAATGTCCCCTATGTATAATGTATGGTGGACTGAAAGTCCTTTGCACAAAATCTGGACTGGAAAAGTCTTCTCAATGAGGTGGTCTATTGGAAAAGTTTCACTTTATTAAAATCAATGTAGTGTTCCATGGTCAATTGCAAACCCTTGCCAAAATAAGAATTGCCCTTGACCTATTTCCCAACATTCCAAGCAAGGACCGGAAAGGGTATCTTTACTCTTTATCTGCCTAGGCCCAACTCAAGCATTCCCCGTAACTTGAAATCTAGGTTTGGTTCCCGCCACACTAACAGTGAAATGCATATGAATGAGTTGTCTAGCAGTGGGATTTCATCACTACTTCTCAGGCACTGATCACCTCCAGAGATTGGTGGGGTGGGGGGGAGGGGGGGGGGGGGGGACCTTTACACTGATTTTGCTCTGAAGTGCAAATTGTGTTCTGTAAAGATATTTGTTCAATTATTTTGGTGCAGGAACCACGACAAATACGTGAAACAAATATGCCTGATCTAAAGATAGCTAATTAAGGCTCAGTGCCTAGGGCAGAACAAACTCTGATTCTTGGGGAGATACCATCAATGTTGAAAACTATAGATACCATTTATGACATATACCTATAGACACCATTTATGACTTATACCTATAGACACCATTTATGACATATACCTATAGATACCATTTATGACATATACCTATAGACACCATTTATGACATATACCTATAGACACCATTTATGACTTATACCTATAGACACCATTTATGACATATACCTATAGACACCATTTATGACTTATACCTATAGACACCATTTATGACTTATACCTATAGACACCATTTATGACATATACCTATAGATACCATTTATGACATATACCTATAGACACCATTTATGACATACCTATAGACACCGTTTATGACATATACCTATATAGACACCATTTATGACATATACCTATAGACACCATTTATGACATATACCTATAGACACCATTTATGACATATACCTATAGACACCATTTATGACATATACCTATAGACACCATTTATGACATATACCTATAGACACCATTTATGACATATACCTATAGATACCATTTATGACATATTCCTATAGGGGGGTATTTATCAATTTTGCCTGTTGACTGTTTCTTTTTACCCTTTTTTTTTTTTACTTTGGTTTTCGTGGACATGCACCAAATTTATCATTTGGTGCAAGTTGTTAGTAATTTTGGCTCAAATGTTGAAATCAGCTGTTCACAGCGTCTTTTACACAGAACTTACCACCACAGAGGACGGCGTATTTTACCCTGTAGAGCAGCCATTTCGGAGTCCCTCCTGCAGTATATCAGCAAGCGACGTGAGTTATTTTCTTTTGTGGGGTTTATAGCCACCATGTGAAATGGATTTTATTTTCAACTTGGGTAGTTTTAATTTTTTTGTTACTTTAGTGCAGTGGTCTTCAACCTGCGGACCGCCAGATGTTGCAAAACTACAATTCCCAGCATGCCCGGACAGCCGTTGGCTGTCTGGACAGCTGGGAGTTGTAGTTTTGCAATATCCGGAGGTCTGCAGGTTGGAGACCACTGCTTTAGTGTTTACCTTTCCTGAACCTGTGTGGCCATGTCCAATGCTGGCTCAACGGAGGGTGAAGGTTCCTCAGAGACAACTATGTCGCAGGATAGTATTGAGCAGCCCTGGAGGCGTCGCTGCTTTCACAAAAAAAAAAAAAATGTTTATGTATTTTGACGCCTTTACATTTTCTGACAATGCTTAGTGTGTTTTCCATGTGCAAAATTTCTTGGAGGGGATTTGCGCCAAAAAAAACGGGATTTGCGCCAAAAATCAATTGGCACAAATGATGAATTACTGACTAAAGTTAAAATCACACTCAGGACCGTGTGATTTTGAGAAAGTTGTAAAAATGACAGTGGAGAAGATGCACCAAACTTTGGCGCAAAAAGACACTTGCGCCAAAGTTACGTGAAAAAAAACACATAATTCCTTTGATAAATACCCCCCATAGATACCATTTATGACATATACCTATAGATACCCTTTATGACATATACCTAGAGATACACATCTGTTGGCAGCATTATAACATAAAACATACCTGCGCCCACATAGTTAACTGCTTTTGCAGCTTTCACAGCGGCTTCCCCAAGTTTTCTCCTCACCTCAGGGCTAATTCCAGGCTAGAAAGATGTATATTTATACAAATTAATTTTGGTCAATGGCAGGGATTATACAATCTCTCTGGGGGAGATTTATCAAAACCTGTGCAGAGGAAAAGTTGCCCAGTTGCCCATAGCAACCAATCAGATCGCTTCTTTCATTTTAAAAAGGGCCTGTGCAAAATGAAAGAAGCGATCTGATTGGTTGCTATGGGCAACTGGTCAACTTTACCTCTGCACAGGTTTTGATAAATCTCCCCCTCTGTGCCTACACACAAGAACTGTTTTAAGAACAAAAACCTCCAATATTTGGCAATGCTCAAAGCCAGAGAGTATTCTGAGATCAAGTTTTTATTACTGTCATGGCACGATTTATCATGTATCCATTTTCCCTGATGGAAAATAACAATATGGCGGATTAGAACTGAAGAAGTTTGTATTATGATGCATCAAATTTATTAAGAGGAGATGTAAACCTCTAAATAACTTTGGCACATCTTCCACTGTCTTTAAGCTAGTGGAAGTGCAAACTATGCCCAGATTTACTAAACTGCCTGAGGACAGAAACTGACCAATCACAGCTCAGCTTTCACTTTACCAGAGCTTGTTAGGATGTGAAAGCTAAGCTGTGATTGGCTGCTGTGGGATAATCTCTCTAGGTTTTCTTGCACCATTTTCTGGCCTAAAACTGTGCGGTACCATGATTGGCTAAGGCCCCTCAATTCAAGCCGCTCCCTCCCTTCTCTTGCCACTAGTGACATTGGTAAAAAGGTGAGAAAAGTCACAAATTATAGCACAACTATGGCATGCATCATAATTAGCAACTTTTGTACTTTAAATATGAAACCAAAAGAAAAAGAAACCACTTGAGAACGGACCATGTATAAACTAAAATGAGTTTTATTGAGAATAATATCAAGACATATAATGATTACACACACAGCGTGGACAAACAAAAAGTGGGAACCAGGGAGCAGGGGGAGATAAAAAGAAAGTAACAATAATATATATAGTGTCCAAGTGTGCTGAACAATTTAAAATGCCAGCAACGTGCCATAAGTAAATAGGACCAATATCTTAAAAACGCACACAAAACGGATCACAGAGAAAACCAGATATAATAGTGGCATAAAACAGTGAGACTCCCTCCGCTCCCCAGTTACCCACCAGACCTCCAACGCGTGGTAACTGGGGAGCGGAGGGAGTCTCACTGTTTTATGCCACTATTATATCTGGTTTTCTCTGTGATCCGTTTTGTGTGCGTTTTTAAGATATTGGTCCTATTTACTTATGGCACGTTGCTGGCATTTTAAATTGTTCAGCACACTTGGACACTATATATATTATTGTTACTTTCTTTTTATCTCCCCCTGCTCCCTGGTTCCCACTTTTTGTTTGTCCACGCTGTGTGTGTAATCATTATATGTCTTGATATTATTCTCAATAAAACTCATTTTAGTTTATACATGGTCCGTTCTCAAGTGGTTTCTTTTTCTTTTGGTTTCATATTTAGAGTATTTACCACAGGACCCTATACATCTATGAGCATATCTCCTCCCCCTTTTTTGGTGTTTTAACTTTTGTACTTTGTAAAAACAACGCAAGTGCTATTATAAATTGCCCAAATGACTTATGCTTTGCTGTTTTGCCCAGTAGAAAAAATGTGTCACCAGAAAATATTTTTCAATTTTTTTTTTTCATGTTAAACATTTTTTAAGAATTTTTGGTGATCTATATACGGTAATAAAATAATCCTGAAATCAGGCCTTTTTCATTTTGGCCACAATGCCTAATAAAAGGCTGACATTTCTGTTCTGTAGAGATCACTTTTAGGGTAGGGTCAAACCTAACGGATCCGCAGCGTATTTCACGCTATGGATCTGCCGGTGACCCGACCCATTTTGTACCTCGCATGTGCAGTGTACTCAGACATCGCAGCTGCTCCGCGATGTCCGAGTGGACTCGGCGACTCGCAGGCCCCCTGTGTGGCTGCTCAGCGGCGGATTGTAATGGTGGGCAAAGAGGAGGGGGAAGGTGGGGGGGGGAGAGTGTAGTAAAATAGAACATGCTTTAGTATCTGGCTCTAATTGTTAAATATATAGGTCATATATTCACTTTAAATTAAAGGGAATATGTCAGTTCTGTTTGCTGCTAAAAGGAAAGGGGAAAGCGCTCCATAGAATAGTATTGTTTGTACCCATGGGGTGAGTTTAGAATGTAAATGTATTGCTCACCCTGGATGGTTGTGTAGGTACATACACAACAATGCAAAGAGGCGTGTACGGTAGATCGTCTGCTGCCCTCCGGGTTGAGTATAGCAATAGGATCTTTTGGCTTCAGAGGAACCCGGTTCTCCGCGATGGACAACCAAACAGGTATGTAGATTCAAGGTAAGTTTATTGACCAGAATGCAACGCGTTTCACTGCGCATGCGCAGATTCTTCAGGCATGACAACAGGGGATACACAGCTAGTTTAAATAGGTAAGATTTAACCCTTTACATATCATTACTGCACATAAGAAATGCACAATTACATACACCTGACTGTGTTCCTACCTGCATTGTGAATAGTAACCAAAGGTCCCATAAAACTGGAGCCTGTCACCCCCCAATGCAAGGTTTACAACATAAGAGTCTTATAATAAATATTAAAATATTTAAACTAGCTGTGTATCCCCTGTTGTCATGCCTAAAGAAGCTGCGCATGCGCAGCGAAACGCGTTGCATTCTGGTCAATAAACTTACCTTGAATCTACATACCTGTCTGGTCATTCAGCACCGAGAACCGGGTTCCTCTGAAGCCAAAAGATCCAATTGCTGTTTGCTGCTAAGGCTGCTTTCACACTATAAAAATTAATCTGTTACAAACATCCGTCAGAAAACCCTTGTAAACGGACGCTAAACAATTCCATTCAAGTCTATGGGATTTTTTTTTACTACCCATTATGAACAGTTATAGCCCGTCATGAATAACAGCCGTTAGTTAGTTAGTGACGGGAGAAATAACGGGACAAGAACCAATTTTTCTTCCGTCACAAGAAACGGGTAAATTAACGGCCGTTATTTTTAACATTGAAGTCTATGGCTGACGGATGAGCCTTTATGTCATCCGTTTGCACCTGGTTTACAATATCCGTTATTACTTCTGAGCATGCTCAGAAGAGGTGACATCAGCAGACTCCTGCAGTGCTGAAGGAATACTACTACTCCCATTATGGAACAGACTTGTTTCCATGATGGTAGTAGTAATTCCCTGGATGCGGTAGTCTGCAGACAGCTGGGGAGGCTACATTAGTGTTTGTACTACCCCCATCATGGAGTCTGTTCCATGATGGGGGGTTCTAGTACAGGGGCTGAGGGATTGATCACACCGGGTTTCACTTCTGAGACCCGATGCAATCCGAAATTATTAAGCAGGGGAGCGGGCGGCATGGTCCGCAACCCTGCGATGTATCAGTGTGTTTTAACTTTCATTTTTGAATCCCCCGCGTGAGCCCTGAATGGTCAGTACTGAGGAGCCAATCAGGGCTCTCAGAGGGAGATTTAAAAATGAACATTGGGAGTAGCGGGGGGCCATATCTATATACACACATATATATATATATATATATATATATATATATATATATACACATATACATACACCACCCGCCGTCGCATTAACGCTGGCACGTTTGCTGGCACTATGTGCTGCTAATAGAAGTACTCTTCATTCATGGTGTTGCAGGGGTATATGTATATAGCAGCACTGGGGGGTGCAGACATATAGCGTTATCTGCCCCCCACAGTGCTTCTATATACATATACATATGGGGGGTATATATTTATTAATGCGCTGCAGGGGGCATATTATAAATGCGCTATGTTTGCCCCCCCCCCCCCCCTGCAGCACTATATATCTTTCCCCCCAAAGCACTTTTAATATAGATATGGCCCCCTGCTACTCCCAATGTTCATTTTTATATCCCCGTTGAGAGCCCTGAATGGCTCCTCGGTACTGACCATTCAGGTCTCCCCGCGGGGGATTCAAAAATGAAAGTTAAAACACACTGATACATCGCAGGGTTGCAGAGCTTGCCGCCCGCTCCCCTGCTTAATAACTTTGGATCGCATCAGGTCTCAGAAGTGAGACCCGATGCGATCAATCCCTCAGCCCCTGTACTACAATCCCCATCATGGAACAGACTCTGTTCCATGATGGGGGTAGTAGTACAAACACTAATGTAGCCTCCCCAGCTGTCTGCAGACTCTCGCAGCCAGGGAATTACTACTCCCATCATGGAAACAAGTCTGTTCCATGATGGGAATAGTAGTAGTCCTGGTTGTGGGAGTCTGTAGGCAGAGGCCATACATGAGGGATGATATGACGGGTCTTAACGGATAAATATTTATTCATCAGTTAGCACCTGTTATTTCATCTGTTATTATACATCCGTTTTCACACAGAAAACGGATGTATAATAACGGATGATTGCTCATAGTGTGAAAGCAGCCTAAGAGCTGCAGAAACGACTGGATAGCCATTAGGGGATAAAAGCAGATTGTATCTTTCCGGAGCTAAGGGTGCTTGCAAAGCTTATAAAATTACCTTTTTTTTTATTTCTCAGCAAAATCTCAAGGAGGCAACACTGAGCTGCTCAAGTTCCACAACCTGACACACCCCTACTTGCTCGCCCTCAGCTCCAGGTCTGCTTGACTGATGTGTAGAGCCCTTTGTCAGTCAAAATGAGTCTGGAAGGTGAGGGCGAGCAAGGAAGTCAGCCAACCCATACTAGTTGAGCAGTTCAGATGTGCCTCCTTGACACCAGGCTGACAAATAAAAAGGAATTTGGCAACAACCATCAGTTCCAGGAAAGGTAGTTTTCTTGTATACCCTAACAGCCATCCAACAGTGTCTGCAGCTATTAGCAGCAAATACAGGTGACAGATTCCCGTTAAGAAATTATGTTTGTTTATAGAACTTGTCATCTCTGACAGTATTAGAACGGCAGGCTTACCCCAGGCGCCTCCTCAATGATTTTTTGGTGTCTTCTTTGTACACTACAGTCTCGCTCAAATAAATAGACTGCATTTCCATGTTGGTCACCAAACACTTGAACCTCTACATGTCTGGTACAAAAAAGATAAAACAGTTTCAGATTAAAAAGGTTTTTAGGTACAATTAGGGAAATTATATCCACAATAACACAATGTATTCATAGTCTAAAAAATAAACTTTAGTTTTTGCTCATACAGTTGGTGTTCGTTCATACTTTGCTTTAGTACACGTGCTTCTAAAAAACATCTATAAAGTGCAGTATATTTACACTATCCATCAGATTTTATGGTGCAATGTTTATAGCATTTATTAAATGTCGCTAAATGTCCCAAGTGACTCTCATGTCTTTGAGACAGGTCCTACCAGATTGCCTCATTTAACCCTTTCCAAAGTTTGATAGAAACACTTAACATTCCTAACAACCTTTGCAAGATGGGGACATTGTTTCCCTCCCAATCTACACTCATGGAATCAGAAGTCATAAGTACGGTATGTAAATCTATTGTGGTGAGCTGTAACAATAACAAGGGGGAGAATTATTTCATTTGTAGGTAGTCTACCACCAGGTTTGACTCCAATAAAGTAGGATAGCTAAATAGGGCAATTTATTGTGTAACGAACACTACCCTTATTAACTTGATCTGCCGCTCAGTAGTCCAGTAAAATGCCTTTTATTTAATAAGCAAATTATGTTTTAGGTGCACTAAGGGCATAACTCTAACTTTCGGTGCACAGCTATGCCTGCCAATTTCCTGCTATAGCTAAGGCTGATAAAGAAGACTGTGTCAGCCCTCAGCTGTGACATAACATACTCTTGCGCAGTACCTCTGCCATCACGGCGGTCCTAACATGTTACTGCACAAGTGTGGGATTAGGCTTTGGCAACTTCTTCCTTTAAAGGACATCTGCAGCGTTATAACACTTATCCCCTATCCACAGGATTAGTGAGAGCGCTAATGCACGTAGCGTCGACCTAGAGAGGTCAACGCTACGCCCCCTCCTCCCCATAAAGTTCTATGGGAGAGGCGGGGACGCACGAACACTGCCTCCCCGCCTCTCCCATAGAGCTACATGGAGGAGGTGTGTCGGCCGGCACACCTCCTGCACGGGAGAGCCGAAGCAGAGCGGTTGGACCCCCCGCGATCAAACACTTATCCCCTATCCTGTGGATAGGGGATCAGTTGTTTTCGGCCACAGATGGCCTTTAAGTAATGTCATTACCTTGGATTGTCCACAAATTTTTCAATCAACATAACATCATCATTGAAGGACTTTCTTGCTTCTCTTCGAGCTGACTCCAACTGATCCAAAAACTCTGCCTCAGACCGCGCGATTCTCATACCCTAGATTGTAACAATACAGTATCACTTTAGTTTTGTCAATAGAATAATAAAGGATTAAGCAGTGGATCTTATTTTCCTGCACAGCTAAAAAATACAATATTACCAATTAATTAAAGTTTATTGTCAGCTTAAATATAAGGCTTTACTGTAGATTAAACAGGATATAATAAGTCAGTTTGGGAAACAACATAAAGTTTTATTCGTGTCATGTATAAACCTGTGCCTTTATTTACTGAAT